>NC_137920.1:64404239-64694239 GCF_963457725.1 Sprattus sprattus
AATTACACGTGTTACAAATTGTAGCCTAGGTTTGTGTTGCCTCTGGTTGCTTCACCGGGGAGACACTTCAAGTTCTCACTCCTTGACTTTAATACACAGTGGCAAATAAGTCCTAGGGCAAGAGCAGTCTGTTAAGGATGGCAATTATTAGAGAGGCGAAGATGTGTCTTTGAGTCATGCTGTCGCGTGTGTGGGTTGCTGGAAACTGCACTGGAGTGTCTATTTGCATTTGGTATTTGTGTATGATGGATGCACGTTACTGCATAATGGTGACAAGAGTCGTGTATGATGACCACGTGACCCTGCTTGTGTTTCGGAAAGTAAAGAAGGATGCTTATTTGTGTGTGTGTGTTTGTATGTTTGTGTTTGTGTATGTTTGTGTGTTTGTTTGTGCTTGCATGTTTACATATGTCCCGATGCGCCTATATTTGTTTTTGGCACCGCATTTTGTTTATTGCAGTGGTGCCATTGAACTGTGTCCACGTTAACTGGTGGGTGAATTCATGTGTGTGTGTGCGTGTGTGTGTGTGTGTGTGTGTGTGTGTGTGTGTGTGTGTGTGTGTGTGTGTGTGTTTAACCACCCCCACAGGCGTTTACACATTATTTATTCAAGTGTAATAAACATTGACCTAGAAGCTCCTTATCATTTATTGAAGACTAGCAGCCGAATGGCTGTGACACTGCTCACATCACTTCCCATATTTAGTGGTCGCCTCATTGCCCCATTCTCTCAGCACTTCTGGGTATGTGTGTTATGATGTAACAGTGTAACTGAGTCCCTCTTTCTCATCATGTGTGTGTCTGTGTGTTCTGTATTTTTGTGTGTTTGTATTCTGTCTTAGTGTTAGTGTGTCTGTGGGTTGGAGGTTGTATGGGTGGCTCTAGATGAACGTGTGCACAAGGATAAGAGGTAGCCGATTCCCCATCCATATTCACTATCTCCTCCCTCCCTCCCTCCCTCCCTCCACCCCCCCTCTCTCTTTTTCTATCTATTTATCTCTCTCTCTCTCTCTTTCTCTCCCTCTCTATCTCTCTCTCTCTACTTAAAACAAAGTACACTGCTTTGTGTGTGACCGCCTGAATCCAAAGCCCAGGATTACAATTGTATAATCAGTAGCCAGTCTATGCCTGTGGTGCTTGTGTGTGTGTGTGTGTGTGCGTGTGTGTGTGCAGCCGACTGGGTGACAGAGTGTGCCACCGTTCAGTTCTTCCACTCTCTCTTACAAGTGAATCCTGGAGTCTGGCTGGTTTTGTTAATCTCTAAAGAATGCCTCGCAAACTTTGGTAAGTCCCTACTGATTGCATTTTTGCGTGATAGTATTTATTTGTGATAGATTATTTTGTGGTTGTTTTCAGTGTATGGGCTTGTGTCTTTTTGAAGTGTCAGTGGATTTGTTTTTAGATTCACTTTTTGAACACTGTGCGAAAGGGGAAGCAACATCTTTTATTTAGCCTGATTCTTATTGAAAAAAGAATCGATACGATAGTTGAAGGATAGTGACAGTTGGATGAGTTCATGCTCCTGTACACATCTGATAGCATGTTTTCTTTAGTATGAGATATTACACGGAGAAGGCTTTGCTATATGATAGTTGTATAAGTGAATTAAAACAGCGCTATCAAAATGCCTTCATTCCAACTGATTAAACAAGAGAATTGTGATTCAGATAATTCAGAACCTGGGAACTGTTTATGTACTCACTCTCTGAGAATTGATTTGAATTGATGGATATGTACATCTAATAAGACTTCGAGTTAGTCCTGATGTTTGCTGCTGTCTGTGAGGCAGCATCACGCATTCATATTTGACAAAGATGTGTTCCTGGTTTGCCTGTTGGCTAGGGGATCTTCTGAAAAGGAAACAAGCTAAGATATCATGAAAGAGGAAACTTAAATCAAGTATGCTAATTCATTTGTGGATATTAAAACGTATAAAGTATTAATCTGTCTTTTTTTCAGACAAACTTTCTCCACAAAGATACAAAAAAAAGGCAATTATCATTTTCATGGCCTCCTCTTACTTGCTCAGTAACAGTGCCTTTGAAGCAAACAGAGCCTTGGTACGCGGTCTCACTTAATAACTTGTCTCCTCACAGGCAGCACAGCACAGATGAAAAGACAACTATTGTGAAATGTCACGCTTTCATGGGAAAGGTGTGACACTGTGATGAGAATCTGTGAAAACACACAGAAGCGCTCAGTTTGACTCAACAGCCCAAGGACCTGAGAGAGTGTGGTGTTTTCTCTCGGCAGGTTCAGAAAGGGCACTAAATCAAGGATGCGCCTGTGCAGGATCCCCTCTCTCTCTCTCTCTCTCTCTCTCTCTCTCTCTCTCTCTCTCCTTCACTCTCTGCCTGTCTGTCTGTCTTTTTCTCTCCCCCCTCCTCCCTCTCACACACATACGGTGCACACACTCTTTCTCTCTTTATCCCCCAGCAGGTTAAATGGAGCACCACTAAATTTTTAATGCACCCTAAAGACATATTATTATTATTATAATCATTATAATAGACATGATGATCCATCTGAATTACAACAACACAGGTACAACACCACCAACACAAACAACAACAATAACAATACCACTACTACTACTTATAATAATAATATGATTATAATGTATTAATTAAAAGTTGTATTAATAAGACAATAACTCAAATGTGGCTGTATTAGTGGCGGGACACACACACACACACACACACACACACACACACACACACAGAAATATATATATTAATAATAATAATTCACATAAACATCTTGTGTCCAGTGTTCCCCCAAATATTCCCTGTCCACCTCTCCCCTTATCAAACTTAATTAACCCAACATATGATTTCAACCCCGGTGCTTCACTTTATCTGCCCTGTGTTGCCGAGGGTGAGTCTGTGGGTTGGGGGTGCTCTGCCCTGTGTTGCCGAGGGTGAGTCTGTGGGTGGGGGGGTGCTCTGCCCTGTGTTGCCGAGGGTGAGTCTGTGGGTGGGGGGCGCCAGCTTTAATTAAGTCACTACAGGAACGGGTGTGGACTGGTGTACATGTTATGATGGACCACAGGTCCATTCTGAAAGTGTTCAATCATTTCATGGTTCCTACACATGACTTGACAATATATCATACCCAAATTGTTGAATATTGTTGAACGCTGCTCAAAAGTCAACAGAACTTTTTGTGTGTTGGGGCTGAGGGGCTGAAAGACACTCACCCTTTTCATACTTTTCATACGGTTTTCTCAGGTATCGATGAGGTACTCAGATTCATATTTAGATTTACCAGTGAGAATGCCCATTGGATGGATGCATCTAATGCATTTCTTTATGCTGAGATTAATTGGATTTAAACATCAGGTAATTCAGGTGCATCAGTACGTAATATAATGTCATCATTCATTCAATCCATAACACTTGCTGTAGTTCCTCCACTGAGCTGTGTGTCACCACTAGAGGGTCCTAGAGTCATATAACATCTCCCCAGCCAGGGAATCATGGGAATGATTGGCTTGCTGTCGCATTTGGAATCTCTGTAGTCATAAGCAGTCTATCTTGTTTATATTCCGGCCCAAACATTATGTATTTTTTTTTTATCTTACATAGACTTTAGGGAGTCCAACAGAGAGCCTAACATGGCTGATGACGTACACATCTTTATCAGTCATGCCAGACCAAAACGGAGGTGATTGGTCACGGCTAGGAAGCCTCACATGTGACTGTTTTTGCTGTGGTGTGTGGTTACATATCAGGTATGAGGTTCCAGGTATCAGGCTCCAGTCATGTATGAGTTTGTTCCAAAGAGGAGCTTATCTGAAATCCGGTAGTATAATATACCGTGGGATAGCAAGGTGTTCCCTTTATTCTTTCTTTTTATCGATCCTTCTTTCTTTCTTTTTTGAAAGACAATTCAAAAGACAATTTTAAACTCATGCTGTTAATCATCAAGCTCGTTATATTCAAAGTTAAACACAGTCAACCTAGTGCTGTTGATTAAACTGCTGCCAACGTTCTGTATGCCTTTGCACGCCTACATGTAATGTTTCCTAGTTTCATCTTGATGGTGCACAAAACCGATTGGTCAAAAACATATTCACTGATTGAACAAAGTCCAATAAGGATCAAACATCACTGATGTGATTCTCTTCCTGTGTGCCAATGCTGACCGGCATGGAATGAGCAGGGATATGTCTGAGCATGTCACTTTAAATACATAACTCAATAATAAGATCCTAACAACCAGATGCCATTTTGGCCGCTGCTGTGGCTAATTCCGTATTGTAGCAGCCATAAGGTGGCTGACCACAAGGCTCCTGCCTTAAGTGGTCAGTGTCTGAGTCATGATTGAGGCCATCTGGCACTCGGTTGACTCAGCACTCGGCCACCTGCAGAACCACCTGGGCACCTGTGGTAATACCTGAGCGAGGACTCGGCAGGCACTCTTGTCCAACAGACTGGGTGACGAGAGCGCCACCAGAGGCCCAAAGGCTGGCCAAGTGAAGCACTGGTGAGCCCTATTGCAAAGCGCCATCACTGACACTGCAGTCATTTTTATAGTTGGTGGAAATATCAGTTCTATCATGAGAAAAGCAAGCCCTTATGAATATCCAGAAACACAGCCCGAGGCTCTTTGCATGTGGAGTGCTCCTAATGTCGCCTGTGGCCATTAGCAAGACACACGCCCCCCCCCCCCCACCCCCTAAGCGAATATGGGTCCAGGCGAGGCATAATTATAGAAGTCCAGTACAGAAAGGCAAAGTGATGCATTTCAAGTAGTTAACTGATTTTCTGCATTTTCAGATGGAGCATGGGTTGAGCGCGAAGGTCACCCAGAGACTGTTGAGTTATTTCCAACTGATGTTTCATGTAATTCATCCAAGGGCACAGAAATGCTGCCAGTAACCGGGCAAGCTTTGCTGTTTGCTGTGAAGAACACCAGAGTAGCTTCCAGTTTAGTGTTTTACTTAATTCAACATATTACTTAGTTATCAAATTGAACATAAGATAAATACGATATTAAGATAAATAAAATAAATGGTAACAAACTTAAAGAGAAATATTTACAAAAGGGAAATTCATTTCTGAGACATTCAATTTGATTTAAGACTTGGAATCCTCCCCATCTTAGATAATGACAAATATGTCACATAACTATTTTGTAACAGATTAATGACCGTGAGAAACCCTTACAGCATCACCTACAGTAAGAGAGTAGAAAAGGACAACAAAAAAGACACAGTGACACTTTTTTGTACCCCCACCTTGTGTTTTTGCAGGCACGCCCTCCCTTAACATTGCTATTGCTCACACACACACACACACACACACACACACACACACACACACACACACACACACACACACACACACACACACACACACACACACACACACAGGCTCACATAATTGCTGATTACTCCTTATCAGCCTTCTATCTGGCAGCCTGTGAAGCAGAGGATACCCACCTATTCCCTCGTCTGCGTCACTGGTGAACCAGGAGATGCACATGTGTGCCAGGAGTTCATCTGCCAACCAATTATCCCGAAAAGCTCAATAATCCATATTCATGCCGAGATTAGCGCCGCGATTTGGACCCTCGTACGGAGGCCCCGGTCGCAGTTGAGGGAGTGGAAATGGGTTGTTTGGTCACAGTTGACTTGCCTTCATGGGGTGATGTCTAAGGGATGGGTATTTTTCATCTTCTCCACCCAATCCCTTCCCTCCATCTTCTTCTCCGTTTCTTAGTTTGTCTCCGGCTTTTCTCGCTGTCTTTGTTTACCTTCAGAGCCTGAATATCCTCTCAATTTCTGTCTCTTGTTCTCACCTTTCCAATTTTACCATCCTGCTTCTCTCCTTATCTCCCTATTAACCTCCTTCATGAGGTGATATCAGTGTCAAACAGGTGGCACAGGCATTTCACTGGACCCCGTGAGGTGGAGGAAATTGATTTTGAGGAACCACTTTGAAAGATGACATTTTATAAAAGAAAGGCGACTTGGAATTTTCTCCCCCCAAGCTATTGTGTGTGGACATGAACGTGTGCACATCTGTGCAGGCATGCTCACATTGTGTGTGTGTGTGTGTGTGTGTGTGTGTGTGAGTGTGTGTGTGTGTGTGTGTGTGTGTGTGTGTGTGTGTGTGTGTGTGTGTGTGTGTGTGTGTGTGTGTGTGTGTGTGTGTGTGTGTGTGTGTGTGTGTGTGAGTGTGTGTGTGTGTGTCTGTGAGTGTGTGTGTGTGTGTGTGTGTGTTTGTGTGTGTGTGTGTGTGTGTGTGTGTGTGAGTGTGTGTGTGTGTGTCTGTGAGTGTGGGGGCTGAGAGGACATAATCTCTATGAATACATTTCTGTCCTTCATCCCATAACATGGCGGAGGCAAAGGCAATTATGCTGTAGAAGGTCAGAATAAAAGGCCTGGTGAACAGGTGAAATTACCTACAGTGCCATGACAATGTGTGGGAAGGTGTGCTCTTGAGACCGCCGGCAGACTGGCAGACAGGGGGCTTGATTTGAAACCTTGCCAGACAGAGTGTCAGGGGGACATTTCCCAAATACTGTTTTTTTTTTTCTAACTACATAATCTGTGATTCTATGAACTGCTGCCCTTTACTTCCTACTTAGTGTCTCAATCTCATATTTGCTCTTTCTCCCTCTCTTTCTTCTGTCTATCTTTCTCTGTTCCCTCAACCCCCGCTGTGAGCAGACTTAAAGAATTCAACAGGTGTTGGACCTGCGTTCTGTGACGGCTTTTTCTTGATCCCGCTCGATAGCTTTTTGAGTGACCCCTACTGGGCTAGATATAGTGAGCCGACTCCTGAGAAAGGACAAGCTGTCATCTTTTCTCTTTGAGTGACATTTAACTGTAAGGCGAAAAATGTCTCTAATGAATAAATTAGAAAAATATGTGAGAGGAAAACACACACACACACACACACACACACACACACACACACACACACACACACACACACACACACACACACACACACACACACACACACACACACACATACACACACACACACACACACACACACACACACACAGAATGTGAGGCTGAGGTGGTGGGTGTGTAGGGGTGATAACACAGGAACATGGGTGAGCACAAGGGCAAGGTAAAGCGAATTGGCATCAAAGACACCCACTGTGAGGAAAAGGTGAACAACACAGGCTCTGAGTTTCAAACATGCGCTGCTCTGTACGTCTGTGTGTGTGTGTGTGTGTGTGTGTGTGTGTGTGTGTGTGTGTGTGTGTGTGTGTGTGTGTGTGTGTGTGTGTGTGTGTGTGTGTGTGTGTGTGTGTGCGTTTGCAATCTATCTGTCTGCGTCTTTTGATGTGTCTCCATTTCTTTTACACATGTTGCTATATGAATCAGCTAAGCTTCTTAAAGATAGTCTACCCAGCGCGTGTGTGTGTGTGTGTGTGTGTGTCTGTGTGTGTGTGTGTGTGTGTGTGTGTGTGTGTGTGTGTGTGTGTGTGTGTGTGTGTGTGTGTGTGTGTGTGTGTGTGTGTGTGTGTGTGTGTGTGTGCGTGTGTGAGTGTGTCTGTATCTGTGTCTGTGTCTGTGTGTGTGTGTGTGTGTGTGTGTTTGTGTGTGTGAGAAAATCAGGCATGGTCCTGCATACTAAGTGCCTGGCCAATGGCACGTGTTCCTTCCCAGTGCCTGTCTGGCTCAAAGGCTGTGAGGAGAGCGGCTTCAGTTCATAGCAGCCAGGATCACTGGCAGGCTCACCTCCTAACCAGAAGACATCTTATGTCAGACATCCCATCTGTGAATGAGGATGAGGATGAGGATGAAGCTCTCCCCTCTTAAGGCTACAATATTCTTGTTTATTTTCTATCATAATTAATTAACTGGTCTTGATAATCAGCATTAGTGAGCTTAACACGTTCTGTGATATCTTTAAAAATGTCACCATCTGTGCCTCATTGTGTATCACTTAATTTCTCATGAGAGGCAGTTTAGGGACTGTTCTGTTTTTCATTTTGAGAGTTAAATTCAGGGCTGATTTTTGTATTTGGGAGCTGGATGGTGCTGAAGGGGTTGATATTCACATGATATTCAAACCTTCACTCAACAAACAGAGATAACAGTTTCCGGGATTCATACAAAAAATGTCATGCCACAGTGCAATATTGCAAGTTCAAAAACAGACTGTGTGTTATAATTCACCATGCCATAAATAGCTTCACTGTCCTGAGGGCATTTAAGGTGCAATGTGTAGTTTTGTAGTCGAATAACACAAAAATGCTTCAAGGCTTACAACAATGATGTAATTATGAAGGCATGGAAAAAAACAGTGCTGCACAGTATCTCTGTTCACATATGTTGTTCTCTGAAAGGCCATTTATTGCATTTGTTCGCATTTGTATGGCCATGAAAAGAAATGCATGAAAAGCAGCCAGCCTAGGATGCGCAAGAAAACTAAAATGATAGGTCACACCTTTAAAAAATCCCCATCCCTCCTCCGATACTCTCTTCATTTCACATTCAGTTAGTGTTTGCGCTTCGAGACACTGCTTAACGTGTCAGAGGTGTACTTCCAGACACAGACAACAGTGTCCTCACCAACCCTAGCCAGGATCTCTTTTCCCTGTCCTTTCAAAATAACACTGACATGTCTGAGTGGCAGTGGTCCCCTTATGTCTTACTCAGATCAGGCCACACTTTTTTCCTTATGTGACACCAAGGGGTCCTGTGTCTGTCTATCTGTCTGTGAAGGTGTCTTTGAGCTTTGCCTTTCCTCTATTCCACTGTTTTTCTGGATTTTTTTTTCTTTCCACTGTTTTTGTACCCTTTGGCCCTGAGAACATTTGACCTGAAACGATACTTGACTGAACCTGATATTTTGTAACGGTGGAACGTGAGTCAGCCCGGTTTGTGTGTAGAATCATTTGGTTCTAATTTGCATCCAATTAAAGGGACAAGAGTGCAGACGAGCAAACTTAACTACCGCCCCAAGAAATGTTTGTTCGCCCATCCATAGACACTGCTGGCACAACACAAGACTATTCAACACAAACCTCAGGGGAAACATATTTATGGGAATCATTTTTGACACTGTGTGCAAGTGAAACATGAACACCGAAACACAGAGAGCGCAATGAAAGCAGGAAATACCATTGGTTAATAACTACAGATAATTACATTCCATTTTAACCAGAGGTCACTCACCGCTGCAAAGAACATTTGTGCTGCAGATTTTTCTCTGAAAAACCATTCTGAAAAGATTTTGTTAATAGGCAGATGACATAAATGTGAGGTGTCAGTTGAACCACTGTTATGTGTTGAGTGCAGACATTGAGCAGTGGAAACTCTTTGTGACAGCTAGATAAAGGATGCACGTGTAGTTCTGCTCTTGAACTCCGTCTCTGAATGTAGATGTATGATTTTGACTTGATGCTTTGGTTTGCAAAAGCCTACAGTCTACATGTGCATGACAAAAGTTTCCCATAGTTTAACCACGTAGTCACAATTTCCCAGAGTCTGTCAACACGTACGGCATTACCCATGTTTCATTTTGCATTCTTTGGTGTGAGTATCAAAATCCATGGAAAAGCAGGTACAGTCTTGGTGAATTAGTATGGGAAAGGTTAAAGGTTGAACTGTGAGAGCAGTACTGTGCCTACAGCACTCCCTAATGTACTACAGATCCTTGTAGTGTCCTGCTAGAAATACAAATGGGGTGGAGGGGGCACAAGGTGGGGGTGTTCCGCAAACTCTGATCATGTCCCTGATAGGAGCAGGTTCTGGAACAGACCCAGCTCCGTCTGACCTGGCGCCAATCCGTCCTGGACCCCGGCCAGGGAGTCTGTGGCTGCCTGTTCTGTCTGTGGTGTGCAGGGCACATTATCACACAGGATCGATGTGTGCGGCAGTTAAGTAATGTTGCTCATAGTGTAAACTGTATGTACACAATTGTCCTGTGTGGAGGTAGTTGTGCGAGTAATGTTGTAAAGCGTACTGAATGAAAGGGCTTGACACACACACAGATGGAGCAGTGGACGACGAGGGAAGTGAAACAGTCAGACACACAGCATGATGGGAACAAATGTTCTAGGAATAGAGAAGAAGATCACACAAACCCAAACACACACACACACACACACACACACACACACACACACACACACACAAACACACACATAAACACACATTAACACACACGACACACACAAACACACACACATACACACACACAAACACACATTAACACACACACACACACACACACACACATATGCTAACTTACAGTACATGCGTAGAGGCACACACGTGATCTTTAAATCACTGTTCCTCTGAGAGGAAAGGTTTGCAGAGACAATGAAGAAGAAGTACAAGACAATCTGGGAAAGGAGGACACAGAGAGACAGAGAGAAAGATGATCTGTACAGTGCGGTCACACAGTTCACAGGCGGCTGGGGTGATAGTAAGAAATGGATGCTCTGACGGGCGTTTTTCCCTCATCCGCCGAGAGAGAGGGAGAGAGACAGAGAGAGAGAGAGAAAGAGAAAGAAGGGAATGAGTGTGAAGGTGCGTGAAAAATAGGCTTGAGCAGATTGTGAGAACACGCTAATGAGAGAGTGGCTGAGTGAGAGAGAGAAAGAGAGGGAGGGAGAGGGAGAAAGAGAGGAAGGAAGAGGGAGAGAACAAGTGATGAGACAAGAAAGGGAGCCACGGTGACTGGAAGGTGAAAAGCTAGCAGGAGTCTGAATGAAGAGAGAGGGAAAGGGAGAAAGAGGAAGAAAGAAAGAGAGAGAGAGAGAGAGAGAGAGAGAAGGATGCATTTCTGTGTTCTCTCACTTCTCCGGTGAGTCTGTACTGGCTGTGTGTGCAGCACCTCCCTCAGGAGAGAGAGATTGAAGAAAGAGAACAACCGTGACAGACAGGAAGGAGAGAGAGAGAGGGAGGGAGGGTCAGACAGACAAATATAAAGAGAGAAAGACGTAGAGACGGTGGCAGTCAGAGGTAGATGGTGAGAGAAAGGGACATTTAGACAGAGAGAAAGAGAGAGAGACAGCACCACACTGGCGGTTCTTTGTGATTTTTGCCCGGGAATACGGCAGCTTGGAGAGCCACCAATGTCCGAGTCCGCTGCCAGGATCCGCTCCAGGAGAGCTGGGATCAGGGCGACAGTGGCTCTCATCGGACTCCTGCACCGGTCCCGCAAACAACAGGAGAGGCAGAGGCAGATGGAGAGTGAGAGGGAAGGAGAGGAGATATGGTGGGTAAAAGAACTTCCTCACAACCAGAGCAGAGACAATAATAGTGAATTGAGGCTATGTGTGTAGGTGACGTGTATATGTGTATGTGTGGGCACGCATATTTGTCCTTGTTAATGAATGTACTTGGGGATGGTTTGCAACTTATTTGAAACATTGCATCTCGGAAAGTGTTGTTGCTGTGAAGGCATGTATGTGTGGGTTTCGTGGGCGTGCACTTAACACATGTGCCGTTTTAGAGTGTGACTTTCACTGGCGTGACACAACTTGCATGTCAAATTTGCTTTGCTTGGTGCATCTGGTCCCTAAAAGTTTGTGGCTGTGGCGATAGAATGGTTTCATTTCTGCATGTGAGGTCTGCGACGTGAAAGCTTCACATGTGACAGTTGCTCTCTTCTCTCGCCCATTCTCACACTAGAACAGAGTGTGAAATGAATGAAGGCAATTTATCCACAAAACAGGGTATTACATTTGTGCTGAATATGGATCATACCCTCACCACATGATATGGGCAATACAATGTTTTCTAGTTTTAATACCGGCCATAGCTGGTTCCATTGACAGAGTTGATTCACCCCTGGTAATCAGGCTGGTATCCTCCTGGTATGTTTCAGTGAAACATCCTTTCACATGTATGATTAACTCGTAATTCACTGCTCTGCATTCTTATTGGAGTCCAATTTTCACGCTTCTCCAGAATAGCACGAACATTCGGATAATTTTATTCTTTTCTCCAGTCATCATGGGTTGATTGTAATGATACAGCCATGACCAAAGGATTCAATAGGCTTAATATACTTGGCGACAAGCCTTCACAATTATATTTTAAATGCCAACAGCAAAAAAAGACAGATTAGCACCCTTTCGGATAATTTCCTCTGTGATTGGCTAGTTCAAATATGTTTATGACTGTGAGCATGATAAGATGAGCAAATCCGGACTGAAGCAAGTAATGTGATTTAAAATTATGCTGTGGTATTGGTGATACCATGCCATGGATCCTACATTTTTATTGTTTTAATTTACACGGAAACTTGTACCAGCTATAAATTGTAGTTCCATTCCCAGGAGCAGATATGCGTTCAAAATTAATCAATATATAATTTGATTATGCATAATCTTGGTTTGGATTAAAAGCACCATTCAAGTGACATAATCAACATTCATTGCATCTACCACTAAATCACTATGCTGCGTATAAGGCACATATTCACTAAATCACTACTGTATAAGGCACATATTCACTAAATCACTATACTGTAAGGCACATATTCACTAAATCACTACTGTATATAAGGCACATATTCACTAAATCACTACTGTATAAGGCACATATTCACTAAATCACTTTACTGTATATAAGGCACATATTCACTAAATCACAACTGTATATAAGGCACATATTCACTAAATCACTTTACTGTATATAAGGCACATATTCACTAAATCACTATACTGTATACTAACCCCTGTATAATGTTCTTTTGCCTGTAACTGTGTCTTAGCTTTCATTGAACTCACGGTGTTTCACACTCACAATGTTTCTTTCCATAATTTAATCTAAACCAGTTTAGCAGTTTATTGTAAGAAACCCATAGCTGAACAGGATATAGCAGCAATTTGGGGCAAAATTCTAAAATGCTGCCACTGACGGTCCCATTTTCAGACTCACATATTCCTATATGGCTTTTCTTTTTCTTCGCCCGCGCCTCTTTCAGTCACTTACTGATTCCTTGCCAGCTCTCGCTTTTTCTTTAGACGCCACCATTGTGAGGGCCATTGTGCCAGGCAACAGGTGGTTAGGTAAACACGCTGGGCTGTATTTACATTTTGTTCTGTCACAGACGAGCCTCCAGGGGAGGCGGGATGGAAGGGGAATAGCACTCGACTGTAATGCAGGCAGTGTGTGCTCTGTAATCAATGGCCCCAGAGACGAGTGGAGGGCAAATTGATAAACAGTTTGTCCTGCTGTCAGCAAAGTGTTCTATTTGTTCCATTCAGACTCCATGGTGACAGAATGAAATGGTGTTTACGATAATGTAGTAATTTGCCCACGTTCCTGTAATTGCGCTCTGAGGGATAGAAAAAATGTAAACGCAGGAAAGTGGTGCAGTTGATCAATTAGACATTTGAGAATAAAACCAAAACACTCAACTCGAAACTATGCCAGCTCAAAGAAAGAAACTTTTTTTTTTCTCTGCATGCAATCCAAATCCAAGAAATAAATGGACTTTGCTAAACATCCGTCTCTTCTGAAAAGCGTTATTCAGTCTTTAACCACATGCCTCGTCAGTCTGACTTGAGTCAGTCACTTCACAATGGCACACTACTTTTCTATTGCTTCTGTTTGGCATTCAACTGAGGGAGCAGTAGGAGGTGAGGTTAGGCTTTAGATTCATGCTTCTCGTGCCTTACAAATGAAGGATGTCTATGTCCCTCAAGGCACTCATTCCAGTGTAAAAACACATGGAAGAATGGGGAAAAGGTATGTCTTCACTTCCTTAGGTTTGAGATAAGCCTAACTGGTACATCAGCTGCACGGTAATGTAGGCTGGACGCGGCTCGAACCAGACCCAGAGAGGTGCCATCAGATTAGAGCCAGATGTTAGAGAGGCGACACCATGGGGAGCTCAGCAGAGAGGGAGAGTAGATAAGAGGATAGAGGGATAAGCTAGACGAGGGGAGAGCAATTCTGATGGACAGCTGAGTAGTGACTGATAGAAGGGTTAACCGGAAGACTGTGTGTGCTTCTTAGCCTGTTTAAATAGATGGCTTCGGGAACATTTGGAGTGGGATTTATTGTTGGACATTGATTGAGATGCTATGGCACTCTGTAGTGTCTGGAGGGACTGTATGATGGGCTCTGGTAAGCCATGCATAAATATCAAACCATTTGATCTGAGCGATATCTATATATTATTAATCCTCCGGTTGGCTCTCCTCAGATCGATTTGATATTTCACGGTGTTGCCGTATGACACGTCTGGTGCCTGGCAATGCAAACAAACGCATGTTTTCATCACCTTAGCAAATGGTGCGAGAGGAAGCAAATCCATTTTTCTCTCTCCGCATCGCCACAGCGGTTTGGACTGATGACAGCCTATCATTTGACCTTTACTCAGACCTTCGCTGACTGCGCCGCCGATTTTTGAACAGTTTAGCCAACAAGGTGAGATGGAGGAGGAGGAGAAAGAGGAGGAGGAGGAGGAGGAGGAGGAGAAGATGGTGATTGCCTTCTCTTGTTGCCGCAGCAACAAGGAAAAAGAACTGGAAGGGGCCACTCTGTTGCTGAAAGGACACACATCACATCCAGTGATTTGTACAGCTTTGTGAGAGCTGCATTTGTGAACAGCAGAAGCTACAGAGAAATATGGACTTTAGTTGAGCTCCAGATTGTGTTCCATTCAGATAATCTTGCCTGAACTTTACGACAGCAGACATGAACCATATGGTACACTTCTTCTGAAGTGTTCCTTCCATATGCATTAGTCAAGATTACTTGCTGAAAGAGCATGTGTAGGCTGTCTTTGACCTGTGACACACAGGCTCTAAGTGCAGAAGTGTTCAATGTGATGGATATGAAGCCGTTTTATTTTATTCACTGAGTATTCAGTGTTTCCCTGTGTGCATTTTAGAGAGGAGAAGAGACTGACAGAGGGTAGATATGCAGAAGGAGAAACAAACAGAAGGCAGAGAGAGGGAGGGAGAGAGAGAGAGAGAGAGAGAGAAAGAGAAAGAGAGAGAGAGTGAGAGAGTGAGAGGGGGAGAATACTGGTGCTTTGCTGGTATTATGGATGACATGCAGTTATCTCTTGTCTAATAAGAAACCAGAGAGGCGTCCGATGATGGATCCATCGGGCCTATTTACAGAAAACTTATGAAGGATTGAGGGGATATTTTTAGACAGCAGTTCATTTCGCTCTTCATATCCATCCCTGCTCCCATCTCTCTCTATCCAAGGTGAGAAACTTGACTGAATAATTTACTTTGAAGGGAGTCCAGCCACCACAAGAGCCCCTAACATTGGTGGATATAAGGAGGTCCATTTCTCTGACAAATTACCTATCTTTGAGACATCTTTTATTCACTAACTTAATCATGGAAGTGTGGCTCGTTTTAACCTCATGAAGAAATGAACGAGTTTAAATGAGGTGAAGAGGAGGAAAGATCGAGGTTGTGAAGGGTCTTATATCCGGTCTGTAGGCAAATGTAGTGGTTGCACATGGATGTACAGTATCCTAGGGCTCATGCAGATATGTGAAATCTACTGAAATTTGATATAGTGTGGGTGTGTGTATGTGTCATGGTGGTCAGAAGGACACTCCAACCATGCTTGTGTTTATGTGCAAGACCAAGACTTTGGTTAAGGCGGAATTGTTGAAACTGTCACAAGTACACTGCTCCCAACTCACACCCAGGGTTTGACTATGAAGTGTCATTACAGCAGTGGCTCATTGTTCAAAGCCTCAGTTTCTAATTTCAGCGTTTCGTTTTTCAGGAAACAGGAGTTGCTGACCATCTCCAATGTTCCGCTGGCAGACTGCCCCCCCTCCCCTCCTCGAACTGCCCCACCCACCATGAAGGTAAGTCAGGTGCACAGCCCTATGTATTAGAGGGCTGTAGTCTGTATAAATTCCATACATCCATTAAATTGCAGAGTATGTGGTTGTCCACTCTGCTGTGTGGGGAGAAGTGTATACATACAGTATATATATATATATATCATCATATACGGTATCTATGGCAGTTTTTACAACTGCTTACACATGGTTTCTGAAACTCTACACGCAATTCACAAAACTGCACATACAAAACGCAAAACACCACAAATCTCCTGTAAAATGAAACAACATTCAAAACTCAACAATCTAAAACATCTTTTCCACCAAATGGTAAACACAACTACATCACTAACTGCATACTAGTGTGATGAATCTTAAACACTCCTGTCTTTGTTAGGTTAAAGGCTTTTACAGGTATAGTGCTTCAGTGCACTTCATAAAGCAATTTGACAAAACTGGTTGCAATATACTGAATATGTAGATACACAGAGTGCTTTTTTCAGTTTTCCAAAACACTGTGGACCAAAGCATTACACATAGCTTATGGTTTTGCAGATTTGGTATGGGATTTGATGTTTGAGTGACAGGTTTCAGAAATTGTATGACACGTAACAATGTTGTGTGTAACCAGTTTTTAAAAACGGTAAAACATTGAAAGCATCTTTTCCTGTGTATGAATTGAGCCTATTACACTTTTTTCAGACCTAGTTTTAGAAAATGAGAAGGCAGTTACAGGAAAACCTGTGAAAGAAAAACCACACGCCAGCTGAATGCCCAGTAGAGTGGAGGGTTAGAGTCTGTATGGAATAATTCTATTTATCGAAGAAAAAGGAAGGACAGGAGGAAGTGCTAGTGTAGTAAAAGGCTCGAGCGGCACTGTTGTGTATTCCACAATAATGTAGTTCTTAATATTGCTAAGCTTATAGTGAAAGGAGCACACGGCAGGTTATAGTAAACCAATTACTTTTATTACCAGTTATTACACTGTAGCTACCTAGATAGAACGGAGCAATAAGAGAGCGCCCTAGTGACGGTTCAGCTCTTTTATACCTGTTCCTTAACCAATAGGAACTATCCACCTTGAGAGTGCCAATCACATTAATCCATGAACATGTTAGTATCATTCTGTGTGTAAGAACACCACAGGCACGTATCAACCCTGTGTATCTTTTGAAAGGAAGGACAGGAGGAAGTGCCCTACCCAGAGAGTTGCACCCTCAGCTGTCTTGCCTCATCTCTTGTTCTTTTGGGTGTTGAGCATCCTTAACTCACAGCAATCAGATATATATTTCAGCAGTACAACACTGAACAATACAGACACCAGTGGTGTAGTGGTCCCTGGAGTGGGTATACTCTTAATTTTGTAATTTTTTTAAGCAGCCCATACAGCACAGAATAAGCGCCCTGTTTTGAGAGGTGGGTATACGCAATGCTGACTGAAAAATAAGTGGGTATACTCCGTATACCTGCGTATACCCTGGACTACACCACTGACAGACACCTTTATCTTTAAACTTTTCCCAATGTGCTCTGCAACTGACTTTATCAGTACACCAAATACATGTTCCCATGTTCTGTTAATGGGTGGGGATGTATGTGTGATCTGAAAAAGGAAGTTTGTGGTCAGTGTTTTTCAACACACAGGGTGTCAAATGATTAAAGTGACAAGGGTGGGGAGGCTTCAAAAAAAGATCAAATGGAACTGAGGGAAGTAGTTGGTGACCTTAAAAGAGGACACCACAACACAATACAACATAAATAGCATCGATTTTAGCCAGCAACAAAAATTAAGCCCAAATTAAAAACAATAAAAACAATAAAAACGAGGCCCTTATTTGTGGCTGTATGGGTGCCTGTGTAGGGAGAGCAGAGGGCCCTACATATGTGTATGTGTAGATCGGGATGTGTAATAACATGCACCGGAGCATGTATGTGTGCGTGTGCTTGTGTGTGTAAAATGAGAAACTCATTAAGGGGATGATTATTCTATCATTGCTATGGCACTGGGGCTTCAGACTTGACCGGTGTAAATAGCATCTCTTTTGCTATTTTTGCCAGCTCCACTAGTGTATGTTATTGCTCTGACAGATATAGCATTAAAAGAAAGTAGTGATTCGTGTTTAACATTACCATGACAAAATCATACCGCATAAAGTATTACTGTAAATGGCTGCATATTCTGGAAAGCTTAGGGCATTTTCTGTCTGTTCATTTTGAGGAACTGTGGTTGAATGATAAATCAGAGATCTATGTTCAGTGTTATCAGGTGGCAACTAAGCACTTTGCAGAAGAAGAACTAAGTACCAAACTGACACTCTCTACCTCTCTCTGTCTGCCTTTTACAGAGTGGCCAGTTCTTTGACACACTGGACAGAATGGAGGTAGGCATTCATTTTATCCTTTCTCTAACTGCGATACAGGTGATTGACGTTTTCTCAAGCTCATGTCCTCCTAACAGACATCCTTAAGAACATTGTAGTTGAGTTGTGACTGTAACTCACAGGCCGTAAGTGCATTACTTCAACTGGACTTTACGTAAAGCTTGATTAACTTCCAAGGAAATGGTGATTCATGAATTGTTTACATATGAAGATAAAACACACTGCAGCTAATGCAATATTGCTCTATGGGTTATTAGGACACACTGTATTAATAATAACATCAAAACAGAAACATCTATTGCTAATTCATGGGTTCATGGCTGCATTGAGCAATAACTTCTGAATTTAGCCACGTAAACTCCCCCCCCCCCATTTAAAATAACTCACCTAGGCGGTAATAAACATTGCTCATGCAGTGAAGTCAACCTTTCGTAATGAAGTTTGTGGCCCTGATGTTAAACATTCATTTATTAACCTTCAAACCGTGACCTGTCACGTCCGACCCCTAATCCCTGACCCTTGACCCACATTAGCAGGTCTCTGAGGTGGAAGAGATGAAGACCGGCCCACAAAGACTCAAGGTCTGGGTTGCATGTTACCACAGCAAAGCTAACACTCACACCAAGGAACCGTCAGGAACTGTTTCTGTTATGATTCTAATTTCCATAGTTCTTATTTTGGATAACATTCAGATGAGGCAGATTTCTAGTTTACACAGTTTAAGACTTTACTCCTGTTATTTGTTATTTGAATGACTGCTTCTGTTAAGGTAATGTAATATTAATACATAATAAGAATATCAATGTGAATATTGAAACCTTGGTCTGAGTGTTTTCTTCTGTTTGTGATGCATCATACATCAATCCATGAACCATATCATCAGCCATGGATACCTTTGTTCAACCTTAGACTGTGAGAATAAGACAAAGTTGCAAGGTCATTTCCCAAGGTGAAAGAGTGTGTTGTAGTCAGGCCTGTGATGGGTATTAAGTGGTGGCTGGTGGGTGTTTTCCTCATTTCATTTCCTCAGTACTTACGCGCATGATCATTTGAGGAGATATTTAAAGCTCAAAGTCTAAATAATCCTCAAATAGAAATGTAATTGCAGATTTAAGCAGTTTGCCGCTACGTCATACACTCCATGACTCTTCACCAGCATCTCTTTTCCCCCCATCGCTTCTGTTTTTTCGAACGACCCGCATTCTCATCCTTGCAGTCTTAATCCAGCGTGTAATGTCTGCACATTTCACAGAGCATGGCCAGTGTTAGCCCTCATTGTTCGGTATGATCGTCATCTTTTATATTGTGAGCGGGTTAAGGAGAAGGTGTCTGAAGGAGTAAATGTGTGACTGTACATGACTTACGGACTGTTGCATATCTCCTTCAGGATGATTACATCCCATATCCAGTGATTGAAGAGGTGAGTGACTCATTGCACAAACCCATAAAAGAATGTGGAGATTATAGCTTCAGTCTGCTGCTTTATTTAAAATCTCGAAAACGCAGCCTTGTCATAATATCTGTTTGAGGATAAGTCAGATGAGGAAGTATTTTTGAAGCATTCCTACTGGGTTTCTTGATGTTGCACACAGGTCCTCAAAAGGGGTGAGCCGTATCCCCAGGTCATCCTGCCTCAGTTTGGGGGGTACTGGATAGAGGGCGCTGAGGCCAGTGGTGACGTCCCATCCACCGAGGACCCCGGCACCTGTAATGGGCAGGATGGGGAGGGGACAGGCCCCGAGGGGGGTTTCGGCTACCGTCTGGAGAGAAACAGTGCAGCACGAGCCTATCGCAAGCACTTCCTCGGCAAGGTGGGGCACTTCATGACAATAAAGCTTGATGTCCTACACAATTTTTCTGTTTGTGATTACAGTGCTAAAATCCTTTGATCCTTCTGTATGACCTCTCTGTTTTTGAAATTAACCTTTTGCTTGTGGAGGTAACCATGAAATTAAATTTTGAGTTTATATGTTTGATAGTAATTGAAAATGGTATGCTGTCTGTTTTGTATTGCACTGGCTTAATTGAAAATTATATGCTGCTTTTTCTAAACTAAAAATGAACGTCTCCCACTCCTACAGGAACATCTTAATTTCTACTGCACAGCAAGCAGCCATGGCAACCTCATTCTCTCTATGAAACATGAGGAAGTGGAGGACCAAGAGTACCTGCACATCATCCTCAGGTAAGCCTTGCCCCAGACAAAACCGCAAACTGGAATGGATCAGGCTAACATGAGGACCAGCTCCAGTGTGCTCCAGCTGCAGTTAGTGCTTAGACATCATAGTGCATAGACGGCATGGGAAAATAAAACACCATAAGGCTCTGATCAATGGCTGGCATACGGCGTTCATTGTAAACATTTTAAACAGGAGATGTTTGTATCAGCACACTGACAGCAATCTGTTTAGAGAGAGCAGTCTTGCTTCGTCACACACTCATGTGTTTGGCTTGATTAGTTGTTTGGCTTGATTCGTTGTTTGGCTTGATTCATTGTTTGTGTTGATTACAGATCTCAGTTTAAGACAGTCTATGACAAGATCTCACTGGTAGGCCTGACGGAGCTCCCAAGCATCGCTCAGTTAGCGAAGGTTTGCACACCGTCATATTAGCCCATATGTCTCTTCCAATGCATGACCTCCTTCAAATAATGTACAAGTCCTTAAAATGTAACTTGCCCTTTTAAAATGGACCTCTGTCTGTTTATCTCTCTTTCCTCTCCCTTACCCTACCTCTCTCAAATAGCTCCTGTGTGAAGAAATTTCTAACCTGAAATTCCAGCCGGTGTTATACCCAAAGGTGGGTTTCATAAAACAAACACATGGCCAAATCCAACGTAGGCTGTAGATTAGGATGCAAGTTATTTCAATGGTATGGATATTTCATTTATATTCATTCAGCCTATAAAGGATAAGGGCACTTCCCCATTAGTCTGGAGAGAGGTTGACTTGTTGACTTCTGTTCACTAATGAAATGCCCATTGCTTTCCGTTGCCCATATGCCAGCAAGACTGTCATTTGTCTTACTTTTATGGCCATTTGTAAATGTCAAATGCAGCTCTTTTCATATTTATTTATTCCACAGTATTTTCCGTTATGGTATAATCTCATCACTAAGACATCAGTCAACCGATACAGTCGGATAAATGAAAGTTAGCTTCTTTCCCAATTGCCCAACTGTTCACCTTCTCTTTTTAATCTTGCATAATCTGGCATTTCAAAAAAAGAAAAAAACACTACAATAGTAGTTAGCTAATAAAGTGATGAAACTCCATGAGTGCCCGGCAATTCGAAGGCTTAGAAATGGCTTATAGGGAAGTTCCTCAAAGCATTCACAGTAACATCCGTTTAGTCTAAAATAAGGCGAATGCAAAGATCAGGCTTCAGGTTCCCACACTAGTGTTTCTCTTCTTGGCAGCAGGAAGAATCTCCAAAATGAGGAAATGTCTTTTGCCAGTCTCCAGTCTGTCTTTGGTCACTGTGCTTGTAGGCTTTAAGGGTGGTGTTGGGCATCTGAATTTAGAAAACACTAGTGTTGAAATAACAAAGAATGTTTTAAAGAGTTTGTTGCGAAAAAGCACATGAAACATTGTCATTATGTTGCAAGATAGGGTTCAACTGGGTGTGTACCTTACTTATGGTTTCCTGTTGATTAGCGATCATTCATAGACATTTGTGTGAAGATTGCCAAAATTAGGCAAAATTAACAAGAATGCACTATCACAACCATCCTCAAATAGTGTGATTATTATATGTGTATTTATAATGAGATTTCAAAAATGATTTATAATTCTATTTGCCAGGGCTCCCAGTCGATAGTCAGTTATGATGAACATGAAGTGAACAACACCTTCAAGTTTGGTGTCGTCTACCAGGGGTTTGGGCAGGTGAGAGCTCTTCCCAAGTAAAGCCTTGTTTCAATTTGGTGTTCTGTATGCATTAACTGTGTATAATTCAGGGAATGTTTTGAATTTAGTACATTTGATTTAAAAAGAGTGATAACTGCTGCATCATACATTCATTCAAGTCTTTGATCCCTGATACCCTGGACAAACTGTTTACACAGTATTCTGTCTGTATCTGGTCATATTTGATGGCAAAGCAGTTATAATTTTGCTCACTGCCCACTATTGTGGGACTTTTGTGCTATATAATTGGTGGCATAATCCTGGCTCACATCTTCCCGGTGCCCAGATCATAATCTCTCCCTGCTCTCCCTGCTCTGTTGCAGACATCTGAGGAAGACCTCTTCAGGAACAGCAAGGAGACGCCTGCTTTCACTGAGTTCCTCGGTGTGCTGGGAGACTGCGTAGACCTGCAGGAATTCAAAGGGTAAGAGAGGAGAGTGTGTGATCAGGGGATGGACACAAACTGAAAAGAAAGAGACAGAGAGAAAGGGAGAGAGAGAGAGAGAGAGAGAGAGAGAGAGAGAGAGAGAGAGAGAGAGAGAGAGAGAGAGAGAGAGAAGGATGATAACTGATGGATAGAATATTTTATTTAATGTGTTATGATTCCTCGGTAAGGAGAATCTGGAAACCATAGGAGAGCTGAGTAAACAGTTGTAATGAAGAAAAAGCACTAGAGGGCTAAAAATGAGCGATGGTAAACATTTCACATTTGCACAGCAGTCCTCAGCAGTCTTTAGAGCCCTTAGACCAAACTTACCTGACAGGGAAAGCAAATATTTAATACACCTTGGGAGTCCAGCTCCTGACCTTTGGATAGGAATTGATTTGAGCACAAATAGCTGAGCTTCAGGAGTTACTAATAAAACTAACATGTACACCTGTGTGCCTGTGTGTGTGTGTGTGTGTGTGTGTGTGTGTGTGTGTGTGTGTGTGTGTGTGTGTGTGTGTGTGTGTGTGTGTGTGTGTATGTATGTGTGTGTGTTTGTGTGAGTGTGTGTTTGTGTGTGTTTGTGTGTGTGTGTGTGTGTATGTTTTAGAGAGGTATATATGCATGTGTCTGTCAAACCACTAATCCAGGCATCTTCTTGTGTCTGACAGGTTTCGCGGTGGCCTTGATGTCTCCCATGGACAGACTGGCAGTCAGTCGGTCTACACAGTGTTCCGGGAGCAAGAGGTCATGTTCCACGTCTCCACAAAGCTGCCGTATACAGAGGGAGACACACAGCAGGTACAGTATGTGCTCGAACATAATCAGCTCCTGTTAGACTTCAATCCATGTTGTCATGAAAAAGCAAGTCTAGGTGGACATACCGTGAAAGGGATTTCAGAATACTTTTGATTAATTCACTATTATATGAATGATAACCATCCTTTCATACTCTTACGTGTAATGTATCATTTAAAACAACTCTTTCCTGGTGGCACTCTTTAAGTGTCCCCAGGTGTCACGAGTGTTGCCAAAGTCACACACACTTACTGTCAACTGACTGACATCTCCTTTTCCTTCTCTTTATTGTGTCACAGCTTCAGAGGAAACGGCATATAGGAAATGACATTGTAGCGCTGGTGTTCCAGGAAGAGGCTACACCGTTTGTGCCCGATATGATAGCGTCCAACTTCCTCCATGCCTACATTATAGTGCAAGTGGAGAACCCATGCACAGATGACACTACATATAAGGTACCTATAGACAATGCCAGTTGACTGGAAATAGTTACCTCTATGTTATCAGTATGACAATGTATAGCTACACATTAGTAGATGACGCCAGTGTTGAATCAGTGCCCCATCATGTAAAAAAAGGCATGCCATGAATCAGTCACATGTATTTTGCAGGTGTCTGCAACAGCACGTGAAGATGTCCCATGCTTTGGTCCACCACTGCCAGATCCAGCTGTCTTTAAAAAGGTGAATGCATTGTCTCAGCATTTCTACATTTATCTGGGTATATGCGACTGTGCAATATTACTGCACCATTGTGATCATTCGGAAGCAGTCCATGATGTTTGAGTGTTGTTTTGGGGATAAAGACTGACCGATTATCCGTTGTACAAATGGATGATGCTTGTTTTGGTATTTCTTTACCCGCAGTACACTATTGGGATCATGTTTAAGGATATCATCCTTAAGAATGTTTTTTTTTTAGCCATTAGCACATCTGCATATCAGCTTTGCTATGGCTATGTGTGTACACACGGTGAAGAATGTCTCCCTGCCTGTCTACCCAGGGCCCAGAATTCAGAGAGTTCCTGCTGACGAAGCTGATAAATGCAGAGAATGCCTGCTACAAGTCCGAGCGCTTCGCCAGGCTGGAGGTGAGTGAAAAAAGAGAGCCAAGAAGGACGCTATTTAAGGGCTGCTCTGCTTTTCAGAGCATTCCGTAAAAATTCCTCCTTTTCAGCACAATATTCGTGCACCATTGTTATATCAGTGTTGAGTGTGTGTGTGTGTGTGTGTGTGTGTGTGTGTGTGTGTGTGTGTGTGTGTGAACATTTGTGGATGTGTCAGAATGTGAATGGAGAGCAGGAAATGTGATTTTTGACAAAAATGTGTTCAACATATTTGTATTATTTATTACATAATATTCAAGATAGGCTTAATCTGAATTAATATAACAAATACAATATCTGTCCTTTTGGTGTTGTTTTATATTTACATAATATATACAATTCATATTTGTCTGTGTGTATGTGGATGCCTGTGCGTGTGTGTAAATACATGTCCATTTGTTAGGAGAGGACGCGTGCTGCCCTCCTTGACAACCTCCACGACGAGCTCCACAGACAGACCCAGGTCATGCTGGGTCTTCCAGTCAGCTCTGAGGAAGACAAAATGGAGAATGGGGGTCACAGTGGGCTAATCGAGTCCATTAAGGTTTGTACCCACCGTGCAACATTACATAAAGTAGGTAGTGCTGTAGATGCCGCTAGCCAGAGCTCTGTGGCTCATTAATGCATTGGCTAGGAGCCCTTTTTCTGCATATTAGTGGCTTATTGCTTAAGATGAGCTGCTGCTGAAAATGGATGGTGTGCGCCCTCTAGTGGCTGTCTCTATGTCTGTGTATGTCTTGCTCAATGTCTCTTTTGTCCTTCATCGCCCGCCACCCCTTTTTCTGTCTCTTTGTCACACGCTCTGTTCCCTCTCCCTCCATCGATCTATTTTCTGTCTGAGTCTCTCTATTTTTTCAATTTTGTCTCCAATTTTATATACAAAAATAACATGAACTCGCATGTATCTTGCAGCTGTCTGCAATGTGTCCGTCTCTGATCTTTTCAGTTTTTTATCTCTACTTTTCTAATGCCCATCCACATTAAGGCCCTGGTCTTATTCATGTTCTGTTGACCCGTGAAAAGCCATTAAGTGTTCGTTCATTACCTTGCCTTCTGCCACTTCTGTCCCCGCTGTTGCCAATCATCCATTACCTCTTCACCCCGCAGCGGGCGATGAGAGTGAGGAGTCACTCCATGGATACGATGGTGGGCTCTCACAAAAGCAACCGCTACTCCATGGTGGGAGGGGGTGTGCCCACCAGCCTGAGCGGCGGGGGGCTGACACAGGTGGGGGCAGACGGCAGTAAAAGTGCCCATGTGGTGAGTGGAGAATCATTATTTCTCTTTCACACACTTAAAAGGAGCCTTTTCAGCTTAGTCTGTGCAAGGATAATGTTGCTAGTCAATTAAGTCCATTATCACATACATATCACATTTTTCCTCATTGATGCCTAGTGCTAGCTGCTAGGGCATTCAGCTCTGAATACTGTCTCTTTTTTAACAGTCATTACTATCTGTCTAATTCTCTCTATGTTTTTCTCACACACTCTTTCTTTCTCTTTCACTCATTCCCTCCGCAATCCCACTATTCTTTCTGTTTCTCTCACTCACACATGTCTCTTGCTCTCTCTCTTCTCATGCACTCTCGTTCCTTTTCTCACTCTCTTTCATTTGTCTCTCTTTCTCTTCTCTTTTTCTCTCCTCTTCCCCCTCATCCCTTCTCTCTCTCTCTCTTCTCTTTTTCTCTCCTCTCCCCCCTCTCCCCTTCTCTGTCTCTTCCCCTTTCTCTCCTCTCCCCCATATTCCCCCTCTTCCCGTCTCTCTCTCTCTCTCTCTCTCTCTCTCTCTCTCTCTCTCTCTCTCTCTCTCTCTCTCTCTCTCTCTCTCTCTCTCTCAAACTCAGGGTTCATCAGGTCCAAAGTCTCCGCTGAAGAGCCCAGTGAAGCGGCGCTCAGGGCTTTTTCCTCGGCTGCACACGAGCGTAGACGGCCAGACTGAGCGCCTCTCACGCAGGTCAGCACACAGAGCTAACCAACCAGAGCTGGAGTTCCCAGCCTCAGCCTCCTACCTCAGAAAGGGCCCCCACTGTGTTTGTTACCCATCATCTTAATTGGGTACTTAATGCAGGCGGCACGATGCGATTTAGTATGCGATTTGGAAGCTTTGAAGCAAGCAAAACATAATTTTCTGAACTTCAGTCTAAATGAAAAGACACTCACACACACACATCAGTAGTGGTTGTTCAGCTGAGTTTTGTTTTGTATTGACAGTGACCAAAGGAATTCAGACTGTGGTCAGCCATCACAGGAAGTGAGGTCAGAGACCTCATCCAACCCCAGCTCTCCAGAGATCTGCCTCAGCAAGGATAGGTGAGTTATGGACTGGATGGAAATACTCCTCTGTGGATTCTTTGCACTACCTGTATTTACTTCCCTTTCTAAAAAAGAGTCCACAGAATTATCTTAGACCTGTGGCTATAAAAAGCAAAGAGACTGACTACTTTTAAATAATATTCACGTTAATGTATTTAGGCAATGACACGTGTGTATGTGTGTATTATGTAGACATACTGCTGATATCTTGAGCCGCATTAATTCACATATCATGAACACATTGTAAGTAGCTTACTTGAAGTGTAAGTCTCCACAACTCATCTGACTCTTGTCTTTAACTCTTGTCTCTCCCTTTTTTCCTCTCTGATTCTGCAGACCGTTCTTGAAGATGAAAGACAGCAATGGGAAGCACATCTCCAGGTCGTCCTCCAGCACCAGCAGCTTCAGTAGCGCTGCAGGAGATGGGGACACGCTAGACACCCTAGAGGAGGCGGACCCAGTACGTTGGATTGTTTGGGTGTGTGTGTGTGTGTGTGTGCATACTTACATTTGTGTGTGTGTGTGTGTGTGTGTGTGTGTGTGTCAGTGGTGTTTGGCAAGCAGACACAGAAACAGAGAGAGAAGCAGACAGGAGTTAATGCTAAGCCATATCAATTCTCTTTCTTTCCTTTTTTTGCTAGAACAACGCAGTTTCACCAAGTTACCCCCCAGTGTATAGCCCCAGCCTCAGTGTGGAAGGTCAGAGTTCAGGAACGCCAGTCATCATGTGTCGGAGCCCCACAGGTAACTGTAATACATCTATGTAGTCTATTCTATATTACTACTATGAGTCACCTGTCGCCAACATCTGCTTTTTGTTTGTGATATTGTCATTTATTGCTTTTATTGTACTTTAAAATCCACCTGTCTTTTTACCTTCGTTTTGCCAATGCTAAGATTTCAACAAAAAGACATCTCCTCGTTCCAATCTTAAATTCCGCTTTGACAAGCTGAGCCATTCCACGGCAGTGAGTAGATGCTCTTTTTTGTGTCTGATTTTCATTTCCTACGTACCTGTCTTAAGAGGCTAACTTGGCTTTATCCACTCAGGGACACTGAGATGACTATGAGATTGCAGAGTAAAGATCACTGAAGGTACTGCACTGATGCTTGCCTTTTTTCATATTATCCTATTGTCATTTTTTTATAATCCTTTTTGTAATTCTTTCCCCTTTTTCTTGCTTGCAGCTTGAAGCAGGGATATGAACCTCTAAGAAGTAGCTCAGGGGGATATCAGTGGAGACAACAGAGCGTCGGAGAAGCACTGTGTGGTCTGAGAGGGAGGGAGATGTGAACACACTCTTGAATTCAGAAACTCACTAACATACTGAAGCACTCTCAAAAGTTAGAATCTGTGAAGCACATGCACACACATCATACACACACACACACACACACACACACACACACACACACACACTCACACACACACACACACACACACACACACACACACAAAATATAGACAGTTTGTGTCCGTCACTGATGCTCCTGGCTTCATTCATCTCTTTGCTCCACTGAATCCATGTGATATTTGCACACCCGAGGGGAGTACCCATACTGTGACTAACCTCTAAAGCAGTACATTACCATACCTTACCATAAATACCTTCTCAGTTTACTGGTGGACAGATTCCTAGCTAGACACTCACTGAACATGCACTGCCACCGCGGCCATACATCTCTTATGCCGTGATGACTCTTGCCAGTTTATTGTCGTTATCCTGTTTATGGAAACTATTAGCAAAAAGGAAAAATGATGGTATCCAAACATTTGTGAGGTAAAACCATCTGTTATGTGGATCAACTCAAATTAAATCTGCTGTGTACATTGTCGTGTGATCCCATGTCTGAAACTTTGTACAACAAAACAGCTGCATGTTAAATGTTGCTTTTCATGTACACCCGGCACATTTGTTCATAGATGTATCTATATAACTGTTTTTAATGTTTCATACATTCAAGTGCATATTGTCATTACTGACATGTTTGTAAATAAAAGAATCACTTGTCATGTGTATATCTTTATATATTCACTTTTAGAGTGCTCTAATTACTTAGAAATGATGAGGTTGCTACTGTAAAAAAAATTGGAAGTGCTCAGATACTGGAAATTACTTGGTGTGACAGCAAGTAGCCATTGGGATTCTGCCTTTCTTTCAATACTGAAATCACACCTGATAACCCAGTTATTTATTGATAGAGGACATAGCAACTGGGTGATAACACTTAGGATTGCCACTGGACTGAGAGTAAGATGCCACAGAATCCGTATTGTGAAGAGATTTCAGTGAACCGTAGTGTTTCTGTCATAGTTTCTGTTATAGAGTGTTATCCTTTTGGAAAGCTTTACTCGTATTAATAATTGCTATTTTCCAATACATTTTTGTGGATTTATTGTACTCCTACTTGGCTGGCTTAACAAAATGAAAGGAAATATGAATTGTAAAATTGAACATGATTGTACTTTTACATGTTAATTAGTTACATGACCATTCCAACTTTAGTAAATAAAATTCTGTATTTTATGTCTGTTGCGTGCTCTCTGTGTTTTTTGGTGTTTTGGTGGGGCACGTGAGTGTGAAAAACAACAGAGCATTCACCCCATCAAATTGTAATTCATGTTAATTTTTGAAACTTTTTAATGAATGCTGATAGACAGATTCTCCAACACTATATTTTTAGAGTGAAGTAAGCATGTGTCAAAAAAGAGGCATCATGTTTGGCCTGGTATGTGCAGCAGGGAACATAACGAAAGGCTCTTACCACTATGAACCACTAGAGGGCAGAGGTTGAGTCATGGTGAGCAGGTTGACAAAGCTTTAAAACAGCGGCCACACAAAAACCCCTGGGTAAAAATTAGGTTTCTGATGTCCTTCACAAAGTCCAGTGTCTGATGTGAGAGCTCTTCTGCCCTTTCCTTACATTATATATTCACTGTTGCTGTAGAGCTGCTCTGAGCCTACAAACAGTGTCAGTATAATACATTCAGGTCTGTCAGTGTCATGTGACCAAACCCTGGATAAGGTCAAGTGTGTACGCACTTACTGGTTTTATTGGAAAATTATAGTTCCCAGGAGAGAATCTGTGTTCAAAGTTACAAAGATGCTATTAAACAATAGTATTTGAATTTAAATACACTTCCAGTGTTGATACTACAATAATTCTGTGATTTGACATTTCAATACTCATTATTACAAGCTATTACAAGCAAGAAAAACCCCTGGTTAATCAAGATTAATCACAGCAAATTGTGTGATGAATTAGTAAATTTATTTTACTGTCAGCACTAGTAATTGTATAGCCATTATATATACAAATGGTGTATTATACAATATAAGTGATCCAACAGGCATATAATCTCTATGTGATTTAAAAATGTTTTATAGTTTCATGTACAATGACCACAGCATTTTCATTACTTAGGCTATAGTACTGAATTTGGGATGTACTTTATATTAACTCTGTGCATTGGTATACAATAACAATATGTTAAACTTAATGTACATTGTACATTGACGTAGTTATTGTCATGTTTTTTCTACATGCATTTAATATCAACCATTTTGCAATATTTAACAAGAAGACTATCCTGAGGTAGAAAGTGCAAGGAATCCAACATAATAGTGTCATAATTATGGATGATGTCATCAATGAAACCATTGACCTGTTTGCTAAAATAGGATACAATGATAGTTGTTATTGTACTGCTCATCATAGGTATGATTTTCTGCTGTGCCTTCTGAAAAACCAGATCCTTACTGTTGAACATGAGCATGGGAGAAATCAAATCGCAGTTCCCAATGCTCATGGTGGAAACCTCTGAGGGAGAAGAAACACAACCTCTGCTGCAAGCTGAGATTAAGGTATAAGATATTAAACTAGCAATGGCTCAGGGTCAGGACCTGTGGTTACCAATGTTCAACCAAGACATTCCTCCACTAAACATGAAGCTGTAACCTACAGCTGGCTGGAGAAGCAAGCTAAACCAGTCCATTGTGCATCAAAGTCCTAGGACCTCTCCACAATGGTGCCCTCTGCTGTGCGCAAAGTGTATGGGCAAGAAGAGGGAGAAAGGAGAGGAATGGGAAATCTATGCTTGCTTACTATAGGGAAACTTAAACCTTAAGGACTTGCCTCACGTTCAAGAATTCTCGACCTGATGAAGTGATAAATCTAATCATCAAAATAAGCTTGCTAATGAAGTATATAAAGAGAATAGGAAATAAGGATTGTGAAGTTCATGTGTACATTTTGTTGTCTCCTTTGAATGTGTGCACTACTAATTCATGAATTAAGGGTTGTAAGCTCTATGGTCCAAAAAACTATCATACAAGATCCACATTCAGCTTAATAGCAATAAAGTACTCATACTCCATTGGTTGGTTAAATTTTTAATTTATGGAAATAGTATGATTGCAAATGTTAAAAGCATTAGAAATGTGTAGAAATGAGAACTCTGATCAGACCAAAATGTGGTGATAAGCGCAACCGTAAACCTCCAAACACAATAAATAAGTCCATCTGCACAACAGTATTAGATGTGGTGAGAAGAGAACAAGATAAAAACAGCAGCATAACAGCCAGTGCTTAGTCCTGATGGTCATGATCTTGTCCTGGTATTAGCCAGCGGACACTGTCTGTCCTCAAGATGGCGTACACGGTGAATCCAATTATGAACAGGACGGAGAACACAAGGAGCCAATCTATACTCTTCACAGGCACACTGGGAAGGGGACCGAAGTTGTCCTCCTCTGTCACAGTTTGATCCGAAGCTGCTTCAAACCCTGCAGGAAAAAGGTGTCATCCACATAACTTACTGATGGACTGCAAAAATACAGGGTATTACTCAGAGGTGGGAAGTTGTGAACATAGAGTTAACGTAACACGTTACTACCCTCCTCTGGTTTTACTTTAAGATTTGCTGTTAGTTTCAAATCATAAATGTTTTCATACACTCACCTGTTTGATTGACTATGAATGATGTCAGCGTTTCCAGGATTCTGTCTGTGTGATTAAACCTGGCCATTGGTTTCACTCCTTGAAACAGAAGTATGTTGGGGACTGCAACTGTACCAAATCGCGTGGAAAGGCTGAAAAAGGTCAAAGAACACAGTAAATGTCCATGTTCACTTTGCATACAAATTGCTTTTAAGCGTTCCTTAGAAAAAAGATATTTGATAATTGTTAAACACAACATCTGAGATTAAAGGTAAAGTCCACATTTCTGGCAAAAGGTTGTTGAAATCTGAGATCAACAGCTAATCAGATCACACCCACCCTTCCGTGCTACTGAAGCAACGTGTTGATTGGCCGGAATTGTTTATGGCTCTGTCCAAACCTCTATGTTTGTTATTAATTTACAGTTCTAGGATTGTGTATGAACCCTGGATTGTTGAGTGTGCACACTGAGCAGAGAGCAAGAGGCCTGTGAGGAGCAATTAGCTGAATTTCCCAAAAAAGTGTATTGGATTAGAATAACTCAATCAACAGTACGTTTAAGCCTGCAAATATATACATAATTTAAAAAAAGATAATTGACTTCAGAGGTGTTTGAATAGGATACGTTTTTCAAACATTTGACTGAATTGAACTGCATTGATTGAGTTGATTGTTCTTTTTCCAAGTTATCAATGCCATTTAGAGCACTATAAAGAAAACTGAATTGAATTGTCAGTTGTGAATTAATAGAGTAAAAGTGCATTTATATTACTCATTATCGATGAAATTCAGAAATATGCAAAATTATTCTGAAAGCCACATAAGATCGGGACTGACCTGCCATGCTGAGAGGCATCCAAAGCCAAGAAGTGCATTGTGGGAAAGACACGGGGTAACGCATTGAAGTGAGGGGCAAGGCTGGCAGAAAACTGGCACCAAGTAGTGTAAAACAGAACCAGGGAGCATTCTGTGCCATTGACGTTAAGAAAATCCATCAAGTCCTATGGAAACACAAATCGCAATATGCATGTCAACAGCCTGACCAGCCGGGTCATTCTTAAACGAATGGAGGCTACAGTAGCGGTTATAATACCTGTGACGCGTTGAGGACCTGAATTGTGAAATTGACCATTCCGGTGATGTTTCTTTTATCGCAGTTTACTTTGTATGTTTTCGCCGTTTCTGTGGAGTTCTGGTCTTCGGTGGCTGAAGTGTGGATCATTTCTAAAATGAGAGGCTCCTCATTCTCCCTGATGTCCAAATCGCTTGTGTCCTCCGGAGTCTCATGAACGCACGTCTCCTCACCACAATGACCCGTGAATCCTTCCATGGGATCTCCAGGGCTCGGGATGAGTGATTCGAGTACAGCTGAATTGGCTGGTAGCTCAGTTCCCATCACCGCATCTGCAATTTCAGCTGTCTTGAACTGCCTTTTCGAAGCAGCCTGTGTTTCTTCTACCCCATACTCTGGAGTCTGCTTTGCATCCAGGTAAGTATCCTCTGAAATCTTGAACTCAGGGACTTCATCTTTGAGAAAAAGGCGTAACTTAACGTTAATGATCGCAGAAGAAATGCAGCTATTCACGTGAATTAGGGTTAAACTATATCAACGATGAAATCTAATTAACATCATCATTTAACTGCCTAAAGTAACTACACGTTAGCTAGCTAACGTTATCTAGGCTATGTGTCGAGCTATCGTACCTACCTGGGCTTGCTGTAAATGAAATAACAAAAAGAGAAAAGGATAAAATGCATATCAATTCCACCGGCTCCAGTGCACCTCCCATGGTAGTTATTTTAAAAGCTGACAAGATGGTAAAAGCATGTTTAATAGTAACGTTTTACATTAATCGACGAAGGGATAGTCCAATGTCCCTAGATAAACAGAACTCCAACCATTGCCTCTGAGCACCGGTGAAAAATCTTTTCCGGTTCAGAGTTCATCTCAACTAGCCAATAAGACAAGACCTTTACTTTATGCGCGCACAACCGATGAGAAGTGCACGTGATCTCCCAGACCTAAGCAGTCAAAGCAAATTATGTAAACACTATTAACCTTTAGAGTTTAAATGGCAACCAAATAAAAATCGCCATTTCCTTTCAAAAATGACAGCGAAACGCCATCTTTGTTTTCCACCTATAATCTAACACAAATCTAACAATATCAATAATATCCCTTAAAGCTAAACCTTTTGTTATCCTCTCCCCTGACAGAACAGAATACATGCAATAGCAGTCTGTGCACAGTGCGTGCACTGACAAGTGATTCTAATCCTATAAACTTTTTGACAAATTGCCAGCTAATTGTTCCTCACAGTCCTCTTGCTGTCAGTTCTCTGTGTGCGCTTACAAAATCTTTAACAAAAATGGCAATTGTGATGAAATTATATAGAAAAGACCAGTCAACCATATTTATTTAAGGTTTATTACACAGATTCTCAAACACTCGTCTAACATGCACATAAGCTATGGTCAAACAAGAAAACTTTTCCCCAGATAACATAATTATCATTAGCCTTTTAGGTGCAAAATGACACAGCTCACAACTGCAAACATCAGTAATTTGTTTGTTGGTGGTTGTGACTTCAAGTTACACACTATGTCACTCATTTGTTTATTGGTCAGTTGTCTAAATACAAATCAAAATCGATTAGTATTATGGATAAATGGCTGAATATAAACCTTGGTTTTGGTTGATGTTTGTGGCAGACATAGGGCTCACAGTTTGACCGCTAAATTGACAACACTAAAAGTGAAAATGAAGTTCAAGTGAAAATTGTCAATTTTCAATTCAAAAGACATGTGGATAATGTATATAATCAGACATGAATAATATACATAAAGAGCTAATCTTCAAATCAACACTGTAATATGTGAAAGACAAATCACACAATATCATACAGAAGCAACACCACATCTTTGAAAGGCAGAACACTCTGGGTGTATAAACACACTGTACATTAAACAGTGACACATAAAGGTATTAAAAGAGTGAGTCGTATAAGTCACAAAAATCATAATAATAGATGTAGTGATTCTTGATTGAAGCTTTTCCCTAAATTACACAAAATCATTCATGTAGATGAAATGAAAGCCATTTTGTTGAGATTTATCTCTATGATCATCATTGACAAATATTATTGACAAACATAGTTTTAAACAACACATTTTTAAGTCTGTATCTGTTGATTTTGTTGAGGTAAGTAAGCTCTTGTCCACAAAGAGCTGGCACATAATACATTTAAATGATAGTTTTTGTGAGTTCAGCAAGCTCATTGCTGGAGGCAGATACATTTAGTTCTTTGGTAAAGGGTAGATACATTAAATAACTTAAAAAAGTCATGATGTCTATATAGTGGCAGGAGTTGTAAGAAACTAAGGTATTGCACTCTAAACTGGGAACCAAAGGCTGGACTGCAATGCAGTAAGCCTTATGAATGAAAATACTTAGAAACCACAGTAGGTGTAATGCACTAAGTATAGGCCCTCCTCCAAAGACAATGAATACACAAAGTGAAAGATAAAATATTTTTTTGCAGAAAGTAAGGTCCAATCTGCACCTGCATTTAGTCAATTATTCAATAATATTACAAGTGAAACCCATTTCTGCCACGGAGAAAGACGTAAATATTTTCCCCTCAATATTTAGGCAAGATCTAGTTATGAGTCAATGTTTTTCTGTTTTCGAATTATGAGATCTTTTACTATGTTCTGTAACAACATGATCTCCAAATAGTGGCACTATCACAACATAATGAGATAATAAAGCAAAAGGATGATGCATGAAGTCAAAATTACTTACAGCTTTACTATGACTCATGCTATCTTGTTTTTAAAAATCACGTAACTCCATGACAATTCTTTTTAAAGATAATTTCAAGATATCTTGTAATTTAGAGATCTCATAAATTTCAATATACTATCATAATTATGAGAAATTATCTTAGTAGTCAGGCGGTACAAGTAGATAGTGGCCAGGACCGGTAGATAGTGATCAGAAAAAGAGCTTTTAACTTATAATAGATTGGCTACATCTATAATGTATGTTTGATGTTGTCAAATGTTTTGTAAGATAACAAAACAACAAATTGATTGTCTGCTTTAAAATGTATAGTTTTGATATGAATAGGTCTCTGATGCTTTATATATTTGGTTCTGAAAAATGGAAACATGGACACCTAAAACTCATACAACAAAATAGCTTCATACAAATGTATTTAGATGTAATGCTTTTCATTTCTGATTTGAACAAACAGTTCCAATGTCAAAACAAAGTAGAGAAGCAAGAAACATTTACACCTAAATGTGTCATCATCGATTCTGTTTTGAAACACGTGTTCAAGCAGTAACTTCCATTTTGGTGCCAGATATAGCATATATTTCTTAATGCAGACCTACGTTAAACACTCCGAAAATCTCTCTATGTTTGAGATAAGTGAAGAAGAAAGTGAAAGTGAAGAAGGTGTGGACAGAATCACACACATAAAGTGGCAAAAGGTGTGTCTGCTTAAGCCTGGGCTGCCACAGAAAACAAAAGAGCAACCCTGAAAGCTTTCCATCTAAACACTATACTTATCCAAACACAATATACGCTGCCCTCGACTCTCTGAGGAGTCCAATAGGCCAGGGACCAAACAACATCTGTCTTTAGTTGTGGTGACAGGCTGTATCTGAAGATGTCTCATTATCATATCCCTGACTTCACTCAGACACTATATACAGCCCCCTTTTGTTAAAGGTTCGGTCATCGATTCCTCTCAAATACACTTTTTGCCAAATTGCTCCTCACAGTCTGTTTGCTTAAAAAAAAACTGTGGTGTTCATACACAGTCCTGGCTCTGTAAATGGGAAATGTAGTGGCTCGGACCAGGCCATAAACTATTCCAGCCAAGTAGCACGGAAGGGAGGGGTGTCATTTGATAGGCTGTTGAGCTCAAATATCAACAACCTTTCACCAGAATCATGGGCCGTACCTCTAAAGAGTAAAATCAATTCTAATACATTCTCACACTGTAGCATCTCAGTGAGTTGTATACCAACAGCATTGCCACATTCTAGAATTTTACATTCATTTGTTATGACTTCATGATGAGACTGGGTTTGAATGTCATCTGGTAGGCCTATATTGGCCAACAGCATGGACAAAGAAAGTGCCAGCTTGGCTGCCAAAGTTGCAGGAATTAATCTTGGTCAAACATAGCTTTCAAAGCCTGTGTTAATTTGTGTAGGCTAATAAAAAGTGGGTCCTAGTCACAAAGGCACCTCCTTTCTTTTTTAAAGCTAGGACACCAACACTACTGTATAGGAAATGTGGTTGACTATAACTGGAGCAAAAATTGGTTCAGCAATATTATCTGAGAAATTAAGGCTACTAATTATGGGCTCACCTACCTGGATACTGTACGTTTTCTTTTCTTTACTGTTACAGAGGATTCATAAACACATCATCATCACAGAAAGCTTAGTTTGAGTTATCCATCAACACATTTTCTCAAATAGCTTGAAGTAACAAATTAATATGGGTATAGGCCAAATACACATTCGCATAGTCCTGAAGTATGGTGTTGTAGTTTGCAGTATACATTTGAGCCTTTAGCCTACCTAACCACCTTATTATGGCTGTCTCTGTACAATGTCTCAAAACCTAGGGTTCTTTCAAGGATACTGCCACCAAATTAATTTTGTGTTACCCATTTTACCATTTTGATTTAATTTCTTTTAAAATACACATCTGAGAATAATGTATTAACAAATTATATGGTCTTTAGATTGGTAGTAGGTTTTCCACACAGAAATAAAAATATGAGCTTTTATGCGGAGGTCAGTAAAATTTGCCCCAACATAAATCTTGCCAAAAGTTTACATTATACCCCAGAGTAGCAGTGTCTATTTAACAACAGCAGAGCACATTTTTATGTGGAAGCAAAACAGAGGGCAAATTAATGACAACGCAACAAAACAAGTAGCAAGTGAAAAGTTAAACACTTCAATATCAAGAAAAAATAGTTTGATACCAAACAATGATTCTGTTTCACACACATACACTCACAAGTCCTGACAAAAGTATAAACACGCACCCTATATTAGACAACAAAACATGCACCTTTTAGTCTTTTAAATCACAAGCACCACATCAAAATATGTGTATGTGTGTAGTTTTTTTTTTTTACTCATTTGTTTCTTTCTCTTTGGCCACTGGTTCACACACACCTCTCTTGTGCATGGCGCTGTATGGGAACGCGGCGCTGCTGCAGGTTCCGTAGCCCAGTTTGGTGAGGCGAGAGAGGTTCTTGATGCTGCCAGGAGGGCGACCTGGGCTCACCTTGTAACCAGCTGCTCTGGTTGTGCCTATGGGCCTCCCGGGACTCGTTTTGAAGCCTGCTGCTTTCGTGGTGCCCAGTGGCCTTCCGGTGCTGGTTCTGTACCCGGCAGCCTTGGTAGTTCCAGCCGGACGGCCCCTTTTGCCTGACCTGCCCGGCGTCTTTTTTTTCTTTGCGTCCTCGGGCTTGTCATTGTTCTTGATTCCCATTGTTGGGGGGTGAACATCACCATGGTGGTCCTGGCAGGGCCGCTGACAGGGCAAAGGTTTCAGTGTGTTCTGACAGGAGGACAGTGGGGACAGAGACATCTGTCCAGGTGGGGGGATGGAGGGGTAGTACTTGCTGGCCTGCGTGGAACACAGGTCGAAGTGAGTGGCGAGGTGGCAGCTGTCTTCAGCTAAGCAAGACGGCCTGCCACTCATGCAGTAATCACTGCTGGTGTTGGGGAGTCGGCGCATCATCTTCAACTGAAAAACACAAACAGGCCATGGTTGTCACGTTTGTCTTAGTGCAGATGTGGTTCATTCCATTCATTTGAAAGTTTGCCTAAAATCTAATCTGACCCCAGATGTATTCCCTTTTGATCTCTTAGGGTATTAGATATTTTATTTTGGATTACAAACAATTAATACAATTTGTACATTGTACATATTTTTCTTGCCTTAATGGGCCACGGCAGTGGTTCCAAAAGTGTGGGGTTACAGTAGTCGGGGGGGGGTCACACACTCTTACAGCTAACTTTTTTTGGGGGGGGGGGGGGTCACACACTCTTACATCTAACTTGGTAGTCATGTTATATGAAAGAAGGAACCGTTAGCATAATTAAAACAACGGGCATGCGTCTAACATGAACATTGTATGAACCCAGCGAGAATTAAGAGAATACATTTCAAAAACATGATCACTGTTCAAGTAAAAATGTAAGTAGAACTGATTGATGAAATTAAGTTGAAAATGTGTAACTGTTCATATGTAGAGACAAGTGTTTAAGAATGGACTGACTTGAGGAGCACCTTTGATTACAGGCAAGGGTATTTGTGTGAAACAGATGTGGTGATACAGGTTTTTTTTGTAGAAAGGTTAACTTTAGCAGAATGTGGACCACTTCGAGTTTGTTGCCAGTTTCCACCACGAACCCATCTTTTTTTTTTTATGAAACACACACCGAGAACATTAAGTATACATCATTGTATTTGGATATTCAGTAAGTTCAGTTAAAACTGGCTGGATTTCTTTGAAAGTTGGCACGGATCAACATGGGCGCAATACATTGCAATCGCTAGGTCGGCCCCTCGGCTAATCCTGGGTGGACTTGTCTGAAACACGGGTAGGCTAATGAAAGTACAACATCCAGCAAAGAAGGCCTCCTGATGAATCACCTGTAATACTCTTATGCATAGTTTCCAGAACTCGTTGTCGGATTCAACACATGTTCAAGGAGGACTAATGCCATTTAACAAACTCGACGTATACATTACTGTCAAATGTAAATCATACTAGCTGTGTACATGGTGTCCTGCGGAGGCTAAACGACATCATGCAGAGAAATACATCGAGATAACCATTAGCATGGTCTGCCCGCATTCACCGCTACATTGTAACGGAGGATGATTTTAAAAGCACATTTGATTTAATCGGTCTGTGGTTTATCCTAAAACCAGAACCGCCTATTGTGTTAAGCGTAAAAGGGTCTCCAAGGCTAGTGCTCAAAAACTCCACATAAAAACAACCACATTGTTAAACATCTACAAGCAAACGTATACACTGTAACATTAAGACAATTGTCAATAACGGATAAGCAACATTTTCAGTGAAAATGTAACACATTTACTGTACCTCGATTGTCTAAGAATCATGGGATGCAAAGGGTTAAAGGCAAGCGCGATACATCTTCCATCCTTCAAATCCTACCAACGCTTCATTTTCCTGGTAATAGTTCCACAACGAACTTCCAGATTTTGTTGCAGGATACACAGTCAACCAAAATGCAATAAATGAATTTACTTTGACGTTTCGGTTCCTTGTTCGAGACAGGTCTGGATGAGAATGGAAGCTACCTCCATTAAAAATTAATAATGTAGGGGAATGACCGAGCATGCGCATTCTTCCGTAGGGGAATAAAACACTAGTTTGAATTCAGATCTACGATTTCACAAGAAATCTGAATACTGTAAGAAATAGGTAATGTCCGCATAGTACAGCAACGCATGTTGACCCACAAGTAATACATCGGGATCTGTATTAGTGAGACGAAAATGAAAGAGAAGATTGCTGTGTTGGTTCAGGCTCTGTGCATGGATAACATATGATTAATGAAGGGCTGCGGTGTTCCATGCCATAAATATTTAAGCAATGCGGAACACATTCAGGAAAAAACCGTGAAGTATTATTTTCCGCTATTCCATTTCCAGAGATGGAAAACTCTAGTATTAGAAACCAAGGCAGTGAGATATAGTTTGCTCAAAAAGTAGACGTTGCCTTAATGCCAATTGTATGCCCAGTTTATGATCGTTGCAAAAGTGTTAAAAAAACATTCACGCAAGTTTGAAAGCACAGTTCACAATTTATTATGTTCTACTTATGGTCGGTGGTCAAGAATTAAGTCGGGCATGTAAAACCTGTCCTAAATGTCAAGCCAGGAGAAGAAAAAAAAACTGACATGAAAATTCCATATACATAGGGAACCGAATAACACAGACAGAAACAACCCACAGACAGGTTGGTGTTTTTCTTTGATCTGTGATGGTCTTGAAATTATTTTGCTTTCTAAATCACAACCCTGATTCAGATCCATAATTGGAGCAGAAACACTGAAATCAGATCAATTTTAATGTTCAATAAAATACAGACGACCAGAGATACAGGGAAGGTGTGACCCTAATAGTAAAAATGTACACTAAATAAAATTGCCGTAGAGACACAGGATTGTTCCCATCATCTCCCAGAAACTCTCTCCCTTTAGAGAACCTTGTATCTTGCTTTGCTGGTAGGCTGGTAGGAGTTTTGCTGGAAGAAGACAAAAATAATAATTCAGTTTCCAATTTATAAAACAAACATAAAAGTCTGAATTCAAAATATTTGTTAACACAACTATGCACAAATGTTTCAGCAGTGCCATCAGTTAAATCCCTCCATAAATTTAAGTTTAACATACACATTATATTACATATCCTGAGTATATAGCAATAGTATGTGTTAGTATGGTAATAATAATGCTCATGCTGAAACATTGTCTCATTTCATTTCATTTTAGACCTCAGCAGCATAACGCCAGATAAAATCCTTACCAGTCGGATAAGCTCTTCTTTTATCAGCCTTGTAATCTCAGCTTTAGCTTTCTGCACAGCCAGTTCACTAGCACCTGTCAGGCAAAGAACACAGACGTTATTAAAAGTCATCAAATATCCAGAGCCCTCAAAGGCTTTGGTCATAAGAATACTCTGGTGAACTCACTCTCAATGGCCAGGTAGATCTTTCGCTCTCCCTCTTTGGGCTCCTTTCCTGGAGGGAAGTATGTCCCTCTAATGGTTATGGCTGCCTCCGAATACTCGCCAATCCTCTGCAGAGCCTCTTTGGACGTTACCTTCCACCTTGCCGTCTAGATGTAGAAGAGATAAAATCAACACATAAGGGCTAAAACATTACTATTCAAATGTAAGAGTTGCAGTTTTCAGAGATAAAGCAATTCCCTAGGTAAGCATCCGTTCAAGAGTAGGTGGCATTTAAGCTCCTCGCCTAAGGCCCCTTTTATGGATTGTTCCTACCTGAGGGAAGTCGTTGATCTCAAGCTCCTCTTCGTATCTTGTGATGCTCTCTGCCTCGGCCGCCGCCTGCCTCTCCTCCTCCAGTTTTTCCACAGGGGTGTAGTTGAGTTTCGCGTTGATCTTCTCAGCCAGCTGTTCTGCGATTGTCTTTGCCGAGACTGAGGGGGCCATGATGGTGCCTCCCCTCAAGATGGCATTGGTAGCCTGTTGCATCACATCCTGGATGCCAGGACATACAAGATATTTTGTGTGAGAATGGAAAGGGAAGAGTAAAATTAACAAGCACAGGACTAAATAAATGCACATGTTGAAGTGAAAACCCACTTACCTGAGCCTCTGCTCCAAGGTTCTTCTGGGCATTGATCTTCAGAGCCAGCTTCTTGGCAATCTCCAGTTTCTGGATGTTTCCTGCAGAGGGCATGGCTAGGCCAGTCAGGCTGCTCATGCTGGCAGCCACCGCTGCGTTACTGGCTGCAGATGAGCCGCCGCCTCCAGGGGCAGAGAGGTCCTTCACCCGCTTCTTTGAGTTAAACATGCTCTCGATCTGCTCGTCGATCTGCAATGATCACCAAACACAGGCTTGGACATTAATGGCCTTTCGCACAAATATAAGTTAGCTTCAAACGATTTGTTTCTCCGTACTTTATCGGAGCTGGTTTCCCAAAGTAGAAACACTCACATCCTGCGCACCATCCTCATCGTCAGAGTCCTGCAGACCCAGAGCTGCTTTCTGGAGCTTCTTGCGCTCGTTGGCCAGGGCGTGCTCAGTCTCATCGAACTTGAAGCCCTTTCCAGAGAAGCCACTGCTGCTCTTGATGGCCTTCCCCTCCTGCACAATGGCAAAACAGCACTCGTTTGTTAACAGAAAAACAAACCCACAGAAGGGGGGTGGTGTATGCAGTGAAAAACATGAACTCTTACGAGCTTCTGCTGGTCTTTAAAGCTGGCCCACAGCTTTTCCAGCTCATCGGGAACGGGCGAACCGGAAAGTTCCAGCGCTTTGAGGATATCTCCAGCGTAGCGGGATTGGTCAAATGTGATAAATGTGTATGCGAAGCCCTGGAACACAGCACACAAGACAACCCGATCAGAGGTCAACTCGACTGACAATCCAAAAAAATTTACAAGAACCCTGCTGATGTGTCTCAGAGGAAAGCGACAGAACGTCTGATTGTTGTATGCAAGTGACAAGAGCTTTCTCTGCACCACTTACTTTGTTTCCTGCACGCCCAGTACGTCCAACTCTGTGGACATAGTCCTCATAGTGGTTTGGGCAGTTGTAGTTGACTACCAAGATCAGCTGCTTGACGTCCAGTCCTCGAGCTGCCACAGACGTGGCCACCATGAGGCGACAGGCGCCGTTTTTGAAGTCGTTAATGATACTGTCTCTATCGTACTGATCGATGCCTGTGGAGAGAACAAAGTACATCAGTGTTGGCTGGGAAATGCGGAACATCTTCATGTGCCAAATATTTAGGGTGTGTCCTGTGTGCCAGAGAAAATTCATACAACATGAAACATTTAATATTCTTAATCTCCACATTAATCTCACAGAGATTGTTTGGTATTGTACATTAAGAACACCCCCAAATGTGACTGTGCTTTTATTGGAGGATTCCAAGCGTTTGGGCAATTTGCTAACACCTCTGACGATGACAGGATTCTGTGGTGTGAACAGCAACAAATGTAGAGACATTAAAGCGTGATTTACACTTCTGCAATTTGGTCGTAGAGGGAGACTTGGGCACGCCTTGGCAACACCTTCCCCCAGGTGATAACGCCTATCCGAGTCGGATACCCCTTGGCTGTGATTGGTCCACTAACGACATTATCTCCCAATGACATCATCAGCTGACCGCTATTAAAGTATTTTGTCCAAACTACCTGAGCCCCACTGAGTCAATGTCTCTCATACTACTGACTCATCTACGTACGTTTTATATGAATAGCCTGCCTTTATTTAACTCCAGCATCAACAGAAAAATGAACTCGCTCACACAAAACAAGCACCTTTAAACGCACAAGCACGGGAAAGGGCGAGATAAGCATATTGAAATTAAATTATTCACATTGCAAGAATGGAATTAAATTGCCGACACATGCTAGGCATCTGCTATGCCTAAATACAACCCACGTTATATACGACACCAGATTTTAATAGAAATATGTCCATACAGTAGATTTCCCCTCGTTTTGTATTGTTTTAAACTCTCCAGATGACAGTTTATTTTTAAACTCCTTCCATTATACCAATGTTCCGCCTGTAATCGCGTTGTCACACCCAGGCATAAACAAACTCCCGCACATAGGAAGAAGGCTGTTATCCTATATGGGATTTATTTTATTGTAAAAAACGCGAAGTGGAGGTAACTTACAGCCAACACCATTGTATTACAAACACTGACAACACACACACATAATGAGAAGGTAGCCTACACCTGGCGATTCTCTTGCTTTTAATCTTTCACCTTTGAATAATGTAAAACGTCGTTTTAAAGCGTTATTGCGTCCTTATAAGGCGTGTCAATAAACCAACTTCTGCATACTGTGTAGGCCAAGACAGTGGCTTTCAAACGAGGACTTTCGCCCACTACACTTTCATGCTCCACTAAAAGTCTTTTTCCTTGGTCGCACTGCAATAAATACGCTGACGACAATAAAAAAAATTCACGTAGGTTCAGGTCACACTTTCATCCCGGTCCACCATCTAATGCTAAAACAGTATTGAATAATGGTGCGGATCCTATAATGGTCTGGCGGTAAATTACTTTCAGCACCCACAGCCATTTTTTTCAAGGACGGAGAAGGATGCAGAAGTGTATTTCTGCCTTAAGTCTGAAGCGTGTGTGTGTGTGTGTGTGTGTGTGTGTGTGTGTGTGTGTGTGTGTGTGTGTATACTGTACCTCCATGTAGGGACATGCAGGGATAAGAGGCCTTCATCAAGTCTTTGAGGAGGTGGTCTGCATGCTCCTGCTTGTCCACAAAGATGATAACTGAACCCTTCTCCTGGTAGTGGCCCAGAATCTCTAACAACTTCAGAAACTTGCTGTCCTCCTCCATCACAATCTGTCAACACAAATGCACAGATTTATACACAGGTTCTAGAAAAATGAAAACATGAAACAAGAATATTTTCTAAATCAGTCCAGTGAAATTAACATAAACTGGGACTATTAAAAGCTTACAAGTTATGTGTATACAGTTATGTATTGTAGAAGGTCATGCCATGTAGACGGTTATTTATCAGGCTTCAACCAGTACTTTTGCCCCTGCATACTATGTTTTAGGGCATTCTTAATTGGCTTCCCTTGATCTTTTTGAGTATGGCCAAAGCCTTCCTTACCACATGCTGCTCTACTTCGGAGCACACCACACTCCTGCCTCCCACCTGCACCTCAATGGGCTTGGATAGGATTCGCCTGGCCAAAGCTTCCATGGCGCGGGGGAAAGTGGCCGAGAACATTACTGTCTGCCGATCAGGTCGGATATTATCCACAATTCGCATCACCTACAAAGCACAAATACTCACACTTTTAGAGTTTTGTCATGAGGTAACGCATGTTATATTAGACTTTAATGTAAGAAATGGTCTTTGTGATTACAATCCACAAACTGCGAGAAGGCTTTTACCTGTGGCTCAAAACCCATGTCGAACATTCGGTCAGCTTCATCAACCACCACGTATGTGACTCTGCGCAGGTTAGTGACTCGGCCTACACGTAAACACACATACACACAACCCAGTTTACCACACATGAAAAGGCCACTCATGGTCAGCACAGCACTACAAAGTCAAAATTGTTCATTTAACACCTAGGGCACATACAAAGTGACATACATAGCACTGGGAAATCAGTTCTCACAAACTGAGGCAAAATTTAGAAAAGCAGACATAATTTGTTTCCTTTTGGCTTGTTTATTATTTGCGTACCATCTCAGGGGCACGAAGAACCTGTAAAAGTGAGAAAACAGCCACATCACACATTAAAGAGACGTGCCCTCATGAACCATTATCTGACCGCCTTTTCACCTACGAAGGAAACATATCAGAGATTACCTCGCATGTGTGGAAGATAGAATATGTGCTCTATCATGCGGCATCAGTTTCCCCTTTCTAAACACATTAAACATTTCATTCATCTTTCCCCGTGTTTCAATGAGTGGACTAGCAGGCTTAAGGATGACCCTTCAGAAGTGTCTCCACCTACCTCTGGTCGTCATATCCTTCAGGCACTTCGTAAGGCTACAGGTCACGTTTCCAAAGTAGTCAAATAATGCGGAAAGTTTAGTAAAAAGGACGTGGTTCAACGCGTAAAAGTTTAACATCAGTGCAAGAAGATTCTGTCACACAGACTAGTTGACGCCAAAAGGATCTTTAAAAAGTTTTTGTCAGACTTTTTAAACAAATACCAAACAAACAACCCAGTCAGAGTACACTGATTAACTTCACTACTTATTTATACGATGCGCAACAAACTATACACCCACACAAACTCTAAAGTGTGAGAGCGAATCCTCGCAGAATTGCTTACCACTGTTGGCACCCAGCATGTCAATCATCCTCCCTGGAGTACAGACGATGATCTCCGCTCCTCTCTTAAGCTCAGCAATCTGTCTCAAGCAGAACAGACCAAATTATCAGAGTCTGAGCGCACAGCTTCAAACATGCTCAAGCATCTTGGTTTCATTTACATTTCATCAACATCTGATTCCTGTTGATGTGCCCTTCTCTGTCATCATGCTAAGGTGAATCAAGTAAAAGCTTACCTGCTCACTGATGCCGGTGCCTCCGTACACACACACCACTCTCAGGTTCAGGGGTTTGGAGAACTTCTTACACTCTTTGGTGATCTGCAGAGCTAGCTCTCGTGTTGGCGTCATGATCACAGCTGTGAAAGATGATGGGACATAGTCATTGTTATGAAACTTGACTATGAATACATTACCTAGGATGCTTTATCTGGCTTCACCACAATCAACAAATTGTTAAAATCAACAAAGAGTTCTCCAATTGCATTTGCAGTTTCATGATCATGGTGGTGTTATCTGACAACATCATGTTGAATTTCACTGCAACTCTACTGAAAGAACACGTTGAGCATCGCACAGTCTCTATTAGTCATATCACTTCTGACACCCGCATTACAGCGTTTTACACACAACAATAAAATTACATAATGGTACCATGTTACGCAGATCATCATAAAAAAAGCATACTGAAAATATTGGTAGTCAGGCTTACCAATGGGCCCCTCTGCCTCATCTAAGGGCCTCTGGTCCATGATGTGGCGAAACATGGGTAAGAGGAAAGCAATGGTTTTGCCACTGCCAGTTTTAGCAATGCCAATCATGTCTCGACCCGCCATGATGGCTGGGATGGCCTGAGTCTGAATGGGGGTGGGCTTCTCGTAGCTGTGCCTGTGCAAAAGATAACAACTCATTAGGCAAGATCTTTTACGTAACAGAAGGTTCTAAAACGAATAACAATCATTTTTAGTTTACTTAAAACAATCACTGTAAATCATGCAAATGTCCGGATAGTCGGCCTGAACACACTCATGCAGTCATTAACTCTATGCTTATGGCATGGATTCCAGTCAGTTCAATGGTAAATACAAATGACTTACCTCTTTAGCGCATTTAACACCTTCATTGAGGTCCCACACTGCACCCATGACTTGATAGGCTTCGGGCAGCCTTTCCCTTTCACTGCGATTCCCTCCAGCTCCAGACGGTAGACGTTCACCTCTGTGGAATAAAAAAAATAACGTAAGATTTTATAGTATCTCAAAACTACAGTCAAACTCATTTCACAAAACAAGGAAACTAATACATTTATGAACTATGACAAATGTTTACATGTTGAAGTTCATTGCCAGTCAGTCAGTTATTGCCGGTCACAATATTTACTTCACTTTTCAAGGACATGTATATCAATGTCTGCCAATAACAGTAGATTCCGAACAACAGAAGGCCAACATAAGACGACACAACATACCTTCGGGTGTCATTTTGGCCAATTCTGGAACTTCCACATAGAAATTCTTGCGGTATGGCTCATACTCGATCTTCTTGTGATCCACAGGTTCTAGCACTTTCCGCTGTTTGGTCTGAAAGCCAGTCAGAGCTGTCTGCAGATCGACTTCCTCTTCCTCTGAGGAGTACTGTGAGCACAAACAAATGGACTCAGACATAAACACTTCAATCTGTGTGTGAAAAGCGAGGGTCTCGTTTTCCCAGTAGCTACCGTCTAGCCCTGAGTTTGCACACACATCGTCACACGTAAACTGATGACCACACTACATTTCCCATAATACAACACATTGTAGCGGTAGCCGTGGCAGCGTTTCAAAGCTGAGTTACAGCACGTTCCGGTAAGCTAACTTTACAAACAACCACAACACACGTCAGTTCAATAAACTTCATTTATTTACTTAACACCATAGCGAACAGTGAGGTACCCACTGATTCAGTTACAGATTCCATTCCTTTCACAATACTTTCGTTAGTTATTCAAACACACCAGCACAACTCACGAGTCAACTGCAGGTCTCCTAAGTCCGTCCGCAAACTGGTCCGTGTGGAAACGCGAGCCACATTGGAGCAAGGTCCTTATTCTGTCCTGTGACAGGGTAATTGGGATTTGCTAATGGAGAGGGGTGCTGAGTTGCCGTGAATACTTCCGTGTATGATTATTATTACTGATGTGATGTATTTGAAGACTATTAGTGAATGAGAATGTGTATGAATATATGATGTGATATTATTATGCTATATGTGTTTCTATGGCTTTTGTAATTGTTGTTCAGTGAAATATTGTATGTATTGATTTACCCATCCTGGTGAGTTCTCCCAATTAGTAGTTGATTGGTTGGCTTATTTAAAGCTAGTGGGGAGACTGGGTAGAGAGATTCGGGGTTGCCAGTGTGTGACCTGTCAGCTTGCTGTGAGGCTGTGTTTACTTATCTGAACAGAAAGTGAGTTTGGTATTGCCTATGAAGGGCCGGTTTGATTTCTGTTTTGCCAAAGTATTTTCTTTACTATTCTTTTGTTATTATTTTTGCACTTCGCACTTGTAAAATAAACCGGCACTATTTTCTCACTTCAACTGCTGAGCTGCGTCTTGCTTCTTACCCTTCGAACCTTGGTTGTGGCGTCCCGTCCCGTGTGTGAATTGGGGGTGCAATACCGCCTTTTCCACAGTTGGTGGCAGTGGTGGGATCGTGGCGCGCTCCGAGAGAAGAAAGAACTCTGGAAGACGGGAGCTGATCCGTCAGAGGATGTCTATCCGACATCTAACCAAGCGTAAGCCGCCGCCAGAGCAAAATGAAGATAAAGATGAAGACGATGAGGGAGCCAGGGGACGTGATCCAGCACTTGCTGATGGGGCAGCAGACGACCTGGGTACCTTGAACCTGGCATCACTCCACAGTCTCTTACAGAAGACTCTCAAGGGCCAAGAGCGTGAGGCCCACAAGCAGGAGCAAAGATGGCGTAGCGTGCAGGTGCAGCTGAACAATGTCCGCGATGAACTAGAGGAAGAGCGACGGCGTGGCGGTGAGGGACGTCGACCAGGCGGTGATGGCGATCGACTTCCAGTGGCACCACCACTACCAGTAGCACCTCCAGAACCAGGACCTCGACCAGCAGAACCACCAGGCCGAGCAGCGCCGTCTCCAGCAGCCTGGACCAGAGCAGCCGTGCCAAGGCTGGAGGAGGGAGATGACATCGAGCAGTATCTCACCACCTTCGAGAGGCTGGCAGAGGCCTATCGGTGGCCAAGAGCTGAATGGGCTGTGTACCTGGTACCCTACCTGACCGGACGGGCCCGACTCTGCATACGTGGCAATGGATATCCTGGAGGCCATGGACTACAGCAAGGTGAGGGATGCCATTCTCTCAAAATATGAGATCAGCGAGGAGATCTACAGGCAGCGCTTTCGTGATCCAGACATCCGGCCAGGAGAGACTCCGAAAGAGCTGTACAACCGTCTGAAGGACTTCTATCAGAAGTGGATTAAGCCAGACGGCAAGACTGTTGAAATGGTTGGAGAGCTCCTCATCTTGGAGCAGTATCTGCAAACCCTGTGTGGGTGAAGGAGCATAACCCGACGACTGGCCAGCAGGCTGCTGAGCTGGTGGAGGCGTTCCTTGCTGCACGCCCGGGGGCGAAGACATTCCGGTACCAGAGCTTCAACAGACCACCAGCTGGGGGTAAGTCTGGGGGTTTCGGTGGGGGAGCTGGTCCTAGGGGGTCTGGACAGAGTAGGGCACCAAACACACAGACTCACCCTACCTCTACGTCACAGCCTAGACCACCATATACCTCACAGCCTAGACAGGCCTCAGCACCCACAGCCACACAGAGCAAACATGTTATATGTTACTACTGTAATCATCCAGGGCACATCAGCAGGGAGTGTCCCATCAAAAAGGCTAAAGAGATGAGTATGTGTAGCATACCTAGACCTGGTAGGACATCCGACGAGTGTGTCAGCAAAGTGCAGACTGTCCCAGTGTATGTCAACGGCAAACCTACTTTTGCTCTCCTAGATACCGGCAGCACACAGACCTTAGTTCAGCCCCATCTGATAGACAAGTCAGAGAAGCTGGGGGGTAAGCGTATAAGGGTGTGTTGTGTAAATGGGGACGAGCATGTCTATCCTCTGTCAGTGATATGCCTGGAGGTTAGAGGGCGGACCTTTTGGCTAAATGCAGGTGTGGTTGAAGGGTTGAGCCAGCCAGTAGTGTTGGGCCAGGACGTACTTATACTACCTGAGTTAGTGCAAACTACCAAGCCAGTCAGCATGGTAGCAACGCGATCTCAAGCCAAGGCTAAAGCTGAAGGTAACAAGTCACTGCTAGAGATGATGCCTTTCAGTCAGGAGGACATTAGCTTACCTGAGCATTCAAAGGTGCAGAAGAGCCGCAGACAGAGAAGGAGAGAGAAACTGCAAGGCACAGTGAAGAAGCTTGGAGACCAGGTGCCAGTTCCTGATGTCTCACAGGGAGCTTTGTGGGAGATTCCCAGTAATGTTAGTGTACTACAGAGAGAAGATGACTCTTTAAAAGAGGTGTTTAGTAAAGTCACTGAGATAGATGGGGAGAAGACTGGTGTAGCGGCAGCGTTATCAGGGGAGCACTACTTTGTCCGGGAGGGCCTACTGTACCATCAACCTGAAGGGGGCAGCAGTGAGCAGTTGGTTGTCCCAAAGTCTCTGAGAGAGAAGGTGTTGGCATTAGGCCATGATATCCCTTGGGCAGGGCATCTTGGCAATGTGAAGACTCTTGAGAGGATAGCTGCACGTTTTCACTGGCCAGGGTTATACAGTGAGGTTCAGAGGTACTGCAAGTCGTGTTCCACCTGTCAGCTTACCAGTAGCTACAAAGTTAAGCCTTCACCACTACATCCACTTCCCATCATTGGTGTCCCTTTCCATAGGATAGCGATGGACATAGTTGGGCCATTGGAGAGAACACAGGCAGGTCACAGATTCATTCTCGTGATATGCGATTACGCTACCAGATACCCAGAGGCATTCCCCTTGCGCAAGATTACAGCTAGTGCTATTGCACGGGCTTTGTTGCAACTGATATCTAGGGTAGGCATACCACATGAGATCCTCACAGACCAGGGAACTGCATTCTTGTCCAAAACCATGAAACAAGTTTATAGTTTGCTGGGGATAAGAGGGATCAGGACCACCCCCTACCACCCTCAGACGGACGGGCTGGTAGAGAGATATAACAGAACCTTAAAGAGCATGATCAGGAAGTTTGTTGCTGATAATGGCCAGGACTGGGACCAGTGGCTGCCGTATCTGCTTTTTGCCTACAGGGAGGTGCCGCAGGCGTCCACAGGGTTCTCGCCCTTTGAACTGTTGTACGGGCGTCAAGTCAGGGGCCCTCTGGATTTGCTGCGGGAGGCCTGGGGCAATCCTAGACCCACTGAGAATGACGGCATACTCACCTACGTCTTGAAGATGCGGGACAAACTGCAGGAGATGGCTAGCCTGGTGGAAGACAACATGCGGCAGGCCCAGCAGACCCAAGTCCGGTGGTACGACCAGTCAGCGCGGCAGAGGAGCTTCGAGCCAGGACAGCAGGTTCTCTTGCTGTTGCCGACGACAGAGAACAAGCTTCTGGCCCGCTGGCAGGGGCCATATCGGATTACTCGTCAGCTGGGGCCAGTGACCTATGAGCTGGAGATGCCAGGGAGGCGCAAGACCAGGCAGGTCTTCCACATCAATCTCCTCAAGGAGTGGCACGAACGGGAGTTTCCACTCAGCCACCAGCTGATGGTGCGAGCTGTGGGGGAGGATGAGGACGTTCCTGAGCAGTACTTCCCTGCGCAGGTCCCCACCACGGAGCCTGACTTCTCACACCTGACTACTCAACAGGCGCAGGAGCTTCGAGCTATCATCCCAGAGGGGTTGTTTTCGGAGCAGCCAGGGCGGACATCAGTGGTGGAGTATGACTTCCAACTCAAAGACGCCAAGCCGGTGAGACAGCGGATGTACCGTATCCCAGAGCGGTTGTTGCCTGCACTCCAGGAGGAGTTGGAGTCGATGAAGCAGCTGGGGGTCATCGAGCGGTCCAACAGTGGCTGGAGTAGCCCCGTGGTTCTCGTTCCAAAGAAAGATGGAACCCTCCGTTTCTGCGTTGACTTCAGGCAGCTGAACGCTCAGTCCAACTTCGACGCCTATCCAATGCCGAGGTTGGAGGACCTCATAGAACGGCTTGGAAAGGCGCAATTCATCACCACCCTCGACCTCTGCAAGGGGTATTGGCAGGTTCCCTTGGCTGATGGAGTTAAGCCTTACACTGCCTTTCGTACCCCTCAAGGTCTCTACCAGTTCACGGTCATGCCTTTTGGCCTGCAGGGGGCGCCTGCATGCTTCCAGAGGCTGATGGACCGTGTGCTGGAGGGCACCGACACCTTTGCAGCGGCCTATCTGGACGATGTGGTCGTCTATAGCGCCACCTGGGGGCAGCACATGCAGCATCTGGGAGAGGTGCTGCGTCGCATCCACGAAGCTGGGCTGACAATCCAGCCAAAGAAATGTGCCTTGGCTCAGTCGGAGGTTAGTTACCTCGGGCACATCATCGGTGGCGGGGTGATTAAGCCTCAAAAGGATAAGTTGGGGGCTGTCCGGGACTGTCCGCGACCCCAGACCAAGAAGGACGTCCGGTCTTTTTTGGGGCTCGCTGGATGGTACCGGAGATTCATCCCAAACTTTGCTACCCGCGCTGCACCTCTCACTGATCTGACCCGGAAGTCGGGGTCCACAAGGGTCAGGTGGGAGGAGGTGCATGAGGGGGCGTTCCAGGACCTGAAAGCAGCATTGCTCTGTGAACCAGTGTTGCAGAGTCCGGACTTTGAGAGCCAGTTCACGGTGCAGACCGATGCATCTGGAGTGGGACTTGGGGCCGTTCTTCTCCAAGGGGAGGCCGAAGAACAGAAGCCGGTGGCTTACATTAGCCGTAAGCTCTTCCCTCGTGAAACCAGGTACTCTGTGGTGGAGCTTGAGTGCCTGGCGATGAAATGGGCTCTAGAGACTTTTAAATATTATCTGTTGGGAAGAGACTTTTTACTTGAGACCGATCATAAGGCATTGCAATGGTTGGGCAAAATGAAAGACTCTAATGCACGCATTACACGATGGTTTTTGTCCCTGCAGCCATACAAGTTTCAGGTCAAGTACAGGGCGGGGAAACTGAACCCAGTAGCAGACTTCCTGTCTCGTCACCCTAGTGACGAGCCTTTAGAGGGGGGAGGAAATGTGAAAAGCGAGGGTCTCGTTTTCCCAGTAGCTACCGTCTAGCCCTGAGTTTGCACACACATCGTCACACGTAAACTGATGACCACTAAACTGATGACCACACTACATTTCCCATAATACAACACATTGTAGCGGTAGCCGTGGCAGCGTTTCAAAGCTGAGTTACAGCACGTTCCGGTAAGCTAACTTTACAAACAACCACAACACACGTCAGTTCAATAAACTTCATTTATTTACTTAACACCATAGCGAACAGTGAGGTACCCACTGATTCAGTTACAGATCCCATTCCTTTCACAATACTTTCGTTAGTTATTCAAACACACCAGCACAACTCACGAGTCAACTGCAGGTCTCCTAAGTCCGTCCGCAAACTGGTCCGTGTGGAAACGCGAGCCACATTGGAGCAAGGTCCTTATTCTGTCCTGTGACAGGGTAATTGGGATTTGCTAATGGAGAGGGGTGCTGAGTTGCCGTGAATACTTCCGTGTATGATTATTATTCCTGATGTGATGTATTTGAAGACTATTAGTGAATGAGAATGTGTATGAATATATGATGTGATATTATTATGCTATATGTGTTTCTATGGCTTTTGTAATTGTTGTTCAGTGAAATATTGTATGTATTGATTTACCCATCCTGGTGAGTTCTCCCAATTAGTAGTTGATTGGTTGGCTTATTTAAAGCTAGTGGGGAGACTGGGTAGAGAGATTCGGGGTTGCCAGTGTGTGACCTGTCAGCTTGCTGTGAGGCTGTGTTTACTTATCTGAACAGAAAGTGAGTTTGGTATTGCCTATGAAGGGCCGGTTTGATTTCTGTTTTGCCAAAGTATTTTCTTTACTATTCTTTTGTTATTATTTTTGCACTTCGCACTTGTAAAATAAACCGGCACTATTTTCTCACTTCAACTGCTGAGCTGCGTCTTGCTTCTTACCCTTCGAACCTTGGTTGTGGCGTCCCGTCCCGTGTGTGAATTGGGGGTGCAATACCGCCTTTTCCACACTGTGGGACATCCATCAATAGCTTTGTGACACTTTGATGGCACACATACAGATACCAGGGTTAAGATGCATACCTCCATCGCATCCTGGTCATTCTCCATCAGCTCCCCTTTCTTCTTGTTTGTGTGAGGCATTTTCTTCGTCTTTACAACATTGATCACTTTGGAACCCGTCATAATACCACCCTTCTGCAAGTGGACAAGTGGGGAAAAAATGCAAGAACAGTTGTTATTCGACAAAAAAAAAACTCATCATCTTACCAGGACCTACTCTTAAGTCCATAAACAGACTAGTGTTATAAACCCACTCACCATGTCGTTCTTGCCCCTCATGTTGCCCATGTTGAACTTCTTCACCTCCTCTTTTACCTCCTCCATGTAGGCATCAAGAGTGTCTACTTCCTCGCCTGGCTCCTCTTCCATGGCAGTGATCTTCTCTTCCTCCTCTGCCTCTTGTGGCTTCTCTTCTTCCTCCTCCTCCTCCTCCTTCACCTTCACCTCCGGAGGCGCCATCTCCTCCTCCTCCTCATCTTCCTCTTCTGGTGCTGGGCCCTCTTCGTCATCATCTGCTCAAAACAAAAGTTCCAGTCACGCACTCAGTCAATGGCACCCCCAACCGATAAACTACTACAATTCTGCAAGGGCTGAAGGACACAGTTCATCGGTTGTGCTCCAAACCTGGTAACATAAACTTCACGGTTCTGCCCAGAACAACTCATTGGAACCACACTTTTGTGATCAGTAATACCTGAACAAAGTTAAGGGCAAGGAGTAAACATTATTATTCACTGCAGTGTGAATCTGTTGATTCTCTCCTTTTTCCAATCACTTACCCTCATCATCCTCCAGGCTCCACTTTTTGCCCTGCTTCATCTCCTCTAGTTCTTTCTTGATCTCTCCAATATTCGCCATGGCTTTTTTCCTCTGCTCCTCACGCCATTTCTCCACACGTTCTTTCCTTTTCCTCATTTCTTCCTCCAGTGTGTTGTGATCAAAGTCTTGCTGCAAGATTAAATATCAGGTAAGTCAACTCTGGTCCTGCTGTATATTAGTGTTACAACCCGTTTAACTTTGTGATCTTCAGATATGTGACTTACATCTTCAATCTTTTCTTCCTCCTTTTCTTCCTTCACTTTTTTCTTTTCACTTGTTGAATCTCCATTGCTCGATTTCTCCTTGCTAAAAGAATGAATGAAAAGACTTTCAATTTTTACACACAGCTCCCCTATCATATTTTCAGTTTGATTCAGGGCATACAACATACACCTAACCTATACTAATGGATTAGGAACAAGTAGCAGATGCTGTAAAAGAGAATACCGGACAGACATCTGGCCAAAATCCACATTATTTAAAACTTGTGTAGCACCAACAAAGACAGCATCTGAAACTCAATCCAATTGTGCGGGCAGTATAATGAGGATTGGTTTTGCACGTGATTTCCTCACAGCATAGTATTGGTATAGTAAATGCATAGTGTTGTACACAATACCTGTCATCAGTCTTCCTGGCTTTGCTGGGACTTGTTGATCGTGACCGCCGACCTCGACTCCTGCTCCGACTTCTGGACCTCCTCCGATCCTTGCTCCGTGATCTACGCCTCTCCCGACTCCTCGACCGCCTGAAATGACAGCACAGCCCCGGTGTTATGAATAAAGGGAATAACTGAGTTTTAACTCTGATGTACGACCACTGGAGTACAATGGGAAATAATGACAATCATTCTTAACCAATCTGGGCGTGTACATGTCTTACCGAGGGCGTTTCCTGTCTCTTGACCGTGATCGGCGGCGATCTCTGCTGCGCGACCGCTCTCTCCTGGTGCGGTCTCGGTTTCTAGAGACAGCTCCCTCATCTTTCTTTGACCGTTTGTCGGGCGAACGGCTGTTCGATCGGCTTCCCGACCTACCTCTTGATGTCGAGCGTTTCCTGTAATGCCTAAAATTGTGTCCAGTGCGAAGCAAGAGAAAATGTGATGGGGTTTGAGACTGGTCGTAAACATCTGTTTGCTTAATATTAACCTACTAGGTATCAGCCCAACGCCTAGCAAGATGGAACATATTTCTGAATTCAAGTCACCACAAATGTGAGGAGCTGGTATTGCTCGCACCAATACACATCAGTAAAATGAATAAACCAAACCAATGTAGGAAAAGCAATAGGCTAGGTGCACGAAATACTCAGTGTGGGCAGTTTGTTTCCTGTTTAGCCAGGTGTATTTGAACCTGCCGCTATTCTGAATGTAATTAGCGTCTACACGGACCTGGTTAGGTGTTGCACCTAGTGAATCAGCATTACGATAAAAGGACTTGTAGACACTAATTACATTCAGAATAGTGGCAGGTTCAAACACACCTGGCTAAACAGGAAACAAACAGCCCACACTAAGTATTTCGTGCACCTAGCCTATAGGCTAGGTGCACGAAATACTCAGTGTGGGCAGTTTGTTTCCTGTTTAGCCAGGTGTATTTGAACCTGCCGCTATTCTGAATGTAATTAGCGTCTACACGGACCTGGTTAGGTGTTGCACCTAGTGAATCAGCATTACGATAAAGAAGGACTTGTAGACACTAATCACATTCAGAATAGTGGCAGGTTCAAACACACCTGGCTAAACAGGAAACAAACAGCCCACACTAAGTATTTCGTGCACCTAGCCTATAGCAGTTAACGTCACTCGTTTTCTAAGTATGACCAAACCCACCAAGGCCAATGTGAATTAAACATGTTTACTACTCAAGATTAAAGCCAAACAACACGTAACGTGGCTTGTAATAAACCTAACAAACTAGTGATGAACAAACAAATGGTGAAAACGCTTAACGTCAGTCTCGATTTCACAGTTGCAGTCAACAATGCGTCCTCGTGGCTAACTTCATAGCGGTCCAGACTAACGTTAGCTAAACAGCTAGCCAATACTATTTTTTGTTTTTAATTGTCACCTTTTTGCATCTATTTACCGCAGGTAGCTAACTTTAGCAAGAGAATAGTGTCGTGTTGCAAAGTTTTACAAAGTTCTATTGTCAGCTATCTGGCAATTTGATAACATAGGGCTGCTAACTAGCAAAATAAGGCAAAAAAAACTAGCTTGCTAGCATAGCTTAAAATAGAAATACGTCGCATGACTGTAAGCGACTAAATATGTCCTTTAAATTAGGTGTTTGTCAATGAAACCACTGCAGCAATGCTTACCTTGACTCTCTACCCATCTTCATCAAATCACATATATTTGTATCCTGTCTTACTCTTATTATTATGCAACCAGCAACGTTTGTACCGCTCTGATCGCTATAGAACTACGTCATCGACAAGCGACTGAAAATACACCAGTTCGCTCGCTCATCATACGCTCACCACACGCCACTTACTATGCCTCTAGTGGCGTGGAAGAAATATTTGTAAATTTGAGTGAGCGATTTGAGCATAGGCCTATGGATTTGAGGGTCTGTTTGAATACAATTATGGAGATGAGGACTTTTTAGTTTGATGTGAAAGTGTAAGTTCACCCCAGCTCTGAGGCTTACTCCACAAACTGCATAATTTAGAACATGCTAAAAAGTGCTCCCTACAGTAGACAAGCCTAAAACTTATTTAAGCAATTTAAAGATCTTACATGCTGGTTCTGAAATCCTGCCAGAGGCCAGTTGCTCATGGTCCTCTTTGCTGGAGAGGGCATGTCACACGTGGGTCGCCCACCTTCTCATTTCGAGTTTTCTTTCCCCAAAGCTTTCATCTAGTGGCCAGGATACTACTGGTACTATCAGTTTTGAATTTGAGCATCATTATTTGGCATTTTGTTTACAACAAATACAGTTTTGCTTTGTGGCCTTTGTTTAGTCTATATATAACACTTCTCATACAAATAAAATAAAACATAAGCATGTACTTGACCACAATAAGTTGGCCAATTTAATAGATGTAGCCTGCTCTCTAAGACCTAACAGTGAATCAGGCTATTTAGAGACATTTTGAGCCATCTCAACACACATACATCACATCACTTGCTACTTGCGCTTTTTATGTTTTGTTTAATGATTTATGTTTACTGTAATGAAATCCTATCCACTGGATAATGTGTCTGGATCATTTGTATTTAATTTATTCAGGTCTGTTTTTGGTGTGTGATGTTACATTTAAGTTGAGCTACTTTATTGGCTTTTTGGATTAGGCTACATATGTTGAGTATTTAATTGCATTTCTCAGAATTGGCTATTACGTCAGGTCTGGAATTCTGTGGGATATCCCCTCTGCACGTCTCCATCCAGAGGAATTCGTGACGGGCCGCTCACGTTCTGTCTGAGTTTGACAAAGGCATAACGGGCCATTGACAATACAGGCGGAGTCTGCGGGATACCCGCTCTACTATGTCTCCAGCGGTCTGGGTGTGGTTTTCAAACTCAGTTCCGTTAGCAGGAAATCAAGCTCTGGGCTAACGTTACCACTTCAGCGTTAAACAAAGCATAGCAAAAAAACGAAATTTTGGGCTAGTTTGTTCTGGGAAGGGTTTCAGTTCCCACTTTTAGGTGGTGATAGTCGACTTTTTCTGCTTCTAGTCATCCGATGGGAAAAAGTTTCTATTTTTGTTGACTCCATTGTATCTCCTCAGTTGCTGACATCAGTGAGCAGAACCAGAAAAGACTGACAAAATGCCGAAGACCGTAAGTATAAAAAAAAAATCTGGAAAGCAGTATGATGGTTTTGTCAGTTAAACCTGAGTTTTATTGTTTATCTCTAAAATCGTCGTATTGATGTGGTTAAGCCGGGAGCCCGTATATTTTTGATGCGCGAGGCAGACCGTCCTTCGAACTTTGATTAAAGTTCTGAAATAGGCCTGGCAAACCAGAATTTCCATAGGCTACTATGAAACACATTCTGACTACGTGTCATTTGACAGAACCTAGTACATTTTCTTATTTTTGTTGTAATACTAATTGCATATTTATAACAGGGGCTATGTTGTTGTTAAATCCGTATTTAATTCGTTTTTTTTAATGCTGCCTTTCTCTCTGCCAGAGTTGCGGGTAACAATGCAGGCCTTTTCTTGTTTCCGTTTTAGCAATGTATCCTTAGGGCTATCATAATCTGGGAAAGTAGAATGCTTGTTTTGTGAGCCTAAAACCGTTACTCAGTGACAAGCTATGCGGCTATGAGAACTCCCCTATCTCAAATGTGATTGGCTCACTATAGTAAAGTTGAACGAGATGAGTCAAGGCGGCTACAGTCTGTTCTTGCGTTGCGAATGGCGGACAATCTGGCTTTCATCAGAGCAAGCCTGTCTTTCATCGTTTACTAATCTGGCATAACGAGATTTAAATGTGCTTAATGAATTAGGCTTAACTTCTAGATTTCCACTTGCTTACTACAAGTGATACACCGGAAGGAATTTATTGTGCAGCACCGGGCAATTTTACAACTGTGATAGCTGAATTAGCAGTGTGAAACTGGGTACTCTCGCGTGAGCGCGCACAGGAGCACAGCCAACACACAATCTCTCGAACGGTGATATCTGCCCTGTCCACTTTAATTAATATGTTGCATATGAATTCTGATAGGACTAGTAGAGCATCAGCTCATCAGTTGTTTAGGAGGCCTGTTTATTTTTTGTTTAAACAGGGCAAGTCAGCCCATTTTCAGTGGCTTGTAATGGCAGAGCAGGCCCAAGCCTAAGAAATCTCTTTTCCATCTTTTATGTTCCATCCCCTTATGTTGACAAGAGGATAGCTTATTTCTTCCTTATTCCGACTAGGCTGCTGGTTAGTGTGTTTTGTATGCACATGCAGGATTTGTAAATCAGGTACAGGAAATGAGGCCTGAACTAGTCTAACCAATTTGGTCTTGATCCAAGGTCACCGGGAGCCAAGTTTTTATGTCACTCTGAAAAGCTATTTATGATTTTTGCCCTTTGTGAATGTGCCTCATGTCACAAAACAGCACACCAATAGTTTTGAACTGCAACTGATGGACACCAAATGATTTTCATGAGATGTGACACATTTGAGCAAATGAAACCTACTGGCAATAAAATAAAGTATGCTTAAATAGCGTTAAATACGTGTATTGACAATACAGGCCCTGAGTGACGTAGTAGTAAAATACATGTAATTTTTTCTGTGCATAAGTTGAACATTTATCAGACAGTACTCTCTTTATGAAACACACACTAACTCTTTTTACCTCCCCCCTTTCTCTCTCACACACACGAACACTTGAAAACCCCCAAAATAACAAAAGTGCAGTATACCCTGAAATTTTGCCAAATAGCAAAAACTTCTCTGCCTGTCAACTATTTTACTTATCCGGATAAATACATTTCTATTGAGTAACTTTGTATTTACAACACTGTGCTTTTTAAAGAGAGAGAAAGAAAGACAGGCTGAGTGTGTGGAGCCCATAGACCCTGGAACAACGTAGCTGGTTAAAAGTAACCGCACCTATTAAACATTCTAATTTTACAAGCAGATGTTTAGGAACACTTATATGTTGGCACTGAAAGCATCTTAAAAGACACCAGACAGTAAGTGGTATTGTAGCTGTCATGTATGGGGTCACACATAGGGCTTAAGCAAAGCACTTGGCTCAGCTCCCATTTAGTTGGTTGCCGCCATTTCTCAAGAATCTTTAATTTAGTGACTCAAGATTTCTGAGCTGACGTCAGTTCCTCCCAGGCGCCATTTCCTGGCTCTCTGCTCGGCTGACGCTGCCTCTTAAAGCCTTATTTGGAGTTGCAGAGTCTCAGAGAGACTGCCGGCGCCCCTTCCTTTTACCAACGTCCTTTGCATACTCCCATTCTGTTAGCCCTGTCAGCCTTCTCTCTCCCACGCTGGGAGCCAAATCAAAAGACCCCCCCCCCCCCCCTCACACACACACACACACACACCTCACTTTCTCTCGTTTACCACAGTCATCAAATAACTCCCTTAAGCATAGGCCTCTAGGCCTTAAACATCCATTTAGAGTTCAGCAGCTGGTAAATTAGCAGCTTGATAGCCTGTGGTAAAATAAATCGTAAGCATCGAATTGTTTGTGTTAAGCCATGACAAATATATCTTTTTGGAACGTTAGAGGGAAAAAAATTCTTGTCATCGGGATGATGTTGATGTCTTTCTTTGTGAGAATAAGCACCCACAAATACCTGTTGAGTCAACAGGTAATGCTTAGATTGCGAACATGAAAAAGAGCATGCAAGGGAAAGTAATGTTTGTGAGCGTGGGGGGGGTGTAAGGATTAAGGGAGGTAAAGCCACCAGCGGCTCAGACACTTCAGACTTTAGCTGTTTGTAATAAACTCCAGCCAGAGGTGGTACCAGGAGTGAGGGAGAAAGCAATCCACTGTTAGTAACAAGTTTTGTTGCTAAATGGAGGACAACTGCCTCATCAACTTAAAATGCATCTTCCCACCTGTAGACTGAGAAGCTGTGAGTCCTCCGCTCTCTCTCTCTCTCTCTCTCTCTCTCTCTCTCTCTCTCTCTCTCTCTCTCTCTCTCTCTTTCTCTGTTTATCTCTCTCCCTCTATCTATGTGGAATGGAGTTGAAAAACAATGCATGCATAGATGTATGGTTTTAAATGTGTATGTTAGCATTGCATGTTAGCATTTGTGAACTTGCTTTATTTCTTTTGGTGTCTAGTGTCTACTTTCACTCCCATATTCATCTGCTGTGTCAGCTACTACTGAGATTTTAACTGCTGATGTTGAAATGTCCGTCACCACATCGAGAAAGTATAAAGCGTAGCTGTATGTTTTTGTGCATATGCATGCACCTAAAGGATTGGTTTACACAATTATAATATAATATGGAATTGAGGAATGTGCATTTCTGCGAAGCCTAAGAACGTTATCATCACAGACCTAAAAAAAAACTGCGTTAGCCTTAGTCATGTAAAATACATGCCTAATAAAAATAAGACTGTGAAAAGAATGCCTGCAAATCGAATTTAACAATATATTTTTCCGAACAAAATAAGGTCTGTAGATGGACTTTCTGTCCGTTTCTTTCTTTAAGTGCCTGAATGTTTAGGGTCATAGTCAAGTGATTTTCACTAATCCTGATTTCTGGGGGAAATGGAATTTGTGTGGCTGCTACAGTGTCCAACACAGTGATAGAAAAACAGCTTTTCAGACTTTGAAATGAAAAAGAAAACTAAAAAAAGCATACAAATCTCACATTTTCGCCCACGAACCCAATCAGACCTTGCTAAAAGAGTAATGTATTTATAACAAAACCCATGGCATTCTTCAGAAGGCTTCATTAAAGCTATCAAATATGCTCTGAATTTCTCTTTCCCTCTCTCGTTCCCTGCTTGAAGAGTTTGTCCCGACACCCCTAATGATATAGCCTGTGCTCTGTGGGAAAGCAGGGAATATTTTAAGCGGCTGATTGGACCAAGCACTTAAGATGTGGAGAGGGCTATTTTGAGGGTGGTGGAGGGGTCGTGCCTGGGAAGAACAGGCCCAGGTATAGATACGGCCCTTAGACTCTTTTTTCTGTGGTACCCATCTAATTAATAGCCACTCAGAGAAGACAGACATGGTGCTGGTGGAGTGAAGAAGGGCCATTTTGTAGAAATCATTGTTTGGATTATTTTCCATGTGCCCATTTAATTGAAGTGCTTTTGTTTATGAAGTACATGAGGTAGCAGTAGGGTACTGCAATTCTCAGGCTAACAAATCATATTTGTCTGTGTGTGTGCTTTTGAGAGAGACTGAGAGTCAGACCCGGAAAGACCAAAATGTATGACAGGAAATGTAATTTGGGTCATGGTATACTTGATGATCTCTCAGTTGAATTGTGGTTTGAAGGCAAGGTATCAACCGTTTGCCGGTTTCCAGTCCGAGTTTGATGCTGTCACCGCTTTTGAGAATGTGATAGATGACAAGCAAGTCTGTTCTGCATCCAACATTTGTATGAGCTGATATGATGTAACTAGTTAGTAACATCCTTAGGAAAAGTCTCATTTAACAGAAATGAACAGTGCTGGGGCTGGAAGACAAATGTCAGCAAAGTGATTCATTCAGCAAATGAAAACATCCTTTGAAGTATATGGCTACAAAATACATGACATAGAATGCGTGTGCCTTCTGTGTTAACCACTGTGTGAAGTATGTGCTTCTGTTCCCTTCTGAAGCAGTCTTACGGACAGGGTGGACCCTCTGGTGCTTACGCACTAGAGTACACAGATGACACGGTGAAAAGTCACACTATCATGTTTATCAAGATATCTTGTAGGCTATACGTGGTAGACATCCACTGGGCACACCCACAGATTCAAGAGTTTTACAATAACGATACATTTTTACATATTTTACCAATTCGGTTTAAGAGGTGATGACGGCCGGGCTTGAGGAGGAAAGGTGAGGTTTAGTGTTTAAGGATTCGAAATGGAAACAGCCCCCGTCATCCTCTGAGGCCCTGGAACTGCAGTCGAGGGCTGAGCAATTGTTCTTAAAATAGAAATGGCAAAACACGCGGCGTTCAGCGCTTGAGGGACACACCCTTGCTCGACAGAACTGTGCATTCTTGGTTCCTTTTTCATGCCGCCATGAACTATTTTTACCCCGAAGAGTCACTTTTTTAACCCGCTCTCTGACGGGTTGCCAGAAGGCCAAATGAAGCAGATACAATGTTACAGGTTTCAATGATGAAAAGGGCTTTGGAGATGAGGAATGAGAGAAATGGGTGTTGTGGAAAAAGTATCAGGGCTTAACAGAAATGGAAAAAAACTGCTCACTGGCTGGCTCACCACGGACAAGTGATCTTTTCTAGGGAAATGAGTAATAGTGCTGTCCGTCCAAAAATCTGATGCAACCCTGTCGAAATAGCGTTAGTCAGGATGGCCAAAGCCCATTATGAATCACTTACTGCACTGGAGTGGATCCCAGAAAGTCTGTTACACATTATGAAGCTTTAGTGTAGATCCTTGCTGATGTGTCAAGTAAACTGTGTCAATTTGTTCAAATGCAGATAACTTTATTAGGCATGGATTCTAGTCTCCAGCCTCTGGTCTTTATACATGTCAGGATATTTGATATTGTATAAGTAGCTAATTTGGTGGCAGCATAGCCGTGACATACATTTAATTAAACTCTCTCTCTCTCTCTCTCTCTCTCTCTCTCTCTCACACACACACACACACACAAACATACACTGACTTACATTGTAACTACAGGTGAATGGTGACAAGTAAAATTGGTCAGGCCAAGTGAGATTCGAAAATGAAAAAACACATTTGTTGTGCCGTTATCTATATGTGGCTTAGAAATAATTTAAAATCTGACTGGGTCTTAGGAATGATGACAAAGAGAAGGGGGTGGAGGAGGAGAAAGAGAAATAGGGAAACAGGGAGAGAAGGAGAGAAAGAGAGAGAGAGAGCGCGACAGAGAGGCCCTGCTTACACAAAGGGGAAAGAACGCGGGCGCTAATCAGCATCACAGCTGGTGAATAAAGCACTGCATTGTGGTTCCAACAGGAGGGGGTGGCCTCTGCCCGGCTCAGCTATTTACTGCCCCCTCCTCACACACACAAACACACACACACACATACACGCACGCACACACACACACACACACACACACACACACACACACACACACACACACACACACACACACACACACACACACACACACACACACACACACACACACACAAACAAACACAAGCACACACATCAGACATACAAAATGGAGAGTGCAGCATGCTCAAGTACAATAAAAGGCAAATATACAATATGCATACAAAAATACTCTCATAATTAGATTGAGGACTTAAATTGTATATGCACACATATAAATATACACACACAAGTTCTTCGATGATTAGGCAGAATTAGTGATTAAATGCCAGAAACGCTCCATGCAGTGCAGGAGTAAGTAAGAGTTGTGTTAAAACTATAGGCTGCTCTAAAATGGCTTCTTGTCTGCTCTGATAGAATGAGAGATGCATGGCTTACAGGATGTCAGCTCAAAAGAGGCAGTCTGACGAGGTCGAAAGGATGTGGCAACTTCCTGTAGTAAGAGAGAGAGAGAGAGACAGAGTGAGGGGGAGAGAGAGAAATCACAGGAACTCTGAAGTATAGCTACAACAGTCATGGATTGATTTTTCTTCAGTCTTTCAGAGTTAACAGCAGTGCAATTGTTTGTAGTGGCATGTTCTCCAGAAAAGATTTTGGTTCCTTATTTGTTGACCTCCCCCCCGCAAATCAATCTATCTTTCCCTACCTTCTCCCTAAAGCAGACACTAGCATAGTGCTAGTATGGTCCCTCTGTCCAGGATTTTGTTGTGTTTCCTTCAATTGTTTTATCTCTTAACCAAAGTTCCACAGCATAATCAATCATCCTTCCCTCGTGGCTGAGTGTACCAGTCTGTCCAAACCTCCCACTCCTTTTACGCTTTCCATTTAAATCCATTTAACCCTGTGTGTTTGTTACCACTAGGGGATTGACATTTGCACTGCAAAATGGATGAACATCCATTTGACGCACAGATATATAATAGTGCATAGGGGGTATGGTAAGCTGAATTTGTAGCCAAGGTGACAAAAGTAATTTAGGTAAAATTTCAAAGGGTAAACAGTCACAGCACCTGTGGGGGCGAACAATGCTGCAGTAGGGACAACAGCCTCAACAGCAGGCTTAATCTCTATGGCAACTCAATCCCAGCAACAAGCCTAAATTAGCTTGAACTAAAAAGATCAGAACTGCATTCTTTTACATCTGTTTTCTCCTCTTTTACATCTTTCACAACGAGGGTATCTCCCTTCGGACATGGCCAACATATTTAGCCAGCTGTAAACAAGGTTTGTTAGCTACCAACACAGCTAAAAACATGAACTAGCTTGATGACCTTTGTCAAGCCAACAATCTCTAATATACAGCAAGCTTTCTCAGTTTTTAACGAAAAGTTATAAAATCATAAAAAAAGCTTTTTTTTTGTGGTGCTTGTTTGCTGTTTAAATCTCTCATGTATCCTCTTGTTCTTCTCTTACAGATCAGCGTGCGTGTGACCACAATGGATGCGGAGCTAGAGTTTGCCATTCAGCCAAACACCACAGGCAAACAGCTCTTTGATCAGGTATCTTTTAATTCTATTTTTACACAGATTCACTTATGAGAGTCATTCTCTCCTGCAACTAGGTGGTCATTATCACTGGGGATTTGTGTGTGTGTGTGTGTGTGTGTGTGTGTGTGGATATGTGTGTGTGGGGGTGTGTTCACATGCCTGCACTAAAAAGCGAGAATGACATGAGGAGTAATTAGGCTGCCACTGTGATTATCATTGTTGTGTGTATTCATGTGTTTGGTATGTCTAGGGTTTACCAGGATTCAGCTCTGAAGCCATGCTCACAGTTTCATATGCTGGAGAAACTGGCTATTTCCCTACTCCCCATTAAATGACCACTTAGCTAATCAAGTCTCCTATGTCAGAAGAGGGAATATCATGCTCTTAACTTTTTCTCTCTTTTTCTCCTACTCTGAAGAATGCTTTAATGGTGTAATAGCTAGAATGGCGTAATTCAAAATGTAAAAGTTAGTTATTCAGCCCTTACCTCTTTTAAAACTAGACCCAATGACAGAAATATAACATAATTTTGTAAAGTAGCACCAGACCGAAAGGTAAATGGACTTGAATATGTGCCTGGTGGCCACCTCACCCCCTGTAGTGACGTGGCTGATAGATTCTTCACTTATGAGTAGGGTTGGTAAAGAAATGATGGAGGAAGGGAGCAGCAAAGCACTTCGCAAACCTGAACCACTGCTGGGAGGAAAATCACACTAATTAGATCATCCCTGCTGTCAGATTGAATTTGAAGCGATACTTGATTAAAGGTACATTGAGGAAAGGGCTTGAGCATCAGTTTTAATGATAAGGCTAAGATCGCTAAAATGACAATTTGATCACGCCATTATTCTAATAATAATCGACAAAAAACGCAACCCAACTGCAACTAGTGCTGCTCCTTAAATATTGCACTTGCCTGTATACAACTTTTGTATGTTACTTAAGGGTTGTATATGCTTATATGTTTGTTTAATGTCTGTGTCTGTGGTTTATGTCTGTTTTAGGTGGTGAAGACCATTGGTCTGCGTGAGGTGTGGTTTTTTGGGCTGCAGTATCAGGACACCAAGGGCTTTTCAACCTGGCTGAAGCTTAACAAGAAGGTGAGGAAGCGTTTTACTGAAACAGTCAAACACGCCCATGAGTCATGGTTGTCACAGTCCCTTTGGAGTTTAATAAATCTGGGAAACCTCTCGGATAAAAATGTCATCTTTGTTAGGTTTCACCACAGCATGTTTTACTGCCATATTGTTGAAATTCCAGTTTCACATCAAAGCGCATGTGTAAACTGTCTTATTAGGAGTTACTGTACTCCTTCATTTGAGCAGGGGGTTGATTTCATTAAATCTGGGTGGCTCCTCACCAGTGGTCACATACTCAAAACAAGCAATCATCTCTGAGAGGGCTAATGCAGGCTTCACATTACTCTTTGACTTTGGAAGACAGATGTGACAGGCATCAAGGCTGAGGGCTATGTGAAGATTCAACATTGCTAACGCTGTTTTGTCACGTAACCCCGAACCCCTAGGTCACGGCCCAGGACGTGCGGAAGGAGAGCCCGTTGCTGTTCAAATTTCGGGCCAAGTTTTTCCCTGAGGATGTCTCTGAAGAACTAATCCAGGAGGCCACCCAAAGACTTTTCTTTTTGCAGGTGTGTTTTAGCTGCTGTGTTATTATATAGTATTTATAATTATAGTTATAAGATTATATATAAGATTCTTATTATTATTATCATAATTATGTTATTATATATATAAGATTATATTATATATATATAAGATGTATCAATGTTGTAACCAAAGCGCTGTATAGAGTGCTGTCAATGTCAGCATGGACAATTAATATGCTATACGTGTTTAGTTTGTAGTGTGTAGCGTGGATTTTTCAAAATCTTGCAAGATCTGGTTGTTTTGTAACCAAAGTTTTCTACTTAGACAAATTGAAAAGATATTCCAATACTTACTTTAGTGCCATTTTGTTTTGGGTGTGTTTGGTTATAGGGAGCTGTGTATTTTGGGTATGTGGCTAGCAGGTAGCTGTCTTTTGTTTCCTGGGTGTGGTGGGGTGTGCTGTCGGGGTGGAGTTGGCAGAGGTCGTGTAAAGGTTGTGGTCGCTGTAGCGAAACAGTCGGGGTTGAGTTTGTGTGGCGCTGATAAGACTGTGCACCGTCCCCCAGGTCAAAGAGGCCATCCTGAATGATGACATCTATTGCCCACCAGAAACAGCTGTGCTGCTGGCCTCCTACGCCGTGCAGGCCAAATATGCCGACTACAACAAAGACGCTCACTGTACAGGATATCTGTCTGGGGACAAGTTGCTCCCACAGAGGTGTGTGTGCTCAGACTGCAGACATTTATTTGGGATTAATAATTGACAGTCAGCATGCAGGAATGTATAAATGGACTTTTTACTGTTATATGAAACACCTAGGCATACTACTGTATCTTACATGCTACCACATATCATTCGCACACTTCATCACATTCGGGTTATTTAACATGATGCAAGTCAGGTATATTTGGTTCCTAATGTAATGCCAGGTGTGTAAATAGTTTGCATGTAAAAACAGTAAGGGAATGATATGATATGATTTTTGCAGGGTTCTGGAGCAACACAAATTGAACAAGGAACAGTGGGAGGAGAGGATTCAGGTCTGGCATGAAGAACACAAGGGCATGCTCAGGTAAAACACACACACACACAGAGACACACAGACACACACATGCGCGTTTATGAGATGTGGGCTGACTGGAGTCGGTGGGGAAGTCAGGAAAAAATGGTGCAGGCTTTCTTATAGAAATAAACACTTATTCATTTTACTTGGGGATTCTCTTCATTGTCCCCAAACATGTATATAAAACAAAACAACATAAATCAAAAAATCCAAACGTACTCAAACAGGGCTCTACGCTAAGGTTTTTCCCAAGGAGCACATGTGCTCCTAAATGAAAAAATGTAGGAGCACACAAAGAAATTTAGGAGCACAGCAGGGTTTTTTTACACGGAAGCAAAGCATGTCATACTCATTTGCGACCTATAGTTCCAAACATTGTATTTTCCAACTTTTAACCCCATTCATGTTCAGTTATTCCAAAGCAATTTAGCTGGTAAATTGATCAAATTATTCAGTATCTAACGTAAGCAACACTTTTACTGTATAGCTAGAGAGCACGTGTATCACATTGGTTTATAGTCTGTCAAATTAGTTCTAGTTATTGGTGTTCGTTGGCATACAAAGTTAGTCTTCTCTTATAAGCCTAGTTAGTACATCTGATTAGAGCTAGCAACAATTAATTGCAGATGATGGGGTCCCCTATCTCCGTGTTCATTTTGGCATATATTTTAGATTCAGTCTTAAGACAAAAATGCATATTAGTTTTAGTCACATTTAGTCATAGTTATCCTTCTTAGTTTCAGTCTAGTTTTCGAAAACTCATTACAATTTTGTCTAGTTTTAGGCACATTTAAAATTCCATATTATAGCCACATTAAACTCCTTCCCTTCCCTTCTCAGGCCCAGGGACCTCCTGTGTTGTGTCTACTGCATAGTAGTCTAGCTTGCAGTACCAAATTGTGGATGCAATTAGTCTCCAAGATACAGATCTCATGCCTACAGCTGAATTCCAATTAAATCAATGTAAATAATAATTTAAGGCAATACTTGATTAACAGAATTATCATTCAAATATATGAGAATACATGTTCTCCTCATGTTTAATATTTATATTATATAATATTGTTGGCTAATCTCATGGGCTGTTTGCAATAAAAAAAAAAAGAAATTTCCCCACGTAGGACTACTAGGCGAATGTTTAGCCTAAATGCACGTATCGTATAGCCTACTGTTGTTTATCTGTAACGTTTTAGTTGGCTAGGTTACTTTTTCCAGAAGGGATCATAAAGCAGTTGTAGACTTACGTAACTTTTATATTAAATTCAAAGAGATGGTGTATGCTGATTGCTGAAGAACATTCGGGAGAAAAAGCAGCAAAGAAGTTTGACATTGACCCGAGAGGAATGCGATAGGCTACGACTAGCAGGTGGAGGTAGAAAGAAAATTAGGCTGGATATCAAACCAGCTCGTTGAATAAATGTTTTCAGTCCGCGATAAGCATAATAGTGTCTAGAAAAATGATTTAATTCAAGGCTTTGGAAATCTTTTCCTCCGTGACTGACAGTGGAGACCATAACTCCGATGTTTATTTTTTACGTTGACACCCCGACCTAAAGCGTTACGCGATGTGCAGGAAGTGTTGAACGCATATGCAATGAATTCCATAGCCTACTGCAATTATGCCCATTATTTAAATAATTCAATTCTATAACAGAAGATAAGTAAGAAATAAAGTCCTGCCCCAAATAAAGGCCGGTGCGCTGTGCAGCCTAAGTAAATACAAGCCCCAGCCACTATTTGAGGATTTACGGTACTCTCTTTTTATATGGCTCTGGCCCATTGGTTGCGAATCGTCGCTCTCATTTGCAGGAAGTTAAGCGCGTCATCTTGATATGTTCACATCAGTCGCAACCCTGTCACTTGTTTCCATGTGAAATCAATGGAATGCTTCACTTTTTGGCGCTGTATTGACAACTGTCTGTCACTCGCACACTGTGCTCGTAAATAATTTTTCAAGTTCGCACGTACCTATTTTTAGGCGCATATGCGAGTGAAATACTCGCACTGTAGAGCAAAGTACTCAAGCACTAGGCAAACAAGAGAAGGGGGGGGGTTCACACACATACACACACACACGCACACGCACACGCTGTGATGTTGTTTCTTCCTCAGATCACACTTATTCTCACCCAGTTGTCCAGGCTCGCACCACATCATTTCCGTTCTCCCCTGTGCTATCTTGCCTGGTGTCTTTTGTCAATGCACAGTGATATAACACCCTTCATAGGCACGGGCGGAACAGGCCGAGCTAGTGTACCAAGCCACTTGATAAAGCCCTGTTATTTTTCCTGTGAGTGTTTTGACTCTGGCACCCTCAACCCTATTTTCCCCTACCAACGGCCCAGGCCAAGCAGTGACTTCAGCCATCTGGAACTGGGGTGGGGTGGGGGGATGGTGGGCTTCCAGGTTATGGGAGTTCTTTGAGTTTAATATTTTGTGGTGAGGTACGCTCTGCATCTGTGTCGCTCAGAGAGGATGCCATGATGGAGTATCTGAAGATCGCCCAGGATCTGGAGATGTACGGCGTGAACTACTTCAGCATCAAGAACAAGAAGGGCTCCGAGCTGTGGCTGGGTGTGGACGCCCTGGGCCTGAACATTTATGAGCAGAATGACAAGTGAGCCTATTTAGCACTCTACCACACCCTTTTTTTCTTAAAGCCCCTTCTAAGTTTGACTGTATGGCTGAACATTCTTCCAGGACTTTTTCTGTGTTCATGGAAAACACTATGTAAACCCTAAAAAGGGTTTAATTTATTATTTATTTATTATTTATGCATTTAATATTTGTATTTATTTGCTTCTCCTTCACCAGAAGCTCTAATAGTTTGGGGGCAGGTGGAACAGTACCCCCCTAAATCAGGGGTTTTCAACTGGTTTTGTCCCAGGGACCACCATTCTGACTAGAAAGTAATCCGCGGCCCACTGATGTGCCTGCGCGCTCGCCTGTGTGCGTTTGTTCGTGCATGTGTGGGGAGAGGGGAGACGTGTCAGTGTAATATCTGGGCAAGGTGAAGTCCACACAGCCTGTCTACTCGTGGCGAAATGGTAGACAGCGACAGTGTCATATCATTCTCTTGCCCTGTACTTATTCTTTAAAAAAAAATGCTCTCACACAGGTAGTTTGAAAGTTTGCAAAATACACCTCATTGCTTTTGCAGCAAGCTCTGGAAATTCGGTCTGACAACTTATCCAGAACTTAGCACAGGCTACCATAGACTGGATAGGTGCAAGGCTACATTCTGTCAGCGTGAATCACCTTTATATTATTTTAGACATATTTTTCTTTTTTCAGACATTTTCAAGAGTAATCTGGAAATGTGTTGAAATATCAAAGCAATTTTTTGTAATGTTTTATTTTTTTTAAATCGCGGACCCCCTGCAATACCACCGGTTGAAAACCCCTGCCCTAAATAACACTTAAAACATGTTTGGAATACGCCATTTTATCACAGTAAAAGTGAACCGCAAATCTCTGATGTTGATTTGAAACAGTTGAGCCATTCTTTCCCATTATTCCTTTTCACTCTCTCCAGTGGTCTCCATGGTTTCACAGTGCAGTCACGTACAGCAGAGGAAGTGCTTGACCCTCTTGTGTTTGTGTTTCCCTCTGCAGGATGACGCCCAAAATCGGATTCCCATGGAGTGAGATCAGGAACATTTCCTTCAACGACAAGAAGTTTGTCATCAAACCCATTGACAAGAAAGCGCCGGTATGTGCAGTCCCAAGATGACAGCAGTCTGTCTGTTTACATTCTGTCATCGGCTGCTGATAATTTGTCACAGTATGTATCGGTACATACTTCATTCTGGCCTTCCTGTCTGTGTGCAGGACTTTGTTTTCTATGCGCCACGTCTGCGCATCAACAAGCGCATCCTGGCTCTGTGTATGGGCAACCATGAGCTGTACATGCGCAGGCGCAAACCCGACACCATTGAGGTGCAGCAGATGAAGGCTCAGGCCAGGGAGGAGAAGAATCACAAGAAAATGGAAAGGTGTGTGTGTGTGTGTGTGTGTGCGTGCGCGCGCGTGTGTTTGTGTTGTGTGTGTGTGTGTGTGTGTGTGTGTGTGTGTGTGTGTGTGTGTGTGTGTGTGTGTGTGTGTGTGTGTGTGTGTGTGTAGCATACCTTTTTTAGCATGGATAACCATAACCCTCAGAGTTTGTGTAGGCGTGGCAACATGGATGTGTGTATTAATGTGGCTTAGTCATGGCCGCCTCGCCAGTAGAATGACCAGAGGTGTGTCTGGTGTGTGTGTGTGTGTGTGTGTATCATAGTCTTCTAGCATGGGTAGCCGTAAGTGTGGCAACATGGATGTGTCAATTAATGTGGCTTAATGGCCTTGCCATTGATGTGGCTTAATGGCCTTGCCATAGAATGACCAGAGGTGTCTCTGGTGTGTATGATGTTTATGGAGAGCTATTAACCTGGATTAGAGGACTCATCCATGTCCTTTTAACCCCACCCCACCTCAGGGCATTATTGGAGAATGAGAAGAAGAAGAGAGAGCAGGCTGAAAAGGAAAAGGAAAAGATTGAAAAGGAGAAGGAGGAGCTGATGGATCGACTGAAACAGATTGAAGAGCAGACAAAGAAAGCTCAGCAAGGTACGAGAGGACAGGCATACATTCTCTGTTGGATTAGTTCTACACAGTACAGCTGTACACTTGAAGACAACTTTGGATAAATGAATACTCTCTCTCTCTCTTTCTCTCTGTCTCTCTCTCTCTGTTTGTGTGTGTGTGTGTATGTGTGTGTGCCTCTACCCTGCAGAGCTTGAGGAGCAGACCAAGCGGGCCCTGGAGCTGGAGCATGAACGTAAGCGCGCCCAGGAGGAGGCCGAGCGCCTGGAGAAGGACAAGAGGACAGCCGAGGAGGCCAGAACAACGCTGCTGCAGCAGGCAGAGAACCAGATGAAGAACCAGGAACACCTGGTGAGCCTCCATGCGAGACACAAACACACACACACACACACACACACACACACACACACACACACACACACACACAGTCACACACAGTCACACACACTAACACATGCAGAGAACACAAACACACACAGAACATATACACACAAAGCCACCTACACAGACACAGACACACACACACACACACACACACACACATGCAGAGATCACATATACACACAAAGCCACCTACACACGCATGCAGAACACATATACACACACACCACACACACACACACACACATGCATACAGTTGTCACTGAAGAAATAAACAAACAAGGTCTAGTTATTACAGTGGAGTCTAATCTTCTTTATTGTAAAGACTGAATTACGGCTATAAGATATAGTCAGACTTAAAACATCAACTATATGTAACGTTTCAAAATTCCTAGCTTTATTTTTTGGGATGTTGAACAAAATCAGCATAGCCATGTGTTATTGCAAATGACATGACAGCCTTCATTTTAAAAGAAATTAAAATGCAAGTCGTCGCCTTGTTCATGGCATCAGAAAGGCCTTTAAAGTTGGGTTCTTAAAATCTGTCTTGACAGTTATATTGGTTGTCATCATAGGTCCCTAAAAGGTAAAGAATGTACGAAGCTGGAAGGGTGACCAGACCAGAAAAAGTCATTCTCTGCGTTCACAGGGCTTGAAGTGAAACAAAAAAGGACACATGTACTCTTATCTCACAAAGTCTGGTTAGCGCTTTGAGTTGCTGGACTATTGTTGAAACAAAATACACCATATAACTTGAGACTCCAGAGATAGCTATGGACTAATTATGAGTTAGCTGTGTGGAAGTAAAGGCATACATACACATACATGCGTGCGCACACACATACACACAGAGCCACTACCTAAGCAGGACAGTTTTTGAAAATGCAATGTTTTACTGCTGAAATAGTAACATTAAGTGTGCTTTGTCTGAGATATTTAATTGTGTGTGTTTGTGTGTCTGTGCGTGCCTGTATGTGTGTGTGTGTGTGTGTGTGTGTGTGTGTGTGTGTGTGTGTGTGTGTCTTTAGGCTACTGAGCTGGCAGAGCTCACCTCTAAGATCTCCTTGCTGGAGGACGCCAAGCAGAAGAAGGAGGACGAGGCAACAGAATGGCAAACGAAGGTGGGAGCACACATATTGTTTAATTTCTGTACTGTTTTTACAGCAAGTCACCTCCTGTGATTTGGAAACCTATTTGAATATTTTTAGACTTCATTACATGTACCCCTAAGGGCTGTAATCGATGGATATTGTAAAGAAAACACCATATAGCGGTGTGCTTTACTGGAAGGGACGTTTTCGAATGTGTGGGTCTGGGTAGTGTGTACACTTTTCGTAGGTGTTTGTGCTCATTTATTGGAAATTCTTATTAGTCATCTCATTCTGTGGCTTTCTCTGTTGCCCTTGATGAAGCAGGCATCCAAACATACTGCTGGGGCATCAAGGTGTATCAGCAGGACTCTGGCTGACAGACTGTGTGTGTCTGTGCACAGAGCGAAGCAAATTTTGTCTACATTGGCAAGGTCTCCCCAACTTCCATTAGTCTAACACTAGACGATGGAGTGTGATGCCAGGCACAAGGCAGCACCAGAGCCCCCCCACACACACATACACAGTACACACCAACCTGACCCTTAGTGAGTACCACTCACTGGTTTGAAATGTAGCTGATCAGCGGCTCACCCCCACCTGCCCCCTCCCTAAAAAAAAGAATAGCCCTACTGAGGTGAGTGCTTTGCCATGGGAGATGTCAAAGTTTCTAGAATAGACAAGGCCTTTTGTTTTTTTTGGGTTCTTCTTTTTTTTTTAATTACTCCTGCCAAGGCACTGGGCTCGCTGAATTCACACCCCGCTGGTTGTACTCACAGTTTTGGAAGGTTGTGATACTAAGAACATCCAGAGGAAGCACCCTGTCTCCAACACTTATCAGATGAAGAAAGCGAGGTTAGGCGTTTTCATGTCTGCAGCCACTATGCACTTTCCTGCTTGTCGTTGAGCCCCTATTCTTCTGCTTCACTGTGTCCTCTGTAGGCCACCATGGTACAGGAGGACCTTGAGAAGACCAAAGAGGAGCTGCGGAATCAGGTGATGACGGCTCACGTGCAGGAGACGGTGCAGCCGGAGGACGAGCACGACGAGAACAACGACGAGGAGAACAACGAGGCCAGCGCTGAGTTCAGCGACGCCGCCCTGTACATGGACCGCAGCGAGGAGGAGCGCATGACCGAGGCCGAGAAGAACGAGAAAATGCAGAAGCACCTTCTGGTGAGGGAGTGCACAGACACACACACACACACACACACACACATACACACACACACACACACACACACACCATACATACAGTGCATGCATATCATGAACAGTTCACATTTAACAGACTCACAAAAGTCACACATTTTGTACCTTCACATATGGTTTAAATTAAATCAACCCAAGAATGCATATCATATTTTCATTTCACATTTATTTAAATGCTGATGCTTGAACGACAGACCTCACCAACACACACATACACAATGCATTCTTGCTTGTGCAGTTGCACAAGTACATGTTCAGACATGCGAAGACACTCATTAACTGGTATTTTCTTCCCCCACAGGCCCTGAGCTCAGAGTTGGCTAACGCCCGCGACGAGACCAAGAAGACGGCGAACGACATGATCCACGCAGAGAACGTCAAAGCGGGGCGCGACAAGTACAAGACCCTGAGGCAGATCCGCTCCGGCAACACCAAGCAGCGCATCGACGAGTTTGAATGCATGTGATCGCCTTCGGTGGCCTACAGGGGGCACACTTGCCTATTTACTCACCCTGACCCCACTCAACTGCGGACTGCAATTTTACCCCCTCAACTCAGCTCCCTTACATTTAGGACTGCATTTCAAAGCACAACACATACAAACACCATTCAAAGAAAAGAAATGATTCGTGTATTGAGAAGAAGTGAATGTGATTTGATTTTTTATTTTATTTTAAGAATGTTGAACACTGCTTTTAAGATAAGGGAGACAACTTAGCTTGCTATTTTTTTCAGTGTTTTTTTTCTCCATAATGTTATATTCTTGCAAACGGTTCGGAGGTGCGATGTGCAGAAGGGAAAAGGGGTGCTTTTAAGCTTTCATTCCCCTGCAAGAGGGAATGATTCCAAACCTGATTATTTTTTTCTGTTCAGTTCAGGGTCTGGAATACGCTACCAGATGGACATCTTAAAAAAAAAAAAAAAAACTTTTTGTGAATTTCAAGTGCCAAGTCTCATTCAAATGCCAAAAAACATGTAGACATGTGATTGATTGCTTGTTGAATATGCACAGGCATGTCACTTGATCAGAGAACCATTTTCTGACCAATTTGGTCTGTAAATTTGCACGCAGACTTTGAAATTAAAGGGCAGTAAAGCACTCAACTGAGCATCTTGCCACCACTCTTGATTTACTCTACAAGTCATCCGCTGCAAGCAGGTCTGTAGATGTGAGGTTTCTGAAAAGAAATCATATACCGGAAAACAAAGCAATCATCAAACTGTATTTTGATTCATTTTTCTAGTTGTAATGTATTTTTAAAGCTTTCAAAGATGAAGAACCGTTTTGTGTGGTATTATACTATTTTTTGAGTGCCCCTGCAGTATTATCATGTGAGATCCACCTGAATTTATGCTCAGAAATGGATTTGCACAATTCTCTACCTATAGTTTGTGGGCGATATTTCTCAAAAAGCATATTTGCTGTGGCACATAGCCTGGCTAAGTAGGGGTTAAAGTACCATAAGTAGGAGTTTTTTCTTTTTTTTATGTTGCAAAATATCTTTGATGTGTGGCCTTTTGCCTCATTTGATTAAAGGCCTGTCCAAATTTATTTCATTCTTATTGGACTATATGAGATGAATTGTCGTTGCAATGTTTCAGACGGATAACTCTTCACTGTAAGATCATTTTAGCTCCTTTTGAAAAATAAGATGGGTGGATCCAGACTTTCTGAATTCATCACCAGACAGTGCCTTGTCCTCAGCAAAACATAAATGGTGGCTGCTTGATAAGTCTTTATTTCAATTGTCAATAAAAATTTTAGTTTAAAATGTTTGATGTTGAGATATGTTTTTTTATTTTTTAATCTTTGCTACACAAAATGGGGGTGGTTCTTACACCATCAAAGTGATGAGGAGTCTTGAGGACAAATGTGTGAGAGATGCTAGACCATGGTGGCTTGCTGTTATGAATGCTTTCATGAATTAAGCATTAAGTAGACTACTTGCTCCTTTAGAGCCAGAACCTCAACTAACAAACTAAACTTCTTTGCAACACAAGATCCTTCTTTAACTTGCTTGTACTTGCCAGTTTTAAGTGGAATAACTTCTCCCGTTATAACTTTAGATTAGATTATTGTCTTTCATGACTAGGATTAAATATCCTCCCAAAAAGAGATGCTTCAAAATGGCACCCCTCCATAAGGCAGAACTGAATGAAAATTACTCTATCGTATTCAATTCTGAAGAAGAATGTGCAAAGATGCCTCTACTCATTTAATTAGGTCTTCATTTTAATTAAGTATCTATATCAGTCCATGTAGGAGGTTGATGAGGCTAAATACCACGACTTGTATTTGATGAGATGATTTCATCCAGACACTTGGATCATGAAACTGCTGTTTTTGATCATTAATAGGTCATTTTAACTGGAATATTTTAAATATTTATCCTGCGTAAAATATCTGTGTAATACATTATGCTGTAGTATAACTCATTTCACAAATGTATTATTTCCAAAAGTTTACAAAGGTATGTGTTCTTGGCCAGTATATAAGGGATTTAGTATAACCTTGTAACTAGATGCAATCTCAATCAATGTACTCAGAATGGCATGCCATAATGGAGGACTATGATTTTAAAGCTCTCGGTCAAATGTTCCTCACATTTCTCCTCTTAAGGCCTCAATATACTTCTGCATCCTTCTCCGTCCTTGAGAAAAAATGGGCAGAAGGAATTACACCTGGACTCTACGTAACGATAGCTTCGAACTGGAGCTAGACTGAGAGACAAGCATCCGCCTTATCAAGATGGCCTTAAACTCAGAGGGGAGTAAGAGGCATGATGGACGGCTATGCTCATCTCAAGGCTGCAATGAAGCCTTGTATGATACTTTATCTGCTAGAAAATTCTGTTTCATGCCAACTGAAAGGAAACTTTCTGTTTACTGCAGTATCTGTTCCCTGACTTATTTGCTTACATGTTCTTTTTTAAATTGCAAATATCCATCAGGTGATTTCATGGTATGATATTTTGTTTGTCAATAGAACTAAAATGAGATAATTCCAGGATGATAGTTTTTGTCTGCCTAGAGCCTAATGGAAGAGTTAGACAGGAAAGCGAAAAATGGGTTGGAAAATCAGTCTATGTTGAAAATAAGAAAAATGATTTAGTGTCATGAGCTGTTCTGTGCTGTCTGAGTTTCACTAGAATACTATGGTTCAGTTTAAATGCTGACAATGGCTTTCTCTTCTGGAATCTTCTTTTTGACGTTGTAAGGCAGAATTCATTCTGAGAATATCCATGTTCTGGAATAAATCATTCAGTGTTTAGCCAGGGGGTCAAAAGGTAGCATTCACACCACAGCTTCTCAACCTGGACTGTTTGTTTTCACAGCAACCCCTATGCATTGGCTGCTATTAGGCACCCTATAGCCTGGGCACAGTTAAACCAGTTGCCACATGCTGCATTCCTTAAATTAAAAACCTCTTGAGATTCCCTCTGTGACAATGGGGGGTAAGGCTGAAACAATCAAGCAGATCCTAGACTTTAAGATCTGCTAGATTGTTTCAGCCTTATTCCCCATTGTCACAGAGGGAATCTCAAGAGGTTTTTGATTTCCAAGTAAGTGCAAATGTATTTGAATGATACATTCATGTTTGGCCTTGAATTGATCCTTGGGATGTGGGCAGTAGTTTGATCATGGTTTCCTTGCAAACTGAAGTATCTGCTATAGCTGTTCAATAGAATTAGCCTATTGTAACCTCTGCTAGGGCAGACCCAGAAACCAGGGTTGATGGGGGGAGAATGTTATCTTCGGGCATCAAGGAGAGATGGTGGCCTTAGTGGATTGGCTGGTGAAATGAAGGCTTATGCACGGCTAGTGTACTGAACAGGGTTAGTATAAGGTGTAAGAGTTAAGGGAAGCCTGTGGTGGATTGTTTTTAGGAGACACATAGGTTGATACATTTGTTTCTGGGCAGCTTCATTTTACACCATTGGATGTGATTAGATGCTATGAAAGTGAATTAAAAACTGAAGCTTATACTTGAGCTGGAGCTAATACTGGAGCTAGTAGCTGCTAGCTGCTAGCTGCTATTCTCTACATCCTACTTATAACCTATCTATATTCAAGAAAATCCATCAAAGTACATTTCACCCCTATCCTCCAAAGACTCCAATCAAACACTTGTTGACTGAAGTCAAAGGGTGGTCCTGATGTGAGTCACGTTTCCAGAGGAACAGATCCACACATTGTGCACTGTGTGATTGCCAGACAATTGGGTGGAGGAAAGATGGATCACGTCCTTGAGAAGAAACGATTTTTGAGAATATTTTGAGTGAAAGACCAAGAGGATAAACAGCAAACAAATATTTCTTCATAGCCTGTTTTGGTCACATTCACTAAGGGTGCCAATAATTGCGGAGGGCACTGTATATATAAATATATATATATTTTTCAGACTTTGTATTGCATAATGCAACTCCATTTAGCTGTATGATTATATATTTGTCAACCTAGGTATATTATAGGCCTATATTTGCATCTTTAAGTGGAAATGTATTTGATAGAGGACTGATGTGAGTTGTTTGTCACCACATATGGGCTTTAAGTCTCTTATGATCTGTTTGTAAATGTTTAAATGTTACTTTCGACCTGGGCCTCTACTATGACCATAATCTATATCCAATCCATAATAAAATGTCCCCACCATATATTGTAAAGGGCAAATTAAATTATAAATCATGAGAGCTGTGAATGACTATTAATAGCTAAATGAAACCAAATAGATTTTTATCTAATTCATTGTTTGCCTGAACATTCAATGACGTAAGCAAATGCATTGAAAAACAAATACAGACAGAAAGAGAGAAAGAGATTTGTACATAGATGAACAGAGGTCATCTGTGTTTTGGTGGTGTACTGTATGCCTCTCTCGCTCTCTCTCTCTCTTTCTCTCTCTGTCTCTCTGTCTCTTCCTCTCTTTCTATTTGTCTGTAATTGTCTTTCAAAGCGTTTCCCTATGACTTCACTGCATGTTAAGCCAATGAATGAGGAATAGATTGTTTATGCAGTGTGTGTGCACATCTACATACATAGTTTTCTGTTTGTTATCCATCCAAAAGTGAAGGTCAAACACTTTTCAAGGATGTGTGTGTGTGTGTGTGTGTGTGTGTGTGTGTGTGTGTGTGTGTGTGTGTGTGTGTGTGTGTGTGTGTGTGTGTGTGTGTGTGTGTGTGTGTGTGTGTGTGTGTGTGTGTGTGTGTGTACCTTGTCCATGTAAGTTTGTGTCAAGGCTCTGAATTGGTATTTGTCAATGCCAAAGTGTCCTTTAAGGCACATAGCTAAAAACACACATTCACACAACCCTTCAGCATGGCAAAGCATGTGTGTCTGCAATCATTCCACGCCGTTCGGAGTGTTCGCCTGTGGAGTGCATTATCTGGTTTTCAAGCAAGACCTGACAGACCTCAGGTCCAAGTGCTGCAGCGCAGACAGATCAGTAGACAGGCGCAACTCTTCACAGGCTCTCAAAATGACTGGTGAGTTCCTTGGAAACTCTATGTTCTCGATATTAGATTGAGGTTTTTAAAGGATGCGTTTTTAATGACCAAGACATAGCATGGAGACATGGAGTAATAACACAAAACAAGTGGTGTATTCTTCTGCGTAAGGCAGTTATGGTTACAATTATTGTGACTCAGTTATTCTTTGTTAATGTTTGGGCATGGTTTATGAGCGGAACAGCATCTATGTTGTGTTGGAAACAAATTAAGTGTCCAGAATCGAAAACATCCAGAGCTAATGAGCTTCCAGTGATGCGCTGTGCTCTGGCAGAGACCACTGGCGTCACAGCAGCACTCAGCTCAGAGTACCACTGGCTCGCACAATGGGACCCTTGCGTCCGTTGCTAATTATTGGGCTCTAATGGGGGATGAATCAGGCAGAAGAAATGCCAGTGACATTTCCCATATCTCTCCTGTTGTCCTTTCAAACATGTTTTATGCTAATGTTTTCTTTTCTCCCAAAGCTCACCCAACACAAAGATCTTGGTGCACTTTGTCAATCAGGACGGGGTTAAGAACAGTGTGACAGTGTCTGAGGGCGAGACTTTGCTGGATGTGGTCATCAACAAGAACTTAGACATCAGTGGATTTGGTGCGTAATTATCACTCTATATATCTTGGAGGCCAGGCGTTCTTTACATACAGGTGCATGCAGTTAAAAACATTATAACTTACACAAAGCTGGAAATGAACTGCAAATAGATAAGGAAAGTATTACTTAAAATATATGATGTAGTATTATATTAAGATAAAATGCATGTGAAAGCCAATTTAATTAGAGATACCACTTGGCCGGTTTTCAATGTGGGTTATATCGTGTTCAGCTTCCTGCTGTATGTCAATGGAACAACAATTTGCTCAGATCCTCTCCTATAATGTCATGTACCAATACATTTCACTCCCAAACATATAGATGCAGGCAAATGGAGATGTTCTATCCCTCACCAGATCCTCCAGTCTCTGTCCATCTGCTCAGGCTAGCTTGAAAAGTAAAATATGTCCCGTCCCATGTTTCAGGAGCATGTGAAGGCACGCTTGCCTGCTCTACATGTCACTTGGTCTTTGAGGAAAACATATATAACCGTTTGGACCCAGTGGTTGATGAAGAGGTGGATATGCTGGATCTTGCTTATGGCGTTAGCAACACGTAAGCCTCTGAACTATAATTACTACAATTTTTTTTTTTTGTGTGTGTAAATTATGCTGTTGGATTCAGTGCTGTGAAGTGACGACACTCTTTTATTTACTCTGAGTTCTGATTGGTAGATCACGTCTGGGTTGCCAGGTGACAGTGGAAAGCTGGATGGATGGCATGACAGTGTGTGTGCCACAGGAGGTCAAAGACCAAAGGGAACTATCCAAGAGGACCAAATAATAACCACAAGCTCATGCATATACAGTACATGTGTGATAATAAATACACACACATAATTTGTTCGTGGTATTACTGATTTTGAGCTTACAGTTTGAATATATTAAATGTATCTGAATGTCAAAAACGGGGATGTTACTATGTGTGTGCATGGATAGAATGCTAATTCCAATGGAAGTAACACATATACTGCATTGGCTCCACCCTGAACCCTGCTGTACCCAAGCATTATATTCATGATTTCTACCCTACAGTTTCCCTATTAGTATTACGTGTTTCCTGCAAGCAGTGGCGGTTTTAGGCACAGGCCACCCGGGCGGTGGCCCGGGGCGGCACTTTTTCAAGTCACGTGGGGAGCTGCACGACCAAGTAAATAAATAAATAATAATCTGGGCGGTAAGCCAAATATATGTCATTAAACGCTATATTAACTTATTTCAGGGAGGAACAATTACACTGCAAAAATGCTTTTCTAACCTAGTGTTATTACTCTTATATTGAGATGAAAAAATCTAGTTGGTCTTGTTTCTAGCTAAATTGTACTTACCTAGTGCTTTCTTGGTAAGCAAATTTGGCTGCCAGTGCGTTAAGCAAATTTGGCTTGTTAAGATTTCTTAAAATAAGTAATATTTGCTTGAAATAGGCAAAAATAACCTTACCAAGAAAGCACTAGGTAAGTACAATTTAGCTAGAAACAAGACCAACTAGATTTTTTCATCTCAATATAAGAGTAATAACACTAGGTTAGAAAAGCATTTTTGCAGTGTAATTGTTCCTCCCTGAAATAAGTTAATATAGCGTTTAATGACATATATTTAGCATGTAGGCAGTAAGGGCATGTTTATTCCCATTGATTCCCTTAAGTGTGTTATTTAAACTTCTCTGTAAAAGATTTGTGCAATTGTGCAAATTTTATCTTTCATTTATTTTGTTATAATAATATATATATAAATCGTAATTATATATTTATTATTTAAACATTTTTTTATTTTTTTATTTTTAAAAAAACTCTCTCTGTCTCTCTCTCTCTCACACAGTGGCGGTTCTGCATGGAATTACGCCCCGGGCGATATCCCCTCCGAGCGCCCCTCCCCCCCGAAAAAAAAAACGTACTTTTTCCAATTATAACAATATAAGTGAAAGAAAAAATGAAATGTATCAATTGCACAAATCCTTCAATAGAACATTTGAATAACACACTTAAGAGAATTATTGCACACATAATTTACATTAATGTTAGCTAACCAGCCATCTGCAAGTTATGTTGTGCAAGTGCAACGCTTGCTAGTCTAGTGGTGTCAAAAGGAAATCTATGGTCTAACCAGCTAGCTATCGACCTGCTAATTATTAAGATTATACTAGTACTCTGTATGCTTTTCAATTGCACAACTCTTTCAATAGAGCATTTAAATAACACACTTTAGATAAGCAATGCACACATCATGTGCATTAATGTTAGCTAACACCAGCTCTTTGCAAGTTATGTTATGCAAGCACTCAACATGCATTATAGTTAGTTGAGTTACCTAATAGTGGCTAATGGGATTTCGCTAACGCTTGCTAGTCTAGTGGTGTCAAAAGGAAATCTGTGGTCTAACCAGAGCTATCGACCTGCTAATTATTAAGATTATACTAGTACTCTGTATGCTGTTACATTATGTTAGTTGTGGCTAGCGGGATTAGCCTAGTGTCAGATGAATGAACATGTTCATACCCTATGGTCAAATCAGCTAGCTAACGCTAGCTAGCAAACAACTCAGTTGGTGCTCAACATTAGCTGGTTGCCTTACAGTAATAGGAATATTGGTTAAGCTACACTTGAGAAAATAAAACACATTTTTACCTTGTCCACTCGAGCATCCTTCAATAGCTTTATCGATAATGTAATAGACTACTCTGTTAAAGATGTATTACATTTCCCTCGGGATGAATAAAGTATCTATCTGACTATCTATCTATAGTCTGTTCACTATTACCTTCACCAGTTGGATAAATTGATGCAGTTAGTGGTCTCCTTCCACCAATTAACCTTGCCCTTGGTGACCACATAATCGTTCTGTATTACCTATTTTTATAAGCCATTTCACACAATTCAGAAAAACAAAAAGTATAGGGTAACTAATTATAATGTTTATTGGGAGACCCAGAGCTGAACTGCCCGCCGCCCCCTCTCTCTTTCCCCCTTTCACCCAGGATTGCGCTGCACCTTTTTAGCGAGCAGGTGCGCCTGCAGCTGCAGGGGGCGCCAATTTGCCAATTCCTCACGCAGTGATATGATATATAGAAATAGAAAAGCGCTTCGCGGCCCAGATTATTATTACTATTTTTTAAGTGCTCGTGCCGCCCCTCACGTGTCATGAAAAAGTGCCGCCCCGGGCGGCTGCCCGGGTCGCCCGTGCCTAAAACCGCCACTGCTCTCACACACGCACGCACGCACGCACGCACGCATGCACGCACACACGCACGCACACACGCACACACACACACACACACACACACACACACACACACACACACACACACACACACTCACACAAAATCAGGTATATCTGCCACAGCATCATGAACAGATTATGTGTGGGAGTATGAAAGGATTTACTGTGACATTGTGATTTGCCATTGTTGGTATTCCAATATAGGTTATTTGTGACCTAATTTCAACCTAATTGACCTAATTTCAACCTCATTTCAATCTCATCTCAAAGTCTGACAAAAATGGCCCTAACCAGTCAGTGGCTTGTTGGGGAAATCAGGAGTAGTTGTGCATACAAAGGAAGATGAAAGTAAAAACTAGTAATAAAGGCAAAACACCTAATTTTGCTTAATAAATAAATAAACACATTGGACATTTTTAATAATACAATGTTATTTTAAATAGTACAATGTTTATCTTGTTTTCAGTAATCAAATCTTGAATTACAACCAGAAAGATTTTGTAAGCTGGATGTGAGCCCCCTGAAGTCATTGGGCCTCAAGTTGCGTAGAAACCATCCTAGAAACCAAGACATTTTCTGAAATGAGCGTAAGTGAGATCCACAGAAAATGGACGTACACACAAAAAAACACGTGTATACGCCAATCCTTCGTTTATAAATCACAAATGGTCGTGGAATTGTGCGCAACTGAATCTCCGCCCTCACAACACCCCTATTTAATCTAATTAGCATATTATCAATGCACAAACAGAGCGCATCCTCAATGCACAAACTCTCTGTGACAATGGCAAGCAAGAAAGAAACATGTAAACAGAAGAATTATAGTAGTATTTGACATGTAGTAGACACGTCTCCGAAGCACCAGCGGCCGCACCTGCGGCACGAGCAGCACCAGAAGTGGCATCTAAGTCGGCAGAACCATGGCTCCACTACCGACCGCGCACTGGCATGTGCTGTATTGGAAATCCTATAAATTGCGGAGATAGAGGGGTAAGTACCGCAAAGAACATCGGGCAAAATTCTGCTTAATGATGAAGGGGATTGCTCGACTGGTCTCCAATTTCTCGTTGAAACGTTCCTGTAGCCAGGAACCCAAGAACAGACAAAACCTGACCCCAGGGCCGTCGTAAAGGGGGGAAAGGTGAGGACGATTCTAAGGGCCCACAGCCCAGGGGGGGCCCACAAAAACCCCAGTAGCCTATTATGTAAGCTTCCCTTTCCATGACTAAATTATTATGTATAGACATATCTTATGTTCATAATAATGCATCAGAGTTAAAACAAAGCGAAAAAATCAAGCAAAATTTTAAAAAATATATTATTTTTCCCGAGCAATAGCCCTCTTTTTTTTAAATATGGTTTGGTCCATATGCACATTAACACTCGCGCACGTGAAAGAGAAACTGTCATCCTGAGAGTTAAAAATGATATTAAACGAAGGGAAATCTACTGTATTGAGATATTTCTGCTTAATAGACGATGCAGATTCTAATTAGGCTGTTGGATATGTCCAATGTCAGAAGTGTGAAGTTTTAATGAGATATGATTGATGCAACTCTCGATGGTTGGATGATAGTTTCATAACGAACGTCGGCGTGCGCCAATATCTGGTAAGAGACTTGTCTGTTTTGCTTCCGTTGGTGTATCATAAAACGTGAGTTTTATTAAAGCATAGCTTGTGTAATGTGTAGCTATTTCATTCTATTTGTTAACCTTTCCTGCTGTCTGTCTGACCGTAGTTGGGGATTGCACGGGAGTAAAATGCTCCATGGCCGAAGTAGATTACATGTTTTTAACTGCGGGGTTAATTCCCTTTCCTTTACCCTCCTTCCCCTTACAGACAGCAGGACAAGTTACAAAACGGAATGAAATAGCTACACATTACACACGCTATGCTTTAATTAAACTCACGTTACTCACATACTGGTTAACACTTTTACAGCACATAAATGTTTGTCGCTGCATCTAAACTATGCGTCACCGTTCTCCCTCCCTGTACGTGCTCGTCTTAAAGGAGCCGCACCATTTTACTAAACGTTCCTGCAAGGTAAATCATTTAATTTAAATATGCTTATTGGCCTTATTGTGCACCATTGTGCGTTTAACAGCGCTTTTTTGTGTGAAAGAGCATTTAACTGTTGATGCCCTAGTTTAATAAAGCCAGGCTATTCATAAACAACGTAGGGCCTACGTAAATCTGGCATTAGAAGCTACTATGAACAGTTGAGAAATTGATTCCGTCGGGCTTGGTTCGGATTCGAAAAAAACATATTTGAATGGCTGTCGGACTCAGTCCGGGCTCGGTTACTATTCTGCCGGACCGGGCCGGGTTCGGACAGAAAAATTCGGCTATGGTAGCTTATTGACATGAGTCTTAAGCAGGGACATAATAATACCCAGGCAGTGACTCTTTGTTGAGTGGTTAATTGAAAAAAAAAAATGAATGGGGTGCATTGCGTCAGGCACTGCCAAGAACATAGAGGAACAGACAAATTAAGAACAAATTATAATACTTATACTGTAGTCTAAGAAAAAAAATTGGCGATGACAAGTTGGGGGGGGGGGCCCCACAACAATATTCTTTCAGGGGGCCCAGAATTCCTAGCAACGGCCCTGCCTGACCCTGAAAGATTATGGCCAGGTTACATCTGGTGCGTCTCTGGAGATGAGGGCCCATTTGGGCACAAAGCTCTAACAGAGCCGCTCTACAAGCGGCACCTGTTTATCAGCATCAGCTGTATTATACATCATCCTGTGTCAAAAAGTGTGCGCGATCATGAAAGACCCTTTCTTTCCGCGGTTGGCAATATCATCTAGCAACGCTAATGCAGCCATATATCCTACTGAAAATAAAGCCTAACAGACTTTTAATAGGCTATATATAGAGCGAAATGTTTTACACGTGTTTGGACTGATGCTATTTAAATTATTCAAATAGTTTAATTGATTTTATTGAGCGAAACATTAATTTGGCCTTTCACAGTGATGGTGACGACTATGATGATGAAACTGCGTGTCGGCGCTCAGAGAGTTCAGAATTCCTGCAGTACTCCAGTATTGCCACAAGGAAATGTACTTACGCGAACTAGAACCAGTCATAGGGCCTCATTTATAAAACGTTGCGTAGAAACCATCCTACATTTTGTCTAAGACATTTCCTGAAATGAGCGTAAGTGAGATCCACAGTAAACAGACGTACACACAAAAAACACGTGTACGCCAATCCTTCGGTTATAAATCACAAATGGTCGTGAAATTGTGCGCAACTGAATCTCCGCCCTCAAAACGCCCCTATTTAATCTAATCAGCATATTATCAATGCACAAACAGAGCGCATCCTCAATGCACAAACTCTCTGTGACAGTGGCAAACAAGAAAGAAACATGTAAACAGAAGAATTAAAGTGAGGCTGACATCGACGTTCTGCTGATGGAACAGCAGATGCGGGCCAAAACATCGTTAGAAAAGCCTGTCTGGTGGCGTAATGGCAAAAGCAAAGTATTTGACATGTAGAAGGCACGTCTCCGAAGCACCAGCGGCCGCAACTGTCGCACTGCTGCTCCAGCATCGGAGTCTCGCTGGCCATCGCCACCTTCCCTTAGGCATGCCTTTGCTGTGCTCCACTACCAACCGCGCACGGGCATGTGCTGTATTAAAGTGGTCTTCCTAGGCTGTTTGAGTGTGCGCAATCTGGATGAAAATACAACCCTGTTTTACGCAGGAAATCCTCTTACACATTTTGCTTTTCCTGGGCACTGTATGGAAATCTAATACATTACGGGCATATAAAGTGATAATACTGCGAAGAACATCGGGCAAAATTCTGCTAAATGAATTCCAATTTCTCTTCGGAACGTTCCTGTAGCCAGGAATCCAAGAACAGACAAAACCTGAACGTGTATGGCCTGTTTGCATCTGGTGCGCCTCTGTAGACGAGAGGCTATTTGGGCACAACGCTCTCGACAAGCTGTAGGCCTACCTGCTTATCAGCCATACATCATCCTGTGTCAAAAAGTGTGCGCGATCACGAAAAAAACCTTTCTCTCCTTATTGCGCAGTTGGCAATATCCTCTAACAACGCCAATGCAGCTATATCTCCTAATGAAAACTAAGCCACTATTAGACTTTCTATAGGCTATAGATTGAGCGAAATGTTTTACACTTGTGAAATAAAAACGGAATACCTATTAGACGTGAATCTCATTCATGTGTGAATTGTTCTAATAGTTTAATTGATTTTATTGAGCGAAACATTCGCCCTAATGGTGACGGTGGTGCACGATGATGATAATGAAACTGCGTGTCGGCGCTTTGAGTTCTAAATTCCTGCAGTACTCCAGTATTGCCACAAGGAAATGTACTTACACGACCTAAAACCAGACGTAGAGATACGTCCTTTTCTACGTCTAAGACGGTTTTTATAAATCTGTACTTAGACGTGGATTTGATCGCACGCACAGTCTAAGATCAATTCTGTGCGTAAGTACGTTTTATAAATGAGGCCCATAGAGATACGTCCTTTTCTACGTCTAAGACGTTTTTTATAAATCTGTACTTTGACGTGGATTTGATCGTACGCGCAGTCTAAGATCAATTATGTGCGTAAGTACGTTTTATAAATGAGGCCCAAAGAGAATTTCGTTTTTCAAACTAGATAGCTGGTTACCTTAGTTACCAGTACATTGTTGGTTTGTGATTTCCACCTCACTCGCAGCAGGCAACCATAGTAGCTTTAAAGGCTAGACAGCTATTTATCAGAGTTTGCAAGATAACTTAGAGACAGTACCCCCCCCCCCCTCCACCCCCCACCTATGATTATGATGACCATTCACATTTGAGATGTGACTCTGCATGACACATATTTTAACTTTGCACCAATGAGGAAGGTGAAGTGTGTTATCCTGAAATGTTTTTTCCTGAATCTTTTTTGACCAGGAAGTTTATCACTTAGCAGGCCCTCCAGGATTTTGCGATCTTGCAGTTGCAATGAGCTTCTCTTACTGTAATACCCCCCCCCCCCCCCCCCCCCCCCAAAAAAAAAATAAACCCCAGAAAAACAATAATCACAACAAACCCTTGCAAGATCACATAATTTTGTGATACATAAATAAATAACACCATGCACAGATAAATGTCACGCGATTCACAAATGTATTTCCTATTCACAAATAAATGTCACGTAATTCACACATGTAAATGCTGTTACATTTATTGATAGACTAAAGTAGGTGCATTTACAGTCCACTCCTCATTTGTGAACATCCCTACATTCATGTGGATTTTTGACCCTGCTGTGGCTTGATTCACAAATGCATTTCTTTCATGCATTTCTTTCTCTGCAGCATATCTTACACTTTCAGCCAATCACATAATCTAAATTCAAGGGTATGATTGAATGTGACCACACTGCGTTACATCTTTGCGGTGCAATACAACTGCTTACACAAAGATTAATTTGTGTTTCAATGGCGTCTGGTAGCTGCTCACCAAGTGGGAATATATATATTTTTTGCACTTGTCATACCTGATTGAACATACTTGAACCATGAAGAAAGGCCAATTATCTGACCTGTCGTATCAAGCAGGTTGCTTCCCTAAACCGCTGGGTAGCCATTGGACTAACCTAGCAAAATCGACTGCCAATTTAAAGCAGCAATACAGAGTTCTGTTCCAAAACTAGTACGCTTACTACCTAAAAGGCATGCAAAAACCTTGCAACCACCACCAACAGCCCAGCTGACACTAATAGAAGCTTAACAACACACTAACTGCGGTGTTTTGACAGTATAGCTACCAATGTCATGTGAAAGCTTTTCATCCTTTTTTGCAGCTCGGTACACAGAACAACATAGGGCATATCCTGGATAGCTAGTGGGGTGGACACAGGAGTTTATCTGTCCTTTACATGATCATATGCTATCAAAATGAATTTGAGGATGGTACCAAAACTAGTTGCCTATAAAACCATAGCTCAATTGTTGCATAGTGTTACTTTAATCCAGCCACTAGGTAATTCCCAGCAAACAAAATAACGTCCCCTTGACTAATGGTCCTCTCCAAACGTTCCCTAAACGTAAATGTGTATGGTTCCCTTGACATTCTGCAGGACAGTCTGAACTCTCCCTAAAAGTCTGATTTACGGCTCATTGCGAACCTTACATAAGGATCAAACGTAGACTTGCTACGAACATCAACAACGTCCTGGTAACGTCCGCTAGCGAAAGTTGTTGCGGGGACCAATTGGGGACGTTGCAAATGTCCTGTTAACGTCCGGGCGACGTCCCCTGTTTGCTGGGTTAGGACCAACCCATCGCAACCTAGCTCATCCAACAACGACCCCATGACACCCATGACTGCCCAGAGCCCTTTGAGGTGCAGCGAGTGAGTCAGAGGGGGAGGTCCGTCGTGGCAGCGGCGGGTGAGAGGTAGCCCGCCACTGCGTCTTCTACCGGAGGGAAGGAGAGGTAGTCGCTCTCCTTAGCCTGGTCGAGGTGGAGGTAGGCAGCAAAGCCGGGGACTGGGGCACGCCCTGAGTAAGGTTGGCCCATGTTGCTGTGAGCTCCCTTTGCACCTCTGCGAAGAAGGGGATGGGACTGAGAGCTGTGGCGGGGGGCCCGCCATATAACTCTCCGTCTGGCAGAGAGGACTGCATGACAGGAGGGGAGGGTGGGGGAGAAGGAGGTGGCTCGCAGCCCTCAGTGCCACCTCGTGCAGCTGTTGGACCAAGGTCCAGGATGTAATGGCGGCTGTTCGCCCATGTCCATCTCCTCACCGTCTGAAGAGTGCTCGTCGGAGTCGAGCAGGCTCTCTGTCTCCAGCCTGAAGTCCAGTTCGAGAGCAGGCATGCCCTCGAAGCTGGATGGCAGCTCCACCGCCTCGTGGTCTGTGGTTGCCAGTAGGGCGAGGGAAGAAGTGGGGGAGGGGGAAGGGTTAGCGGGTGTGGCTATAGCTGGAGCGCCACTGCCGGACACCACGCTGCCTGTTGAGGGAGCACGCTGCCCGACTGGGGGAACCTCCACCTCACGCAAAAATAACTACACCCATCTGCTGGGTATAAGAGTAAGCTAGCGCAGTAATCTCTGTATGGACATCATAGCAGAGGCAATGAAGAAACCGAGGAAGATGTTGTCAGAGGAAGCGAGGAAGGTAAAAAGAGAGAATACACAAGCAAGAGACTACACATGAGTATGTGCTCTGACTGCAATACCATCAAGCCTGGCTGTTTCGTGTTATGCCCAGATTGCAGGTTTGGTATCCTGTAGACCTGGGTTGAAGGCGGGGTGGGGTGACTGCTCTCTCCCTTTGCTACAAATGGTGTCAGAAGTGGGATGGCTTGGTTGATCCCATAACCTTTTAATGATTGTTACAGTCTGACTGAATGTAGATATCTGTCACGATCTGCTCCGGATCAGCTTGCCTGTCTGCCTGCCTGCCTGCCTACCTGCTTGCCTGTTTTTCTGTTTCTGTCTTTTGCTGCCTGCCTTGCCTCATTGAGATCCCCATGTGTCTGTATCTTCTGAGCTTTGCTGTTTTTTCGGTTTGATCTCCTACCACTGCCTCTGTTTTTGTTTATAGATATTCATTCTGCTGAAAGGTTTATTAAAATACCCTTTTGAAGAGACTTTGTTGCCTTTGTCTGCTTTTGGTTCCAAACCGGTTTTACTCGGCCTCTGCGGCTGTCTTTATAATCTTCCGGAACCATTCGACTCAGGGACACACTCATCACAGAGACCCACTTAAAGTTATTAAGAAAAAGAAACTGCGAGGGCGGGGCGAGGATGATTTCGAGGGTGCGGACCTGGGTGGAGGGGGTGAGCGGGGATGGAGCCATCAATGGTGAGAAAGAAGTTCTGGGCTGAGCGAGTGGGGGAGTTTGGGCCGATGATGAGTATTTCTGATTTATTGCACTTGAGTTTGAGGAAGTTCTGTTGCATCCTTGATTGTATTACAGTGAGGCAGGTGGTGATAGTGGAGTGGGTGACTGAGGTGATGGTCTTGAAGGAGAGGTAGAGAGTTGGGTGTTGTCAGCATAGCAGTGAAAATAGAAACCATGTCGTCGAGGTACGAGTACACTTAAATATTTTATTTAAAGACAGTGAAGAAAATGTTCAAACCTGAGAAAATTACTATTATAATTCAGTGACAGCAGCTTTAATGGCGAGACAAAAGGGATACTCAGAATGGCTGGACATATGATGTCAATGCTATGAATTATAGAGGAGAAAAGCTTTACTCATTGTTCAACATGATCAGGCATTCAAAGAGAGTAAATAACATATATTCTATAGCATTTCTCCAAACATACATTTCATTCAGACTGAGCGACAATCTATGGAGAACCGAGCCATTGCAATCTGGGTGGATGTCCATGACAGCCTCTTAGCACATTCAAACGTAATGAAGGACCTGTCATGAGCCGTCCACGTCCAAACGAGAGCTTTTGATGGCTTCTGTGAACTGTAATCATAGATGCTAAATGCATACAATGTACATTCAGCTCTTTCTTGCTTAGCTTGTAATGGGAAACTGAAAGAGAATATTTAAAACCTCAGGGACACTGTTGAACTGTGCCCAGTGCTCTTTAGAGCAACAATGTATATCTGAGTGTCGCACAATGATGATTAGCTTAGCTACTCAGGGGGGGAAAAAATTGAACCAGGCACTCCGAGCAACCACTGGGGCTGATTATAAGAAGAAGAAAAAACTGCTGTCATTGATCAATTGTCGGCAATTACGCCGACTGTTGTATTGATTTCTTCTGACAAAAAAATTAATGGGCTGACCATCAACAAGTGCTCTGACTGATATTTTAAAAGAACCCTCTCCCAACCTATGGTTTTGCTGAAGATGGAAAAAAAGGAAAAACATTTAAAACATAACTGCTTAACCAGTGAAGAAAAAAACATTTATTGTGACTGGAACAAACGGTGGGGCAAAAAAAACTACATATAAAATGTTCAGAACACTTTCACCCATTTGTATGTTATACTTTTTTAAACATTTTATTCACAACGTTCATAAATAAAAACATCTTCTTCTCAGGAGAGTGTGTGGCAAAGAAAGGTAGATTGGTGGAAGAGCTTTGTACTACTTTAGCAAACAGTAACCCACTAAGAAATATAAGCTGTTTGCAGACACTCCTGGCAAATCCTGGCTAATTGCTGAAAGTGCAGGCTTTCTATTAAAATGTACATAGCCTTGTATTGTATTGGAAGTCATTTTAACACAAATCATCATTCAAAACATAATCATCCGAAAGAATGAAAAACTCCTACGACAATCTTATCTGCTATCATTGTTTCTAAACAGTGGAGATTCCTACCATTTTACATTTACATTTACATTTAGTTATTAAGTAGACGCTTTTGTCCAAAGCGACGAACAAGGGAGAGACCACAAGCTAAAAAGTAAGTTGCGATTCATTTTTGTTTAGTAAATGTATTATTTGTATGGAGTATTTGTCACCTCATATGACAAAGTGCCTCAAACTGTTCTAAAGTCTCCAGGTTATTTCAATAGTCTTAAAGTTATTAATACCCACAATACCAAACCAATTGAACTACAAAGGGCCGGTCATTTGTGGCATTTTATTAATGCAATACCTATGTACAGCAGAGATACCTAGAGATACCTACACATGAACAGCAACCTAGGGAATTCATCTTTGTGACATTCTGTAATAACATTTTTTCCAATCTATTGAAGCAATGTGGAGGAAATGGCTGCAAGTCCCTGTTCTTCTAATAAAAGTTTATTCTTATAGTCAGATGGCCACATATGTTATGGTCACCCTTTAGTCAGTTTCTCATTCAGTTCATCACCCTATCAACCACAGCTTCACCCAATTACTTATCAGCTCTTATTTCAAAATTCCATTTAATTGTTCATTGTGTATTGCTTGTTCAGTTAGGCCCAGTTCTTTCATATTCATTCCTACTTTAAGTCCTCCTGGTAGCATTTGGAGTAGTTAAAATGAAATGGATAAAAAACTGTGAGTGACCAATGAGACTCTAAAAGAAGTGATCTCAGCTTGTGGACATAAACAGATGTGACCGTATGCCGCTTAAGTAGGAGCCATTGTCAGAGACAACGGATAATCCTGCAGGCTTTTTTCTGACCTACCCTATGTTTCTCATTGGTTCTACATAAAAAGTCTGCTAACAGCGTAACAATAGCGCCCAAGGACAGTGTATCCCTGGGCACTGTATTTCCCTGCATGGTCTGCAATGTAGCAGGCTAACGCCTCTCCAGCTGTCCTTGATTAAATGGCAATGTAACACAAAGCCCTACAAGGACACCACAGAACCTAGATCAGAGCAAAAATATAGAGAAAACACCATGGACCAAACTGGACCACTACCATCCTTATTGTGCAAAACTGTCAAGGATAATCATATTAATACATTGAATCAAAAAGTAACCGATTGCATTCAATTCTACCGGCAAAAAATCAACAGCAGGAATCTTATCCCCCCCATACCACTATCTCTCAGGGGATGCTAGAGGCTAAAAGGTTTGTTTGAGCCCATGCCTACTGACAAGTAACTGATGTAGGAGTAGATGAGAACACATTGTAAAATGGTTGAGGCAAAACCTGATATTCGTACATCAATATTCGTGTGCTTGAGAGAGCAGGCGATTATGTAATAAAATGTAAATAACGGAGAGTCCGCTGTTTAGTGTGTAGGAATTCAACGGCATACCCCTCATTTAAAAGGTCACTCGTATTGTAAAGGTTCTCCTGTTGTTAGGGAATTTTCATCGCATTTTATTGGACAAACTGTAAAAAATAAAACCACAAAATGTATGTCATCTATGACCTTCTAAATACATCCAAAACAGTCATAATTGCATGTTCCAATTCTGTAACGTGACAGTGGCTAGATGAAAGATTCCTCTCTATCTGAAGAGCCTGGACAGCCCTTAGATGGGGAGCAATGGGTGTCCCTACTCTGCCATTGCAATCTGTTAATAACAAGCTCCTTCTCTACAGCCGCAGACTGGGCATTAGTGTTGGGACTGCCTCTGTCTCCGTGGCTAAAGTACTCTCGGACAGTGTTCCGCACAACATTGGGCAGCTTGATGCGGATGGTGTGGCGGATGCCTGCCGCGGCTCTAGTTTTTGGCTTGGGCGAGCTCTGAGAGACGGAGTTCGGAGGGTCTGTGTGCACGGGAAAGGCACTGACACTCCCACTCTCAGTTACATCCTGGCTGGCACCATTCGATGATGTCATTGTACCCTGGGCACAGTTGGCAGTCGTAGGTCCGTGCCGGGCGTTTGATAGGTTGATGCCCCCCGACAGTGTGATTCTGGTGTGCGTGGGACCGGCGTGTGCCGAGCCAATGCCGTCAGCAGTGCTGGGGGTGTTCACCGCTCGTGTGGAGACTGAGCGGAGCACCAGTGGAGCACTCTGGCCGTAAAACACGGACTGCGGAATATGCACTTGCACTGTGTGGCTCTGGGGATTGGCGGATGACACTGTGATCGGATCTGTTGCCAGGTGGTCCACAGCTTCTTTTACAGTCACAGTTCCGGAGGAGGCATAGATTGTAATTTTAGTCCTCTGCACATTTTCCACCTCGAGCACGTTGGAGCACGCAGGTGGCGCCATGGAAACAGAGCTGCTCAGCTTGATGTGTGTGACCTCACGTGGACCCCTGGACCTGTCACTCTTCCACTGCACCTGCTCTCTGTCCCCCTCTGGATGGCTCGCAGTGCAGACAGTCATTCTCACATCAGACAGGCCTGTCCAATGGGAGCTGCTCCTCTCGGCCGAGGCCTCCACCTCTTCTTCATCTGCGGCTCCATTCCCTCTCCCTTGCTCGCTCAATCCCTTGGCTTCCTCTGCCTCCTCGTCTTCCTCCTCCTGTTCCTCTTCCTCACCCTCACCATCCTCTTCCTCGTGAGGGAAGGTCATGCTCCAGTCTGGCGGGAACTTTCTGGGCACATCTGGCGTTAGAGGCCTAAGCCTGGCGGTGGCACCGAAGAGGAAAGGGCGGGTCACGGTGTCATTGGGGCTGGACAGTGGCTCAGACGTTGTGAGTGACAGGGCACTGTCCAGTGAGCTGAGGGAAGAGGTCGCCGTGGAGGACAGGCTAGAGAGGCTGGGCAGTTGGCCGGCTGTGTGCCGGAAGCGTGGGGCGATCTGAGGGGACCTCCACAGGGCATAGCGCCCCTTCCCTGTCCCCGCCTTACAGTCCCCCCACCGCGATTTGTGTTTGCCCTGGAGGCGACATGCCTGCATACCGGGGCTCTGCGATTGGTCAGAAGAGCTGTCAATCACGGCGGCGTCGCAGCTTGATTGGCGGGCAACAGGACTGTGGGGTGGCACGGGGCAGACGGTGGGCTCGGAGGCACAGCGGTCCCGGGATGAGTACAGATGGCTTAGCCGAGTGGGGAGGGAGCAGACAGAAACACTGGAGCCAGACTGAGTAACAAACCCGCCATCCTCTCGGAGGGTGAGCATGGCCAGAGGCAGGTGGCACAGGTCAGGGGGCAGTAGAGAGGTGGGGATGGATACCCTTTCTGCCTCGTCTGCTGAGAAGCAATGGGAGGTCATTATTAGCATCCCAAAACACACCTGTACACACAAGCGCAAACACACCTACACACACACAGACACTTACACAGTAAACACACGCACACCCACAAGCTCAACGTCATAGACCACCCTTGACTCATGCACCATGCAACTAAAATGCGAGTGTAGAGATTTTGTTGTGTTTTTGTTTCTCTCACTCACAGAGGAGCACACTGTGTTCAGAACCATTAAGAAACTAGTGGATCTTCTCACCATAGGCCACGTTCTCATCTCTCCCATTCCTCAACTGACTCAGAAGTCCTCCTTCATCCTCACCAAAAATGGAGGGAGTGTTCTCAATGAGCAGCTGAATGAGCTCAGCAACCTGATGGATGAGTGGAGGAGAGAGTGAGAGAGAAAGAGAGAGGGGGACTGGCAGATGAGCAAGAGAAATTGGACAGCAAATACAGTGTTTGCACTCAAGCTAAGCAAACAATGCATTGTCTCCCTGTGAATTAAACAACACATAAATCCCCCTTATTGAAAACCCTGAGATGTTATAACAACTAAGTAACTAACAACTTTGGCTACGCAGGTACACATGGCATGTTGATGAATTGTTTCTTCTGTTTCTAAGTGTTGTTGACAACCGGCCCTGTTTGTGTACATGGTGCACTGCAGTTGCCAACGGCATTGGAAACTTTTCTCCCCCGCTATCCATTCGAGCTCCTGCACCCGCCAGTACCCCCCCCCCCCCCCCCCCCCCCTCCCGACCAGTGGCCAGTCTTCTAACACAGCAGAGCATTCAAGACTTTTTGTCATCCCCAGGATCGCGTCTCCCCTTTTTTGTAAAGGCAGAAACAAAAGAGTACCACCAAGGCTGACAACTATTTTTTAAGTTGATGCTTTTTTGAGATGATCCTGCTTTCAATTGATTGAGAGCTTAGCCTAGAGTTGGCGAGGAACAGGAAGAAATAGAGCCCTCGGATTGGACACTGTGGCCATGGCTGTGACCAGCTGTGAAACCCAAGCCTTTTTTAAGATTCAAAAATAAAATATGAAGCTTAATACAACTGAATGAAAAATCAACCGAGTGTCTGCATGAAGGCTATCACTTCAATTTAGTGTATGATTACTATATTCCTATAACTTTAATTATATTTAGTGTCTGTTGCGTGGCAGAGTGGAGAGGGCGTGAGTGTGTAGCCCCATCGCTCCCAATACATGTAGGCAGCAGGTAACCTGGTATAACCACACCCAAATTCACCTTGTGAATAAAAAAAAAAGTCACGCTTTACTGGAGATTGTTTACAGTCTTTGAATCATAATGGGTATAGAAACCACTGGACCAGCCTTTAACCAATCAGCATTGACCACCATGGGAATGCTATACCTCCACCTCCTGCTATACACCACTAACGGTGCAAGAAGATGTATTAGCCTATTCCCAAACCCTGTTGGCGGTACATTCCAATGTCTTTGCCCTTGACATATACAGTTACATATTCTTCTTGCTTCAGCTTCAATTCTACAATGTTTTCTAGCGTTGCTACAACTGTTTGTATCACTCCGTCTAGCTCTAAGACTGACGCCATTGTTGTAACTGCATTTCAAAAGCTTCACTTTAACGTCATCACACTAAGCCACCCCCTCTGGTCAATGATTAGAGGCCACTCAGAGATGCCTAGCAACCCATCTTGCAACGAGGTTTCCGGACTGTAATCCCAGCGAAAACTGAGCTGTGAGCAATAGACAGGTGGAGCCAAATTGCACCTCTGTATCAAACATGTGTTTCTTCAAAAATAACTGCTTTGTGTGACTTCAGTCATTTTACCAAGAGAAGTGAATCATTGCTATTGTGTGTAGAACTTAATGAAAAGTTTGACCACTGAGTCATTTTGATATGAACAATAAGATGAACATTACGGCTGACACCGACCTTACTGATAAACATAACACAGAGATGAATGTTTTAATATTCTGTGCATGAGCATCCCAATAGCACAATAACTGAATGCTGGAATAACCCATCCACTTCCAAGTGACAGCTGTATACGTCACAGAAGCATCTAAGTATCATTTATGTTATAACCTTTCATCTGTAATGAATGTGTGCAAGGACCTTTTTCATGGCTTTCGTCTCCTCTTCAGCGCTAGAAGGTAAGGGCAGCGTCAGCATGTTGGGGGCAATACAGAGAGCCAGGTTGGAGGCAGTCATCTGGTTTTCCTCCGAGTGTTGGTGGATTCGATACAACACCCAGAATAGGTAACGTAGCAGAGTGCTGTTCTCTTCAGGGAGTTCAGCCACCAAGCTGCCAATTGACACATGTGGGTGGACATGAGAGTGAGAGAAAAGAGGGAGAGATAGATAGATAGATAGATAGAGAGTGTGTGGGTGTGTGTGTGACAGTGAGAGAGAGTCGACAATTAGCTTCTATGAGGCTTAAGGTAAAGTGTGCACGTAAAGAATGTACATGATGTACATAAAGTGATGCACACAGATGGCACTGTCTGTCTAATGGTGTGTTTGTCATCTCCTCACTGAATGCATAATGAGCCCTTTCACCTTGCAATGATTGCGTTCCTCTCCTCCTCTTCCCCCGCATCTGTCATCTCCATCCACCGCTCGTAGAGGTGAGAGCCCAGAATGCTGCCTGGTAAGCTCCGCAGGAAGTCCTACAGTGCACAACGTACTTATCACAAACAAATCAAGCACACTTACCAATTGTCTGACGAGAATCCCCAAAACAAGCCTGCCAATTAAGACAAAATACTCATGGACTCATTAAAAAGAACAATAACACTGTAATTGGTGGACGTTAATCGGTACGTGTTTGCGGTTGGTCTTACAGTGAAGACGGCTGCGACGACAAACAGGGACTCTCCCTCCGGCAAGTATCCCATGCCAGCGTTCAGCTTCTCTTTGAGCTCCCTGCAGCTCTTAGCGTTGGCCGAGCGGCGGAAAATACCCTGAGTGGCTGGGCCCTCCTGGTACAGCACATGGAGCATGTCCTGCACACACACACATACAAACATACACACACACACACACACACACACACACACACACACACACACACACACACACACACACACACACACACACACACATAGGCATACACCCACACACACACACACAGGCATACACACACACATACATACACACACACACACACACACACACACACACGTGCACGCACACACACACACAGGCATACACATACACACACATACACACACAAACACACACACACACACACACACACACACACACACACAGGCATACACACAAACACACACATACACACACACACACACACACACACACACAGGCATACACACACACACACACAAACATACACACAGACACACACGTGCACGCACACACACACACACACAGGCATACACACACACACACACAAACACACACATACACACACATGCACCCAAACATAAACATGCACACGCATAAACCCACACACACACACACACACACACACACACACACAAACACTCTCTCACACACACGCACCCACACACACACACAGATAGACACACACACAAAGACAGGTATGCTCACAAAGCAGATATAATGACACACTTCATTTACTGTAAATCATACAAAGAGGAAAACCAATGGATGCCAGAGCCAGTGGCCATCCTACCATGACAGGCTGAGGTGGACCTCCATGGGGACAGATAGAGGACAGCGGCTGGCCAAACAGAGCACTGCAGGGGAAGTCTTGCAGGCAACTTGATTGGCTGCTGGCCCCTCTTCGCAGTGCCCAGTCTATGAGAGATCTCTTTCGCCTCTGCTTCTGAGATAAATCTACACCAACAGCACACATTTAAACTTATTAGGCTTCTGGTCTTTCAAATAAGGGGCTGGTTTCTGTAACATTATTGAAAGAAAAAGAACCAACCGTAACAATTCATAAAACTGAAAGAAGGCCATGCAATAGCTTAAAGAATCAATCCGGATCAATTGCTATTCGCTAACAATATGCTAGCGGCTTAAACTAATGAAATCTCTTGAAATGTGCTGACTTTGACATTATGACAAACTAGTTACTCAACAACTGTCCTTACACAGTCAAACATCAAGCAAGTGCAACACAAAACAAAGCAAGACGGGAAATAAGCTACTAACTAGTCCGGCAGACAGTAGAAAGCCGGGCGGCGTCAGGCAATCTTACATTTAGCAGTTATAAGCCTATGGACGCTGGTATGGCAATGGCACGGAGGCGATTCTCCATATTTAAAGTCATTGTAGCGCCCCCATTTTTTTCAAGCTGTTATTTTAAGGTAAAACTGCTTATCCTAAACCTAATCCTGAAGTATAATTGTTGCATACTGTTACTTTAACAGAGACACACATTGTTCTTATTCACTGACAACCCAATGCGGATTGAAGTATGTGTGGCCCTGCGGACGACGGAGTGAGTATACATTCAGAGGAAGCACAAACATTGCTGCACACACAAGTAAGCAGAGATAGGCATTATTTCTATTTATAAAACAATTGGGTTCTATTGCGTTATTTAGCTGTTTCTGATTGGACGAGAGACGTTCCATGCCATAGATTATCCAAGAACAACCCAACGGGGACTTTTCACAGCTAATAATAAATCACTCCGCGATGAAATATTTTATAGCGCATTGATGATAACCGTTAATTCAAAATTCTTATAATTCCAAACCAACACGTTGACAATGGAGATATTTTTTGTTGCGGAGAAACAATGGCGAAATAAACCATTTTTAATCAATAACTTTGTGTGGTAATGTTAATTTGTTGACTGTAGAATTGTTTTATAAAAGCAGATACTCAACTAGCTCAAATGAAGGCCAGTATCTTGAGCTTATCTCACCAGCAAAACAGTTTTCAGCTGTGCTAACATAATTGCACAAGGGTTTTCAAGTCATCCATGAGTCTTCTAAGGTGATTAGCAAACACAATGTACCATTAGAACACCTGAGTGATAGTTGCTGGAAATGGGCCTCTATACACCTATGTAAATATTAAATTAAAAACCAGATATTTCCACCTAGAATAGTCATTGGCCACATTAACAATGTATAGAGTGTATTTCTGACTAATTAAATGTTCTTTGAAAAAACAGTGTTTTTCTTTGAAAAATAAGGACATTTCTAAGTGACCCCAAACTTTTGAACGGTAGTGTATACAATCAATCAAGTTGTTACACTGACATTCTGTGACCTTTCTTCCTTTTTGTGGGGTTCACCAGAACTTTGTGTACATTATATAGCCCAAACCTGAATGCTCTGCTATACCAAACTGTGAGAAAACGGAAAATCCAGAAAAAGCCTTTTTCTATATTTTAAATTCAAAATACATGTATTCTATTTTTTACATTTTCTGGCACCTGTATTTTGTATTTTATTTTAATACATTTATTTGAGGGTTATTTTGTATTTTGTATCAAAATACATTTTTATGTCATTAAGCCTCTGCTTCTCTGCTTGTCAGTTAACACGACTGAAATCCATGAGCCAGCCCCACCGCATACACACACACACACATACACATACACACACACACACACACACACACACACACACACACACACACACACACACACACACACACTCACACAAACACACACACATACACACACACACACACACACACACAATCAAAGTGTGATTCATTGCCTCATAAGCAGGGACGTGCACAGGAATTTTGAAGGGCAGTTGGTCTGCCCTGGAAAAAAGGGGCAACAGGTTAATTTCTGTCACCACCGCTGCCACGCCCCCGTCCCCTGATCGCAAATTTTGCCAATATCATTTTAAACTCTCACTAACCACTGCTGCCAGGCCCCCATGCTCTGATTGCAAATTTTGCCAATATCTTTTTAAACTCTCACTAAACGCTGCTGCCATCCATGCCCCCGCCTCCTGATCGCAAATTTTGCCAATATCATTTTTAACTCATAAGCCTTTCCTGTAATTGCCTAAGGAGTTCTTCAATATTTGGCCCGTAAATTCAATACTCCAATATTGGTGGAGAAATGAAAATCAAACAAGCACAAATTAAAATTAATATTTTCATTCGACCCAGCATATACCTCCGCCTCCAGGAGACAGCTTGGCCATATCACCATGGAAATGGAGAGGTAGCCTGGCCATGAGGCCAATTAGCATTGCGTGTTAGTAATGGGACAGCCGACCATAGATGTGTCTTGTGGGCCTCGCTTTTTCATCAGTTTGTTTACAAATACAAATTACCCGGGGGCTGATGAGTGTCCAGTAATTAGTGGAAGTAATTATCCCAGCTGTGTGGCATGAGACAGTATTTGTGGCAGGAGAATACTATTCTGGCATAATAATGTTTTTATAACCATACTAATGTCTTTTTGTTCCTTATTTGATTCGTTTTTTTTCTAAACCCTTCCCATCTTTTGTATAACTTGTTTTGAATAAATGTTCTTACTCTCTCTCTCTCTCTCTCTCTCTCTCTCTCTCTCTCTCTCTCTCATCGAACTGGATGTCATCCTGTTCCTTTTCATTTGAGTCTGTGAGAGATTCGTTGCAATTTAAAGGCATTCATAATATGGAATTTATAAAAATAAGTAAGTAACCGGCAAAAATAATAGAACTGGAGGTTTGTGCAACAATACATAATTTCCTGAGTCATTTAAAGGATTCAGAAAAAAGATGCACACACTGATGTTGGAACAGAAGTGGCTAACACACACAGCCCAATGCCCCCTGAGAACAGCTCCCGTCTTGGTCGAGAGAGAGAGAGACGTACCAGCCTGAGCAGGGTGGTGCCTGGCGCTGCGGGCCCTGAGGGTGAAGAGAGGAACCGAGATTTCTCTGGGGAGGAGCTCCAGGTGCAGTGTGCCCTCTGCAGTCAGCAAGCTCCCCGTCACCATGGGCAGACACTCGAGCACCCGCAAGTGGTGGAGGATGATGCTGTACGGAAGCTCGTGTCCTAGTGTGTGGAGAAGGGAAAAATTTGATTACGTGAGAGTGGAGACTGTCAGACACATGGTAGGTGGGTGGTTGTGTAATGGATATAATGATGGACCTCCCTGTGTGTAAGAGCTGGAAATGCACTAGCTCAGGCATGGATGGCTAGCAGTTCATCTAACACTTCGAGACGATATTCCCACATCTATAAAACTGTTCTACCCTGTCTCTTGTAGGAATGTAGAACACAGATTGTTTGACATGTTCCATGTTGCATTACGTTTGATTACTTTTATCCTTAGTACACAATTATATTTAATCAAGCTGAAAATGTTGTGTTTTCAAATCTTGAATCTGGCCCCAAGCTGCTGTCACAGTTATTTTGATCAATAATTTTTTTAATTCTGCTACACTGTCACTCGTGTGGCTGTCTCTGTGTTATTGAGGTAAAAAGGACTGTATAAATTATCTGGTAGGTTGCTAGATTGTGCTGCTCGGGCAGTGTCTGTAAGAACACCACAATCACGGCACTAGTCTTCTTGTTCTCTTTTAATAGGCTATCATCTGTTTGGCACATGACACTGCATGAGTTGTTACATGGGTGTGGTTTGTAGCAGGAACGCACACAATGTCTCACATATGCAATTGAACAAAGATGATTCACTAATAATACATTTAACCCTTGACCACAACTGCCACAGGCTACGAGAGAAACTTATGGAAACTTATTCATAACTGTCAAAACTGACACGTTGCTAGGCAACGCCATAATCAACGTAGTCTTTCGTACACTCTGTGTATGTGTTTTTATGTTTCTTGAGTGTGTGTGTGTGTGTGGTGTGTTTGTGTGTGGAGTGCATGTGTGTGTGTGTGTGTGTGTGTGTGTGTGTGTGTGTGTGTGTGTGTGTGTGTGTGTGTGTGTGTGTGTGTGTGTGTGTGTGTGTGTGTGTGTGTGTGTGTGTCTATGTAGTTGTGTAGTGTGTGTGTGTGTGTGTGTGTGGGCAAGAAAGAATGACTCATAATTGAGCTTCACCCACAGCCCAAAAAACTCCCTAATAATTGTACACATCATCCCCCAAGTGTGAGAGGGAAAATACATCTTTCATCCTCAGAGGCTTCAGCTCAGTGATAACCACAGACCTACCTACAAAGCATGAGCCAAAAAAGAAAACAAAAGCTAGGAAAAGAAGATAAATTTCACGACATGATGCAATCAAAATTATTCCCCATGGTCGCTCCCTCTCTTTATCTCTCTTTTTATAACCTCCTCCACTGTATAATTTCAAAGAAGGGCCGGATGTTATTATCCGTGTGGACCATTTTATTTTTGTGAGTTGAAGTTCACAGCATGGTGTACAATGTAAACTGAAAGCCTTGAATGTATAAGGCATATTGGTCTCCTACTACTGAATGCGTCCCTACTTTTGAGTGCATTACGTATTGCCTACCGATGAGGACACACAGGGTTTCCTCCCCAGCTGTCTCCACCCAAAGCTGATACTCCGCCGGTGGGCCCTGTGGGAGAAGGAAACGGGCAAGGCTGGTTAGGGGACTGGGACAGGAAATGGCCTCATATCGGGCCACAGCAGGAAGTGCCAGAGAAAAAAAAAACAAGGAAATGCCTTCTAAAAACTTTAAGAAAAAGCATGCCTGTCAATCAACCCATTCTCTGAGATGGTGTGCCATGGTAAGATAAGTGAGAGAGAAAAACACTATGAGGCTTTCAAACAGCGCTTTCAAGGTGGAAATACCGTGCCTTTATTCAGCCTTGTCATTTTGTTCGGAACGAGGGCTCATTGTGGATCTGCCTCTGAGCGTTGAATGTACAGTAAGGACACGCTTCACTGAAGCCCAGGATAGATTTGTCTCTTTTTATATTTTTTTTTCAATTGATTGGTATTGAAAGCATCATTATGGATCTGATGCCACAAGGGGTCTTTTTATCGGGATTCTAAAATGCAGAATCTCTGTATAAAAAGGAGAGAGGGGGAAAAGGTAGACCTTTCGAGTATTATAAGTGAAGAGCCAAGTCAAGTCAACAGCTGTTAGTTCTAAAGACTGATGTGTTGCTAGTTTTCACTCATGAGAACATCATTGATTTTCCAGTGAAAGCAGTCAAAGGTTATTTCAATTTCACCTCTGCAGTAACAGCTGTACCATGTCACTCAACAGCTTTCCCAATACCATCATTAGCCAAGGAAAACCATGAACAATATCCTTGAAACAAACAAAAAAACAGTTTTGCACAGCCACAAGTCCTGCCTTGGTGCCAGCAGGGACACAACGCTGAAGCTGTGGGGTTATTGTAAGATATTGGCTAAACTGGACCCCTCTCACATTTACAGAGCCTCCCATTGATCTTCCAACCGCCATTTTATGAAACTCCGATCACACCTCATAGGGAGCCCACAGTCACGTTTCTCTTTCCATTGGAGGGACAACAGCAAGGCACGCTGGCTGATTTAGTGTTGCCAACACCATCAAACAGACCACAGACACACCACAGACACACACACACTGTTTATCTCCCCAGCGTCCATCCCCTACCAGTCATCTCACTGAACAAAGACGTCTTGTGGGTGTCTTCCAATCGGTTCAGTCTCTAAGTCACAATCATCTCCAAATAAACCATCGACCCCCTCATTAATTTCATGCTGGGAGCTCAGGGTGCTTACTTACTGTTAATCCATGCTGAAGAGCAATCATCTGAACGATTTGTTCAGCAGCGACACTGCTATCCAGTTGAAGTGCTGCAGTCTAAAGAAATAGATTTAAAAAACATTTTCATACAGCATGTAAAAAGGTTTGCATACAGACACTTTAAATACGAGTGTACCAAAATGGGATAATTTTGTACCAAACAAAGTTACAAGGTTAATGAAATGTGCCTGATAATTTCTCTCAGACAAGACATTGAGCCATGTGGTGTTACATTTACAAAAAATATTTTCACTGTTTTCCCGCATTCAAGCTAATGTAAGACTAGTAGCCTCAGAGAGCAGGCATACCCATCTACTGTACATATTTATGGGAATTATGACCTTGGACAAGTAGCCTAGGTTATGTTTTCCATGGAGTTTGTTGGTTTGTCTCTTTTTGGCAGCAGGCTTAAAAGAAAAAGATACATTTTCATGAAACTTGGTGGAGCGGATTCAACAGATCCCAATCCTCGTGTAGATACATGAATTCTTTTTCACTTTTGTTAACATTGTGAGGTAGGGCACTTGGCCTTGGCAGTGGTCTACACTCTCCGAAATATAGTCGTATGGTTATGGTATTAGTATTGGTGTTTTTGGTGTATGGACACTGCATGCTTTCTCACCATGACGCTGCCATCCACCACTGTGACCCTCATGACAATTTTAGATGGAAGTTCATTCTGCTTGGACTGAATGATGTACCTGAAATTGCGAAAATACATTATTAAATAAAATAGTCATTTAAACATGAATAAATGTGATTTGTTCTTTGATAAATCACTGATATGTATCAGCACCAGCCCAGCAGCTTTTTATCACTCACCACTTCAGAGTTGACAGCCATTTCTCCTTTGCCTCTGTGGAACTGTTCAGAAATAATAGTGAACACTGATGTGAGTAGATAGTTGCAACTGAGTGAAATAATTATGGTTCTGGTGGCAGTGGTGATTAAAGAGTACTGAATAAAAGGATAAGGACACCTCCATTGCATGTAAAATGGGAAACAGGGACATGGTACTATGTAAAAGAGTCCAATGTAAATATGTAAATGTAGTATTTGTATGCATGGAGGTTTTCACTCCATGCCTTCCAATCAATGTGATAATGTGTCACAGTCTTGATTTGCAGAGGTCAAGCAGAAGTGATTTTAATTAGCTTGAATCTACAATCTGCGGAGGTGCAAAATTGGATTTGATGCTGAATAATTCGTACAGACAGACTCTTTGAACTTTCAATACACATTGGTATGATTTGCTTTAAAGGTTTAATGGAAGTGACAAACACAAGGCTGAGTGGTGAGATGGAACAGCTGTTGGATACCTCATGGAGCTGGCATTTTACAGGAACCAATTCAGAAGACATTTCAAATGACAAACATATGACAACAGTGCAAAGCCAAAAAACGTTTTGACTTTCAATTACATTTTGAGAACACTATAAAACTAAACAATATTTCTAATCAGTTCAATTTGGTCTGTAATCAAAGACTATTTCATTCTGATAGCTTATACTTGCTCATGGTTGACAACATAAGATGTCACAACTATAGTAATAGGACCATCGTTCAACACATTAAGTTATGGCAGAATGTCAGGTAACAGTTCTTTCTGTTCTGTGGATGTTCCTGGGGGAATTCAAAACCAAAGAAAACATTTGGTTTGTTTTTGTGACAAAATCAGTTTAGTCAATTGCAGCATAGCCTAACAAAATACCTGAGGGTAACAACATAATTGGTTGTGGGCCAGCCAATCACAAAGGAGTTTTTGGAGCTGAGTTTGCGCTCAGACACCTGCTCCACGCAGGAGGCGAGCCACATCTCGCTGAGTCGTACCTGGGCCTTCACTTTCAGACTCGCCGAAGACCTGAGCAGAGAGGATAGGGCAGTTACTCAAACTTACCTCAATCAGGAAGTCATGCCCACTCCAGCACATGTGTCCAATTTCAAGAGCCAAAAAATGCACAAAAAAATACCAGTGGTGAAAGAATTGATTGTACGAGTCACATAACCATACTGTACAAACAAACAACAAGGCCTCCAGTCACTCTGCCACGTACACTCACATAAATCAATATGATGAGCAAATAAAAGCCTCAGTGACCATAATGGCCATATTTAAAATGCATTAGTGTCCTATTCATTCCAAGTAATATTGTGTTAAATACAGCTTGTGCTTCAATAGTTTCAATGATAAAAAACAGTGTAGAAATAGATCATCAGCCTTTTCATAGACCACACTTTTTTAATAGAAAAAGGGAAAGTCAAAAGCACGTAATTATCTGCTTTTGAAATCACAGCCAATTGTGCAATGAACATAAGATGGTTTTATTGAACAACCAGGGAGTTTCTATGTTCTAACCGATCAGAACAGAACAGATCAAACACTTTTGGGGGCCAACAGATTGTCAGGCTTAAGATGTAAATAGGTGTGATAAACAATGTGAATATTGATGGTTGCCAAACTAGAGACCTTGATAGCCTCAGGCTTCTCACAGTTCATCCTCAGCAGAATCTCTTTTAGTGGGACTTCAAATGATTTGGCCAGTAAATCAGAACATGGTATAGGGGTCTGTGTGAATGTGAATTGGTTATTAATTCTTTAATTTATTACCACAAGCAAAACCCTTACATTGCAGGTGATGCAATTTCATTACACTCCAAAGAGGAGCACATGAACATTAAATGAAAATAAATGGATCCATAGGACAATCCTACAGGAACAAGTCCATATTTGTAACCAGGGCATTTGGAGTGGTGTTTGGCTATGATATAGCATAATTCATATTCAAGGCTGTTTTAACCTACCTAGGTGGGTCTTAAAGAAGACTTGAGATTGTTTGTGATCCATGTGCTCGGTTTTAAGTTACATCAAGATGTTATTTTATCTGATAAAGAAAGACCCTTCAATGCTCAGATATAACTTCGTGTTCCTCCCATTTCTAAGTGAAATTAGTAAAAAAGAAAAATTAACCTTTAGAAGAAAGGAAAGGGTTCTTCCCTCCTAATACTAATCCTAATATGGACTTTTTTCAGAAACGTTCAGCATCTGGGTAAACAAATGTTTAAAAACACTGTATGATAACTGTACATATGAACAGAGGAAATAGGACTGTGAAAAACATATCAACAAAGATGAGGTCTATCAATTTGACAAAGATAATTTTCCTCACTTGGACTTGGCAATGATGAGGATGTCGGTGAAGAGGAAAAGGTGTCTTTCCTGGGTCTGAGATCCGTTTGTGAGGTGAACATGTTCCTCCATGACAAAAAAGGAGCCCTGGGTGACAGACATGTCGGGCTGACTCACATGCCAAGGGCAGCGTTCCACAGAGATTGCGGCCCTGTGGGAGGTTGAAACAGCAGACCAGAGATTCAAGCACAGACTGGCTACAGAGAGGTGAACAGCACAGAAGAGTACAGTTGAATGGGAAACTAGACAGAAGCAAGGTCACTAAGCTTACATGATATAAGGCTTCTCAGAATTGGTTTGTTGGGTCATGTCATGTTTGACGTTGGAGTGTAGGTCTTGACAAATTAAATGTTGTGCCCCTGTTCGTATGACATATGTAAGTGTAGAAAGACATAATAGCTGACATTACTGACATGGGTGGAGCACTGAATAGCATGTCATAATTATATGGCATAGTCTTTTGTGTGGCACTGAATAGTACGTGGGCTCAGTGAGTTTGGCTGATTCCTATCATAGCTCAGAAACTGTCTAATATTCATTAGCAAAGGTAAAGCCAAAAGAAGGTTCCAGTGCTGTGGAAGATATCCTGCCTTGTTTTGGTCACTAAAAAAGTCTTCAGCATCTGCTCACAATGACTATAGACTGTTTGCCCTAACATAACACATCATGACAATCTGGAGGGTCTGATGTTGGTCCATGTAAGACCTCAGGTCAGCACCCCTCTAGACCAACTGCAGTTTACTTATCACCCCGATGGATAAAGCAGGCAGCACTGTGAGAACCATGTTCTTTGATTACTGCAGCCTCCAAAGGATGCAGGTAGACACCTCCACAACCTCCTGAATGACTGATTATCTGACAAACAGACCACAGTTTGTGCAGTTGAGGGGATGTGTGTCTGAGCAGGTGGTTAGCAGCACATGAGCACCGCAGAGAGACTGCACTCTCAACTCCACTTCACCCTGTATATCTCAGACTGCCTAAAAAAAACTCCTGAGTCCTGTCATCTGCAGACATTTTCAGATTTCTCTGCAGATGACTCTGGACAGGAGACTGAATACAGCTTAGGTCCTTCAATGTTGTGGCAAGTGCAATCTTCTTGGGGCAGCAGTATCAGAGCGACTCTAAGAAACTGAAAAGCTGATAAAGAAGGCTGACACTGTGCTGGGGACTGGAGTGGAGCCCCTAGAATTGGTTGTGGAGAGAAGGATGTTGCTCAAGCTGCTACACAACCCCTACACAACCTACTGGTCAGACAACGGAGTGTCTTCAGTCGGATGCTCTACTGCAATACCGACCACCAGGAGGTCATTACTGCCCATTGCAAGAGCAATCTGAGTCCCATCTCTGGCGGGAGAGGAGACTACACATTGTAAATTTTACCATTTTACATTGAATTTGCACATTAATAGCCATCTTGCCTTAAAGTAACACTATGCAACAATTTGCCACTTTTGGAAGACACTTTATATTGAGTGTCTACATGTGAGTGTATGTTTGTGTGTTCATTGCCGGATTTAAAAACAAAACAACCTCATGTTTGATAAGAGGTGAACGTATGAGAATATCTTGACAGCTATCTGAGAAATGCTTGACGTGTAGTTACATTTTCTTTTGCCATTGTTAACAGTTCCAATAATTATATAACAATCAACAAAACAGTCAAAGGTTTCATCAAAAACAATACACTAGGGAGGATATAAACCATGAAGTAGTCTCTGGTCTGCTCATACATGTTTTCACGTGATGGAACATCATTCAGACGGTGTGAGAGAGAGATTCCGGTTCATCATTACTTTTGCTCATATGGTGTTCATTTCCATCACAGCAGGGTGACTATGCACCACTGCACCCATTAGAGGGATATTGAGATATCATAATCCGTCTCTGTCTCGGATAGTTTATACTGTTAATGCCACGTCACGTCAGCAAGCAAATGTTGTATCCAACCTAATATTCATTGGCAGTGTAATTGTTGTGACTTCAAATGATCAAACTGATTTGATATTGTCATGTTATTAATTCTGAAAAATATTTCCACATCCTGGTGCTGTGTTTTTTTTATTGATGAACTTTTTTTTTCAATATTTTTTTCATGGAGGAAATGAACGTCACATCTATACATTTATGCACCTGTATACATTTATATTTTGCGGGGGTTTAAAAAAAATCCAGAAGCCACTCTAGACGTTTTAGACACGCTAGCTCCTGCATAGGACGCCTCCTCCTCCTCCTCCATGTGAGTGGTAGCCAAAAGCAGTCAGCTCTCTGTCCGTGCTCAGTGCTGGCTGTGAGTTGACTCACAGGCGATCACTTTTCAATAATGTGCAGTAAATGAAACTAGAAAATGCATTTCCTGAAGGAAATACCAGTGCATGAAATGCAAAAGTTAGGAAAGGAAGAAGAAAAGAAAGAAGAGTGAAAGAAGGAAAGAAGAAAGGAAAGGAAAGTGAAGAAAGGAGAGAAGAGAGGATGAAGGAAAGAAGAGTGAAAGAAGAAAAGAAAGAAGAGTGAAGAAAGGAAAGAAGAGTGGAAGAAGAAAATAAACAAGAGTGAAGAAAGGAAAGAAGAGTGAAAGAAGGAATTAATAGTTGAAGAAGGAAAGAAGAAAGGAAAGAAGAGTGAAAGAAGGAAAGAAGAAAGGAGAGTGAAGAAAGGAAAGAAAAGTGAAAGAAGGAAAGAAGAAAGGAGAGTGAAGAAAGGAAAGAAAAGTGAAAGAAGGAAAGAAGAGTGGAAGAAGGAAAGAAGAAAGGAAAGAAGAGTGGAAGAAGGAAAGAAGAGTGGAAGAGAAAAAGAGAGTGAAAATATTGAAAAAAAGAGATAAAAATGGAGTGAAGAAGAGAGATTGAGTGTAAGAGAAAGTAGACTGAGAGGGATAGAGAGAAAGATGGAGAGATGGAGAGAAAAAAAAGTAGAGAATGGAAGGTGTCTTAATGTTCCTAGTTACAGTTAAATTGAGAGGGACAGAGAAGAGGTTCTTTGATTTGGTGCAGCTGTCAGTGAAGCACAGGTGCAAGCCAGTTTAAAGACCCTATTATGATGTCATAATGGCCCAATGTAAGTCAATGGGAAAATTTAGATTCGTTTTTATTTAATATCTTAAAAAGTATAAAGTTTAGAAAAGTGAAAAATACATAGCATAAGTGTCCTTTACAAGACCTACGCGACAAAGTTTGAATGAAGTTTCTACGTTAAGCGGTTCGGCTGAATTAATCGCAGAAAAAGGTAACAAGAACTAGAAAATGCATTTCCTGAAGGAAATACCAGTGCATGAAATGCAAAGGTTAAGAAAGGAAGAAGAAAAGAAAGAAGAGTGAAAGAAGGAAAGAAGAAAGGAAAGAAGAGTGGAAGAAGGAAAGACAAAAGGAAAGAAGAGTGAAGAAAGGAGCGAAGAGCAGAAGAAGGAAAGAAGAAAGGAAAGAAGAGTGAAAGAAGAAAAGAAAGAAGAGTGAAGAAAGGAAAGAAGAGTGGAAGGAGGAAAGAAGAAAAGAAAGAAGAGTGAAATAATGAAAGAAGAAAGGAAAGAAGAGTGAAGGAAGGAAAGAAGAGTGGAAGAAGGAAATAAGAAAAGAAAGAAGAGTGAAAGAAGGAAAGAACAAAGGAAAGAAGAGTGAAAGAAGAAAATAAGAAAGGAAAGAAGAGTGGAAGAATGAAAGAATAGTGAACAAGAGTGGCTCTGGATGAAGAGATAAAGAGAGAGTGAAAATATTGAAAAAAGGAGATAAAAATGGATTGAAGAAGAGAGATTGAGTGTGAGAGAAAGTTGACTGAGAGAGAAAGATGGAGAGATGGAGAGAAAAAAAATAGAGAATGGATGGTGTCTTAATGTTCCTAGTTACAGTTAAATTGAGAGGGACAGAGAGAGTAGAGGTTCCTTTGATTTGGTGCAGCTGTCAGTGAAGCACAGGTGCAAGCCAGTTTAAAGACCCTATTATGATGTCATAATGGCCCAATGTAAGTCAATGGGAGACATTTATATTCGTTTTTCTTTAATATCTTAAAAAGTATAAAGTTTAGAAAAGTGAAAAATACATAGCATAAGTGTCGTTTACAAGACCTACGCGACAAAGTTTGAATGAAGTTTCTACGTTAAGCGGTTCGGGCTGAATTAATCGCAGAAAAAGGTAACAAGAATAAGAAGAAGAAGAAGAAGAAGAAGAAGAAGCCTAGGAATAACAATACAGGGCATTTCATGCACTGTAATAAGAAGAAGAAGAAGAAGAAGAAGCCTAGGAATAACAATACAGGGCATTTCATGCACTGTAACTAGAAAATGCATTTCCTGAAGGAAATACCAGTGCATGAAATGCAAAAGTTAGGAAAGGAAGAAGAAAAGAAAGAAGAGTGAAAGAAGGAAAGAAGAAAGGAAAGGAAAGTGAAGAAAGGAGAGAAGAGAGGATGAAGGAAAGAAGAGTGAAAGAAGAAAAGAAAGAAGAGTGAAGAAAGGAAAGAAGAGTGGAAGAAGAAAATAAACAAGAGTGAAGAAAGGAAAGAAGAGTGAAAGAAGGAATTAATAGTTGAAGAAGGAAAGAAGAAAGGAAAGAAGAGTGAAAGAAGGAAAGAAGAAAGGAGAGTGAAGAAAGGAAAGAAAAGTGAAAGAAGGAAAGAAGAGTGGAAGAAGGAAAGAAGAAAGGAAAGAAGAGTGGAAGAAGGAAAGAAGAGTGGAAGAGAAAAAGAGAGTGAAAATATTGAAAAAAAGAGATAAAAATGGAGTGAAGAAGAGAGATTGAGTGTAAGAGAAAGTAGACTGAGAGGGATAGAGAGAAAGATGGAGAGATGGAGAGAAAAAAAAGTAGAGAATGGAAGGTGTCTTAATGTTCCTAGTTACAGTTAAATTGAGAGGGACAGAGAAGAGGTTCCTTTGATTTGGTGCAGCTGTCAGTGAAGCACAGGTGCAAGCCAGTTTAAAGACCCTATTATGATGTCATAATGGCCCAATGTAAGTCAATGGGAAAATTTAGATTCGTTTTTATTTAATATCTTAAAAAGTATAAAGTTTAGAAAAGTGAAAAATACATAGCATAAGTGTCCTTTACAAGACCTACGCGACAAAGTTTGAATGAAGTTTCTACGTTAAGCGGTTCGGGCTGAATTAATCGCAGAAAAAGGTAACAAGAATAAGAAGAAGAAGAAGAAGAAGAAGCCTAGGAATAACAATACAGGGCATTTCATGCACTGTAACTAGAAAATGCATTTCCTGAAGGAAATACCAGTGCATGAAATGCAAAAGTTAGGAAAGGAAGAAGAAAAGAAAGAAGAGTGAAAGAAGGAAATAAGAAAGGATAGAAGAGTGGAAGAAGGAAAGAAGAAAGGAGAGAAGAGAGGATGAAGGAAAGAAGAGTGAAAGAAGGGAAGAAGAAAAGAAAGAAGAGTGAAGAAAGGAAAGAAGAGTGGAAGAAGAAAAGAAAGAAGAGTGAAGAAAGGAAAGAAGAGTGAAAGAAGGAAATAATAGTTGAAGAAGGAAAGAAGAAAGGAAAGAAGAGTGAAAGAAGGAAAGAAGAAAGGAGAGTGAAGAAAGGAAAGAAAAGTGAAAGAAGGAAAGAAGAGTGGAAGAAGGAAAGAAGAAAGGAAAGAAGAATGGAAGAAGGAAAGAAGAGTGGAAGAGAAAAAGAGAGTGAAAATATTGAAAAAAGGAGATAAAAATGGAGTGAAGAAGAGAGATTGAGTGTGAGAGAAAGTGGACTGAGAGGGATAGAGAGAAAGATGGAGAGAAAAAAAAGTAGAGAATGGAAGGTGTCTTAATGTTCCTAGTTACAGTTAAATTGAGAGAGACAGAGAAGAGGTTCCTTTGATTTGGTGCAGCTGTCAGTGAAGCACAGGTGCAAGCCAGTTTAAAGACCCTATTATGATGTCATAATGGCCCAATGTAAGTCAATGGGAAAATTTAGATTCGTTTTTATTTAATATCTTAAAAAGTATAAAGTTTAGAAAAGTGAAAAATACATAGCATAAGTGTCCTTTACAAGACCTACGCCACAAAGTTTGAATGAAGTTTCTACGTTAAGCGGTTCGGGCTGAATTAATCGCAGAAAAAGGTAACAAGAATAAGAAGAAGAAGAAGAAGAAGAAGAAGCCTAGGAATAACAATACAGGGCATTTCATGCACTGTAATGAGGTCGTATGTTAAACAGAAATAGTTTTTTATTTTTATTTTGTGGCGATCCTCAATGATATGAATCAATTTAAATTAAATTCATTGAACACGTTCATTTTTACGAGAACGATGAACTGAATGCAACCTAATTACAGTGCATGAAATGCCCTGTATTGTTATTCCTAGGCTTCTTCTTCTTCTTCTTCTTCTTCTTCTTCTTCTTCTTCTTATTCTTGTTACCTTTTTCTGCGATTAATTCAGCCCGAACCGCTTAACGTAGAAACTTCATTCAAACTTTGTCGCGTAGGTCTTGTAAAGGACACTTATGCTATGTATTTTTCACTTTTCTAAACTTTATACTTTTTAAGTTATTAAAGAAAAACGAATCTAAATTTTCCCATTGACTTACATTGGGCCATTATGACATCATAATAGGGTAATTAAACTGGCTTGCACCTGTGCTTCACTGACACCTGCGGCAAGCCTCCAAGGGTCCTCTTCTCTCTGTACCTCTCCATTCAACTGTATAACTAGGAATATTAATAGACACCTTCCATACTGTACTTTTTTTCTCTCTTTCCTTCTTTCTCTCTATCACTCTACTTTCTCTCACACTCCATCTCTCTGCTTCACTCTTTTTTTCTCCTTCTTTCAACATTTTCACTCTCTCTTTACTGTCTTTATCCAGAGCCACTCTTGTTCACTCTTCTTTCCTTACTTTGTTTCTTCCTCTCTTCTTTCCTTTCTTCTTTCCTTCTTTCTACTCTTCTTTGCTTTCTTCTTTCCTTCTTCCACTCTTCTTTCCTTTCTTCTTCCCTTCTTCCCTTCTTCCACTCTTCTTACATGTTTCCTTTCTTCTTTCCTTCTTTCACTCTTCTTTCTTTTCTTCTTATCTTCTTCGGCTCTTCTTCCATTCTTCCACTCTTCTTCTCTTTCTTCACTCTTCTTTCCTTCTTCCACTCTTCTTTCCTTCTTCCACTCTAATTTCCTTTCTTCACTCTTCTTTCCTTTCTTCTTCCCTTCTTCCACTCTTCTTTCTTTCTTCCACTCTTCTTTCCTTTCTTCACTCTTCTTTCCTTTCTTCTTTCCTTCTTCCACTCTTCTTTCCTTCTTTTACTGTTCTTTCCTTTTCTTTTCTTTTATTCGTTCTTTCTTAACTTTTGCATTTCATGCACTGGTATTTCCTTCAGGAAATGCATTTTCTAGTTAGAAATAATGAATTTGAAAAGGTGAACACGTTCATATTATCTGGGTCCGGTGCAACTGTCTAGCTGAAACGTTACGGAATGTTTTCCTTCTACTGAGGAGAGACGATGTTTAAATCGAATGCTTGCAACCTGTCATTGCTTAGTACCTGTTAAAAAGGCCATAGTAATTATTTGTTAAGTTGCCAAGACAGAGCATGTTTAGGTAAATTACCATATTTGGTAATTGCGTTGGTCATGTGATAGTGTTTTGATTTCTCTTCACGGCTTATTTAGATGGAGTGGCAGTTAAAGGCACCCAGTGCAACTTTATATAAACATTCAATGGAAAATAAACATTACATTTCTAGTCTTTACACGTAGTAAGTTTCAATAACTCCATACCATTACATATCGACATTCAAGGAGCAAAGATGAGACGTTGTTGTGTGGTGAGAACTGATAGAAAATCGTAAACAACAACAGTCGCCGGTGGGGAGAGGCCATTTTTCCATTGACTGGAATCCTGTTTTATTTATTGTAGGTCACAAAAAATAAAGAAAATGGCGGCGATTGTTGTTGTTATCGATTTTCTATCAGTTATCACCACACAGCGACGTCTCATCTTTGCTCCTTGAATGTCGATATGTATGGAGTTATTGAAACTTACTACGTGTAAAAAAGACTAGAAATTGAATTTTTATTTTTAAGCCTCGAAAGTTGCACTGGGTGCTTTTAACATCGGGAATATTTTCACATAATTGAACATTGCACTTTGTTGAAGTTGTGTGCGTCCATGTAGCCTATACGTAAGTTTGACTTTGTAGCCTACCTTGTCATTACCTGTTTGTTATAGTTTAGCTTGCTCATACGAGCACTGTCACTTAATTAATCTAGCAGGATGGTAGGCCTACTGTTCGTGCTAATGTACAAATACGAGTGTTACAGGGTTTACCTTTGCTAACTTTTGAGAGGACATTCATTTAGTGTACGTGCTCTTGTCTATCTTAGATTAAGCCAGTCGCATATCATTGCTTAAGAGGTTTGCATTCTTACCGTTAGTTCCCTGTATAATTAATTATTTAAATAGTAGCCTACAACAGGGCTGTGTATCTGATAGATTTTCCAACAATAAAAATCGCACCTTTCTGTGCAAACTATGTCCTCCTGGCGAACGATTCATATTTACTTGTATGAACTACACTTTGAACGAGTTCATGTGAGGTGTGAACGTTCACAACACTGTCCATGGTTATTTTCCCGGATGAGAACAAGGGAAACTGAGGGTAGAAGAAATATCTGTTTCCATTTCCATTTCCATTTAGTCATTTAGCAGACGCTTTTGTCCAAAGCGACGTACAAGGGAGAGAACAGTCAACCTACAAGCAAAATATACTACTTTACATAAGAAATAGAAAGACGAAATAGAAAAGAAAAAGAACTGCATGAATGTAACTGCTGTAACTGCAAGTTAAGCACTAGTGGAAGTGCCAGTTAGGAAGGGAGGTGCTTTCTGAAAGGTTGGAACTTCAAGAGCTTTTTAAAGGTAGAGGTTCAGCTGAAGGTGGTGATTTTTCATCCATGTGTATGTATCAGCAAGACAGTACGAGATTCGCGCCGAGACAGTGGTGTCCTCAGGAGGGAAAGACAGAAACAGATGACTATCATCGGCATAACAGTTATAAGAAAAACCATACAAGCGGATGATAGGGCCAAGCGAGGTGGTGTAAATGGCAAAGAGAAGTGGTCCCATTACCAAGCCTTGGGCCTCACCCATGTGGTGCGGCGGTGAGGTACAGGCAGCTTACCTTGCCATGACTTGTGAACGAGTGCCCAGTGAGGTACGATTCAAACCAGGAGTGTGCTTTGCCAGAAATGCCCATACTTGACAGCATGGACAGAAGGATGCTGTGGACTGTATCAAACACAGCTGATAAGTCAAGCAGGATGAGAGCCAGGGATTGAGCTGCTGCTCTAGCTGTTTTTAAGGCCTCCATCACAGACAACAGGGCTTTTTCGGTGGAGTTACCGCTTTTGAATCCAGACTGGTTTGGATCGAGGAGATTGTTCCTTGACAGGAACTCTGTAACCTGTTTGGAAGCTGCCCTCTCAATGTTTTTAGATAGGAGTGTGAGAAGTGAGACCGGCCGATAGTTTTCCACCTGAGTGAGATCGAGAGACGGCTTCTTGGGCAGCGGTGTTACCCGAGCCACTTTGAATAGAGAAGGAAATGTTCCAGAATTAAATTTAGCATTAATCACCTGTGCGATTGCCAGTAAGACGGCGGGCATGTAGAAGGACGGCTACCTGTTAGGTTTTGGAGACCTCACTCTCAGTGAGAGGGATGAAAGAAGGAAACAATGAGCCATTGACGGTTGTGCCCTTAGGCGGTAGACAGTTGGTTGAATTGTTTCCTAATGGCTGCCACTTTCTCTGTACAATTATTATTATTTGTGGCGAATGACATATAAAGATTCGGTTACATCCCCACTAAGAGGCTCTGGTTGATTTGAGGACAATGTGACAGCCTGATCCTCCCTGCTGTTTTTCTTCTGGTGTTTATGTTAGCTTCTTAGACACAGCTAGCGCACAAGAAGCACTCAGAGGCCAAATAAAGGCAGGAATGCTGAGGAAACGTCAGACTTATAAACCCCCACACTGAACCTTCACATGCGTCATTTGCACAGGCTGAGGCGTAGAGGTGCGAGAGAGAGCTGCTGCTGACTGAATTCACCTAAATTAGTTGGAGACAGCATGAAAAGGCTTGTGAGACACATAAGAACTTGTGTGAAGGACTGGAAAGTGGAAAGAATGTGAAGAAATGGAGACAGAATGACTAAGAATAGACTCGTTTTCGGTGGGTGAGAGCATGAAATTGAAGACTAACAGAATGGGATAAAGCAGTGATTCCCAAGGTGTGGGCTGGTTCCTGGGTGATGGGGTGCAAAGTTAGGGAAAAGGGGCACAGGTTGAGGGCAAAAAAACAAACAGAATAAGAACCCTAAACAACCAACTACTGGTCCAATGAATTATGTGTGTTCTTACAGCAGAATAGCCTGTAACTAATGTATTTCATGATGAGTTTTTAGCCTACTTTGTACTAGGAATAGATAACCCTAACCCTCATTCAAAACAGCAATCATGTGACATGAACCAATCCAAAGAATGGAATGATAGAGAGCCATCATGAAAATGTATTTGATCTGTTTGAAACAAGAGCTCTCTATCACATAGAATACAAATGTTTAACTGATCAAACATTCAAGTTGACCTGACTGATAGAATGCATTTAAAAATGAAAGTGTTGAATTGTTCAAATGTAGAAACATTGTTAAAGAAAAGCTATGTTACAGCTGATGGACATCTTTTTTTATTAACCCAAATAAAAGGCTATAGGAGTGTCTCAGTCTTCGCGTCATGGTGTTTTTTTGTGAACCAGTGGGTTATAGGAAGGCTGTTATGCAAAATGAGATTATGACAAGAGGAGAAAAAGAATGAGAGTGGAAGTTTTTTGTCACTTACAAAGACACCAGACAAAAGGCCTCAGGTCAAAATGAGAGGGCTAGACAGAGTGAAGCCTGCAGTTAGAATGATTTTCAACTTATATGAGTAAGTAGGAGGGAGCTGGCTTGGAATAAGAACAATTGTGTGAATGTACCAGAGAAACACAAGTGTGACTCACTGCATATGAATCAGAGATTACACATACATTTCATGCAGGGACGAGAATGCATTCAGAACGACAGCAGATTGGATATCTTGATTTCACAAGAGAAATGATTACCAAAGGTACAGCAGAGCAACAACATCTCAGAGGCACCTGACAAGGAGGAGGAGACATGCAACAAATTGTGAGGGGCACAAGGAAAGATGGCTGTATTCTTTGACTGCTAATACTGTTATCTCTGGATATGGAAAAAGTCCATTATTGATGAAGAATAAAGACATTCCTTTGAATTATGTTTACAAGCAGAGTGTTCTTTAAGTGCAGTGCATCAACAGCTTTGCTTCATCACATTGAACACACTGCTCTGCAGGATGATATTTGCCTGATTTGTCAGTTAACATTTCATATAAGGAAGACCTCAACATGGCAACATAAGCCTCGATTAATCCTTTTTTGATCCAAACACAATGTACTCCAACATTAACCAGTCAATATCTCCACCAAGGCAGGTGAACCCCTCCTAATGCTCAAGTCTTGGCCTGAAAGAGACCATTTCAGGCAGAACTCTCCGGTCTGTTTTTGAGAAATGGCTGTGAATGCTATTCTTTTGTGTGTGTGTGCGTGTGTGTCTGTGTGTGTTTGTGTGTGTGAGTGTGTGTGTGTGTGTGTGTGTGTGTGTGTGTTTGTTATTTGTGTGTGTGTGTGTGTGTGTGTGCATGTGTGTTTGTGTGTGTGTGTGTGTTTGTTTGTGTGTGTGTGCGTGTGCGTGTGTGAGAGAGTAAGTGCACTTTGAGAGTGGGGTGATTGGTGAGAATAAAAAAGCAATAGAGAACTGGACTTTCAATTGTGACCTGCTTTGAGTTCTGGGATTGTTGAGTGCTCTGTTAATGACGGACTGGGCAGTCCTCCGCCTCTGAAGAATCGACTTCATCTTCTGTGAACAGAGACCAAAACATAAAAACTGTCATGAGTCACATTCATTCAAACAGGGGCATTTGACCCACAAGGAAGTGGGAAATACTTTATTCACTCGCTTGCTGAACTCCTCTGAGTATTTCTCCTCTAAAGAATTTGAGTTCTCTTAGTCAAAATCTTGACAACAAGAAAATCAAATACCACTGAATTTACATCTAACTGAATTGTGTTTACAGCACCCTGACTCATGTGTCTTCCCAGCATCCCTGCATCTTACCTCAGACCTAGTTCACCGGAAGACTTACTGCCCTACTACCATAATAATCATCGTATCCTTACCCTTAAATAATAAATAGTGACAATAAATCAGAAATATGTACTCATAACTCAAATGGCCATATGTCTACAGCGGCACAATTCAGAATCCAACCACTCCACTTATTTCCACCATGCTAGCCTTTTATCTCTCTTATAATTTTTATATCTCTCTTTTGCTCACCATTTTATATTTCTCCAGCTTTTACTCCACTCTTTTTTTCATCTGTCTCAGAGTATTTTTCTGTTCCCTCTAATGACTTGAGGGGGTGGCATGGACAGGAGTGTTTTTTGTCCCCCAGAGCATATACTCATCTAACAGCTGCCAAGGTATAAGGGGAATTTAGCCAGATGCTACAGCTCTGCAGTTAAAATGTTCTGAGTTAGCCTGGCTGACTATACTTTTATGAGATGTATGACTTGTCTGACTTCACATTAAAACACCATCACTGCTAAAAGTAGAAGTATTTATTTACACAGCTCTCCTAAAGCAAGAGCCTAAATTGCTCTCTAGAGAAACATAGTAGTTAAATAGAGAGTAGGAACGGGACTCAGTGCAGTCAGAAGAATCTCAGACTCTTTTACAGTTGAATTTGCATGACAGCCATTGGCATCTTATAAACCATAATTACATAGTGCAATACTGTCAAACTATTATTCTTAAAAAAAGACTTAGGTGTAGACAATTCTATTGTCATTTTTCTATTCACTGTTTCCTTCACTTTGACTCTCCTATAGCAAATACCATGGACAATGAAAGAGTTTAAAATCGTAATGCATCTCTTATGATTCTTATATTCATAAGTAGCTTATGTCGTTATGTTAAAGTTAAGGTTAAGAAGCAGAACTGCGGAGTATTCTATGTTCTACCGTGTGTGACTGTTCCTGATCTATGTGTGACTCTGTGTTCCTAGAGATAAGGAGAATGGAATGTTTCTGGGTCTCTGTGTCAGAGTGTCATTGCTACGCCTGAGTGCACTCTCTGCGTCATTAGCTAAATTGCCAGGATAGTATTGATTAGCCTGGTGATTCTCTGACTTAGTGTGGCCCAAGGCAATTGTTCCCAGTCATTTATACCCCCTCCTGTCGAGAAGAAAAGTTAAACTTCCTCTTTCCCCTGTGTAATTGTACCGAATAAAACCTTCATTAATCTGTGCTATAAAATCAATCAGGAAACAGTCATTACCAAACTTCTGCACTGCCACCTGTTTCCTGTTTTGAGCCTGCAAAAGCATTTGACATTTCAGGGACTTTTTGGCCTGGATCTATTCGGAGCAGAGCTTGACGGGTCTGTAATTGTTTGGGAAGCCCTGACAGATTCTGCTGCAAGTGAGTTTATCACTGCCAGCCAAGCCGCAGGGGCTATCCAGGGGCTCTAAACCCAGCACTGGAAATCAGCCTGCTAAGAAAATTGCCAATCAAGAGCAGCTCAGTTCAGCAAGGGTCGCATGGGGATCTAACCTGGAGATCTAACCTGGAGGTCACGCAGAAGCGAATGCAGGTCACAACTCAAAAAATAAAGCAAGCCACATGCCAGCTTTGTCCCATTCAAAATCAGGGAAACCTCCATCCCCGACAATCAGATACAAATCAGAATAATGTTATTCATGTCAGTGGCACAGCTAAAAAGTCCAGCCTATGTGCCAGTGTCTTTTGCATTGTAAATGAGCCTGTACTTATTTCCTTTGCAATGTAAAGCTTAGAAATATCTTTTAGTCGACTATGTGGAAATGTTTTGCAGATTTGCAGATTTAGGCCGTCTGTTTATCAGGCATTTCATCATTGAGATGCCAGGTAGCAGGTAATAGAAACTGCCTTGAATTGTTCATAAGCTTTTTTGATTTCCCTTTAGGTCTCTCTCAATTATTCTGATCTTTTTGTACCTCTCCTTTGAGGCTGATATGAGGTAGTTGGCCTTTAGCTGGCATTAAACAACCATCAAATGGGAACATTTTTCACATTTGTATGAACTAATATCTTTGTTTACATACCTTCCACCACCCCACCCCCACACTCACACATAAACACACACACACACACACACACACACACACACACACACACACACACACACACACACACACACACACACACACACACACACACACACACACACACACACACACACACACACACACACACACACACACACACACACACACACACACACACACACACACATACACACAAACACATTATAATTATGACTTGCCTTTGCCTTCTCATGTGCGATGCCCTCCTCCCCCTGCTGTGTTCTGGTATGGGGTCTGGCCCTGTGCTGTGGAGTCATCTTCGCTCCGGCCCCAACTCCACCATCGCCCTGCTACCCCTGTGCTCACTCACAAACTCACCCAAACCCACTCGCCTAAACCCCGGGCAGGAGTCAAACTGATCTGGACACAGGATACTGGCACATCCCCTCTACCCCCCTCCAAAACCATTTCCTCCCTACCACAACGCACCCCCCCCCCCCTGTCCCTGCTCTTTCTTCCATTATATCTCTCTTTTTCTTTCACTCTCTCTCTCTCTGATCTCTGCCTTTGCCCCCGCCTTCACCCCTCCCCTCCTTTTCCTCTAACTCCTCTCCTATTCTCCTCCTCTCTCTCTCTCTCTACCTCTCTCTCCCTCTTCCCTTCTCCTCTCCTCAGAGTTTCCTCTGTGGTGACCAAATAAGGGCACAGAAGGACAGAGACAGACTCCCCTCTGCGCGCACCCTGGGACCCCACCTCAGGTCTCTTACCACCTCTTTTCCACCGCAGGACGTTTACTCCGCTGCAGTCCGCTCCTCCGTTAAACAGTCAAGCTGATGACCATGCAACAGCCCATAGATGTTCCAGGTTTTGTTCATGTTGAAAACCTCCAGCAGCATGATTAAAGGGAAATGTCTCCTTGCGGTGGTGGTGTGTGTGTGTGTGTGTGTGATGTGTTGGCTCTCTTTCTCTCCCCCTGTTGGAAATGTCTCCTTGCGGTGGTGTGTGTGTGTGTGTGTGATGTGTTGGCTCTCTTTCTCTCCCCCTGTTGGAAATGTCTCCTTGCGGTGGTGGTGTGTGTGTGTGTGTGTGATGTGTTGGCTCTCTTGCTCTCCCCCTGTTGGTGCGTCAGGCGAGTGGAGGTACAAACACACATCCAGCTGAATTAGACCCTAGTAGACCCCTAGTCACAGTCCAGGTTCCGAAATGCATGTCTTTACTGAGTGTGCGCTCTCTTCATTTGCATTTTAAATACTGAACAGGCATCATCGCATAGTGGACATGAGCACTATGAATATATAATAAATGTTACACAAATGTATCATTTGGTGTTTGTGTGTGTGTGTGCAGAACTTCTGTATTTTTTTAAACTGGGCTGAGTACAGATGAAGCCGTGTTGACATGACACCTCTGTAAGCTGATATTAAAGGCTGCGCTGATCCTATGTTTTACCTGGGTGACCCTTCACTCATGTCGTCGTTGACTGCACGTACAACACATACTTGAAATAGGCCTGTTGTGAGGTGTATTGATTCCAGGGATTTCTTCAGTCCAATTTCGCACAGCGTGGCTCTTCAACCCATAATAGCGAGAGAATGACCATAGACGGATTATGAAATCAAGCCTCTTCCATGTCTCGGGCAGCATGCAGTGCAGAAAGCAACTCATATTAGTACCTGTAGATTGTCTGCAGCAGTCATGACACATCAGTAAATGACGCAATAAGCTATATTAATGTGTCTGCATACCAAATTGAAACATTTTAGCAGTTCTTGAAATATGTCAGTTGTAGCACCTAGTATGAACAAAATGTCACTAAATTTGGCGGGCATCCAGAATGTGGAAGTGATGCAGGGTGGGACATTTTGTGAAGTTTGAACATTTCCCGTCAGATAGATATTGACTTGTGAAGTGTTCGGTTTTTGCATTGACGTTATTCACTAGGTGGCGCTTCTCCATCAAAGAACCATGATGAGCTGGGGGTCATGCGCCTCCAAGAGGCCAACTTGCCATGTTGTAATTACCAAGTCCAAGTTACCAGTTATGACCAAGTTATACACAGTTTTTAATTTAGCAAATGTAATGATTTAAACACAGACCATAAGCTATGCAGAACTAGGTTCTAGCCTACAAGTAGATGGAAAAATATATATATTTCTACTCCTCACCTCACCCCCCCCCCCTTCCATAACTTATTTGTCTTGTCAAATATAGTGTCAGTGAAGACATCACACAGTGACCCAACTCTTCTTGACCCTCCGCAATGTATAACCCTAACCCTTAACCCTAATGCCTTAAGTGCTATGTCTTACAAATCCCTATCACGTTTAAATGATCTGATGACTGAGAGACATTTGAGAGCAAGAGTTGTCTTACGATCCTCTTCAGGTTTTCTCTTCTTTTTTTCTGGGCTCAAGTAAGTACAGTGATGACAATCAACGGTCCCCTCTGTGGCAACAGTTCTCAGTGGTTTTGGTCAGCTACTTCCCCTCAAGGCATCACTCAGCAACTCCTTTTGCTGCTTCTGTAGCGCGGCGGAGCATGATGAAATCCTGATTGCACAGCCCCCACTGTGATCACTGTGTCTGATACAACTCCCCAACTGTCACTTCTGACCGCTACACCCTTCAGATCCACTCCAATATGGCCGAGCATAGCAGCTCCTCTACATTTACCTTTAGTCATTTAGCTTTTTACCCTGTACTCAGCACTGTGCAGTCCCTGCTGAGATCGCCATGTTTGATACAACCTCTTCAACCTTCACATCTGACAGCAACAACCTTTCATTTCTATACTAATGTAGATGTCAAAGCCTGCAACACATGCAGAGCAAGAGTATTGACCGAGTAAAAATAATGACTTCTTAATTGCGTAGAAACTGAACACAAACACAAACACGAAAGTCCATTGAATTTCTCAGTGGCAGTGACTGCCCGATGAGTCATACTGCATATTGACATGCGAGCTTAGCCTTGAAATGCTTAATTACACTTGTGAATGGGAGTGAAGGTTGAAGGCTGTTAAAGGCTTGCTATTTTGATGGATGGCTGGATGGATGGATGGATGGATGGTTATTTTGAGGATGCTGTCAACAGAGGAAGGAAGCTGACACCAAAGCATGCATTCTGCCTGAGAGGAACACATCCATTTGGTGGAGGCAAACAGTGCACCACTGCCGCCAAATTTAATGTCAAATGCACACATTTGAGAATGTTTGTGCAAATGTGTGTGTGTGTGTGTGTGTCTGTGTGTGTGTGTGTGTGTGTGTGTTTGTGTGTGTGTGTGTGTGTGTGTGTGTGTGTGTTTGTGTGTGAGTGTGTGTGTGTGTGTGTGTGTGTGTGTGTGTGTGTGTGTGTGTGTGTGTGTGTGTGTGTGTGTGAAATGTGTGACTGAGTTCTTTGCACATGGCTGATAGTCATCGGAACAGTGACAGAGCGAGGCCACAGTGGCTCAGATGGGCTTCTTCACATTTCCTGTGTTCACTGGCACTTTGACACCCACATCCACCATACAATCTTTTTACAGATATTAAGAAGTGAAGGGCAACATTATAGTCCATCCTCATTTCAATTCCTTAACTGGTTGAACATATATGAAGACATGTAGGCATTGAACATCAATGCACATTTCATGTACGTAGCTCTCTGTCTCAACAGCAGGACATGTCCACAGACAAGGGCAGAGAACACTCACTGAGAGCAGAGGGCATTTAAATGCCCCTTTCAATCATCTCCTAATCAAAGCATGGAAAGCAAGGAAATGCTTAATTATAGATCATGAAGGCTCAGAAGACACTAATCACAAAAGATTCCTTTAAAGGAATCAAGCAGAGGCAGCAGTACCACAGGGGCAAGGAACAAAGGGGGGGGTGATTCAGACCTCATTGTGCATAAAGATATAATAAGGGGCTCTGCAATTAAGAAATAGTTTTGACTGGGTAACAGAAGGTCTAACAGATACATACGTATGTACTGATGCATCTACTGGCATATACGTGTCACCAGTTTGTTGCCATATTTGAACTTGTTAGTTCACTTGTGGCTGGTCCCCTTTTTGTATTGCATCAAGCAGGACTGCGGCATGCTTTGTACCAGCACACCAAAGCCATGTTAGATAGGAGGATAGGAACGTATCTGAACTAGTAAAAATGATTCAATATTATTCTAGAATAGTTTGTTCTGTTTGGTGGCTGTCATTTAATAGACCAGCACACATGCTTTCAGTGAACAATTCATTAAACGGAAAGTTGTTTTTAAGTCTCAATGAGGCGATTTACAATAAAACAGCAGTTCAATCTCCAAGAAACGTGACACATTTCAAGCTATTCCAAAGCACTCCTTTCACAGTAAACTTTATAAACATGATCTACTGCATTACCAGCCTTATTTTCCAAAGTCAGGCGTTAGATGCTTAAGATGGACAAAGCATTTCATGAGTTCAAATGCTGACCTATCATGTAATGAATATAGTTTTTTACATTTTATTTGGTTCTTCTGTTGAATGTCGAAAGAACTTTACCTGTAAGAACTTAACCCAAAAGATAAACTGGAAGCATTAATCTGGTTATTTGGCTGTTTGTTTTTGGTAAGAGGTCTCATTTAGGGCTTTGGCATAATTATATATAATAATAGCTACTCTGCATGCCATAGGCTCAATCAGGAAGTGGACCCAATACTGTTTGAGTTACATCACAATTTATCTTCATCCATGAGTTCCCAATTCCAGTGTGTTCCTCCATTAAAGTCCTTGAGGGCATGATTCCTCATCTCACTACACCTGATGTAAATCACTCTCTTCGACTAAATGTGTCATTCAACAGTCAGTAAAGTTTTTGCAGCATTCATAGGAGCTATTTAGCAGCATTCATAGGAGCTATTTAGTCTTAGAACTCTGACATCCACTAACCTCTTGTGAAACGGGATGCAATTTATTTGAAAGTAGAACAAGGGGGCACTCTGTAATGAATTGCATGACATGAATGGCATCCACATTAAAGTTCTGAACACATTCACACTTGTAAACCATGTTTAATGGCTTTTGAGAAGCATTTAAAATGATTCTTTCACCACATGTTACACACTTTTGGTTTTGACAGTTAACGTTATTGCATGGATCACTAAAAGGGTTGTAGCTGATGGTGCAGAGCACACAACCTCAGAATTTAAAATGCCTTCTGCAGCGTTTCACAACCATGACATGTTGTCACTTTGGTTCCAGATATTTCCTGCTAGCTGGCCTAACACTTATCTTCCCTATTTTGGCTTCCTCTTTGCAGACGTTTGTCTCTTAATAATCATCAGATGACGCTTCGGAGGCACAGTCTCTCACACCTCTCTCTGTGAGAGAGCATCTGTTCCTCAGCGGCAGAGCATGAAAGGCGGGGGGGACAAAAACACTGTCCACAAAGTTGTCGCTGGATCGCCCTCAGGTACTGTATGTTTGGTGTATCTGACTCAAGAGATTTAATACAGCATGTTTGTAGGATAGTGTTTTTGAGAGACTTATGTCCTTTCAAATGTGTGAACAAACTTTTATAGTACACGGTTGCACTATAGAGGGCTGATGTAGTTTAACTAAGCGTCATGTATCTGAACTGAAACTGCCTTGAGTTATTGACTGTTAGCAGAAAATGAATCAACTGCTGCTGTAATGAATCTCACTTCCTGTTGAAATGTCACACTTACAAGCAGAAATGGAAATGGACACCCAGCATGGCCGATAACTGAACCTTTTGAGTAGTACATTCACACTGTGGATGTTCCTTTTTTTTAATATTCATTTTAAAGTCTAATTTGTAATAATTACGCCTTGTTGCACTTACCTATTTTACTCTAAATACTACTTGACAATTACACCAGAATGGATAGAAAAGATCTGGGGCATGTCACAGGCTAAATCTTTTTTGCATCTTGTGCTTCAATTTTTGAGCTACTTTATTTTGTGATGGGGTGAACAGTTCAAATCGTTAAGTCCTTCGTACTACTGTAATTGTAATAACTGTAATTAATTAGTTAAGGACACCATTACTGAACCGATGCAAGTGAGATTGTGAAGGCAGATGTTTGATAGTGAAGTGAATTTCTTTTTTCTGTTTTTGTTATTTTTTCTCTAGGTTTCACCTCAGTTCTCCTCTCAGGCCACCCTGAAGGCCCTCCTCTTAGTGTATTTGACAGGCTGTGTTAGACACTCGGTATGAATGGGTGTCAGTTTGTCAAATACCCCAAGAGAGGGGTCCCTTTTCATCTGGAAAAAAAAGTTTTACATCACTACTTGACTGTGGGAGAACAAATGTATCCCATGTCCCTTGTTCTTTATACATGCTTAGAATAATCTTTCTGACTGTCTTTAGATCTTGCAGAATTTCAGAATGAAATCAGTGAGTTGTATCAAGAGGAATTCTATATTATATGTAATAAAATTATCAAAGGGGAACAAGTTCAAGAGTCCTCTGATTTTCAATGCATTAAAAATGAGATATCATCAGCTGGAATTTTATCCTTTCGGGTGTTATATGATGTATGGACCATTTGGTTTATGTTTTAGTATTCATGCTGTATGCAATTCTAGAACATTTAAAAAAAAAATTATCATTGCCCTTTTACTTTATTGTCATGTCCTGTCAAGACTATACAGATGGCATGACCCTTACCACATATGGTATTGCTGAGAGCCATCACTGGCCTCATCTTTATATTTTGAGAGTATTAAGCTTGAAGTAATGTAATGCGGAATATTCATTTATGGCAGTTAGAAATGTCTATTTTTACTTCTGTGCTTGTACCTTGCAGCTAAGGACTGTGGTTGTGCTGTTCCAAATGTGAATCTAGTTCAGTGTGCTCCAGCTTTTCAAGTGTAAATGTGTTCCTGCAGAAGAGCTGGAGAGTGGGGTTAAAGTTTTTGAGATTTCAGAACTGTGCAAAGGTTGCCTGTGGTGTTACACTTCCCATTCCACATTCCATCTCCTGATCTATGGATGTGGTAGACAAGGTTTTCCTGTTAAAGTTGTCATTAACTGGAATGTATCCATTCTTGTTTCAGCCTCCATATCAGTAATGTTACAACAGCAGTGTGTTCTTCCTCATTACGACAAACATGCTGCTCTGAATTTTTTTTCCAGGAAGTACAAATAGTGGAGTTCAGCTCAAAAAAAAAAATGGCTACGCTTTTTTATTTAAGAAAGCATTGAACAAGGAGATATTTTCCCTCAGTTTTGGATCAGTTTAGTCAACATTTGGTTTAGCATACCCCTTGTATGAAATTAGGTGTAAATGTCCATTAATGTTAACAGGTGATTATGCATCTACAGTACGCAGCTATAGAATCAACAGATGAATATTCAGAGGTTGCTAAGAAAATACGAGGCAATAACTCACTGTAAAACTGCATGATGGAAATTAGATAAAATATACATATGCATGACACAGCCCAGTTGCCTCGGCATCAAAAGAGCCCAATATGCTGGATATGAACAACCCCTGACATTAAGCACAAACAACAGATCATATAGGCCTTGTGCCAGAACCACTACAAAATGAAATTAACATAATGAGAAGACAATCTGAAGATTATGGAGAGTAACGTTGTGTTGATGAAAAACATTTCAATCTCTATTTTTATGTTGTTTTTATTTTCATTTTAAGGGTTTAATAGTTTGCTAAACTGGAACTAGAGTCACTGACCTGAACACAGACGTCTTTTCCCTTTTTGAATTGCCCCACAGACAAAGCCAAAAGGGGAAGATGCAGCACATACTATCCAATTACAAATCAACACACATAGTCGTTAGATGTTTTGTCTTGCAAAGAAGTTTGTGAGGTAGTCATCCTAGAACAAGTCAATGTGTGCAGGCAGCGACGGCGCTACACCGGGGCTAAGGGGTGCTATAGCCCCGGCAAAAAAATGTGTAGCCCCAGTTAAGCCCCTCTAGCATTTAAGCACTGTTTTGCAAATGTCGAGGATGATTTGAGAAATGTACCAAGGCGACTGAGAAAAACTATAAAGGTTCATACGTAACGTATGCATTCTGTTCCAATACAATCCATGCTTGCGTGTTTGTACTGCGCCTGTACCCCGTTTGCCCTGTGCTGTGTGTGTGTGTGAGAGAGAGAGAGGGGACAAGAGGGGGGAGTAGGCCGTAAGGTGAACACTGTTTTCGTTTCAACCCGTTCCACTGTCTGGCATCTACACAATCTTTAGCTCATAAAAAAGAACGAGTCCTGTTAACCTACCAAAAAAAAGTTCGTCGCTGAAGTTCCAGTCGATTGTCGATACGTCTTTGTTTTATGCAGAACTAGAGTCTTCAGAGCGTAATACGATTCTGGATGTCCAGAAGATCCAGAAGATCATGGACTCATTTGCACTTAACCACAGCAACAGACGCATTGTCCTAGCCTACTGTAAAACAACTATGGTGATTTTTTTTTGTTTGTTTTTAATCATTCAAACAAGCTGTTCGCTTGTAGCCTATGTTATGATTTTTACTATTTATGTAATGTAAGTTATGATGTTGTGATCCGAGACAATATTGTCAATGCATAGTTGTTTGTTTTCATTTATTATGCATATTGTAGTCCTGAATTAGCGTTTTGTGTTAAACTGAAATAGCCTAGTCACTTATGAATACTACAACACTCATGTGCGCTTTCAGTGTACCTTAAATGGTAAAGCAGAGGTCAGAGTTCACTGTATTTTAGGCCTAACTGCTAGACAAAGAGGTTTTTACTTAAGGAGTACGCTCAGCAGGACGCCACCTGCCACTTTCCATTAGACTGACTGTCTCCACCTATTTTGAACAGACTCTCTCTTATTTGGAAATAACTTGTTAAAATGTCATCTGAGAGGAGACAAAGTCACGTATATTTCAGGGTACTTGTTGACTATAAAATGTGCATGAAATCTGTGGCTAGTTAGATCTTGGATTCCGGAGTCCAAACTCCTGTTCGTCTTCTGTCTCGTGTGCGTGGCATTAAACCCAGCTTCCATTGGTCTTCAAGTCTTGACTCTCGACTCTTCTCATTATCGAACTAAGATTTATCAATAAGTAATAGTTTAATTCTCTCCAATAATATGGAATAAATACTTGTTGCATGTTGGATGTATTGTCTGGTTATGGGCAGGCGCATGGTCGCTGTCCGGAGCTGAACCTTTGCACGCACGTGAAACATTTCCGCCATTGCCGCTTGTATTACATTCTCGTGCTGTGTATCATAGCTGCTTTTATTGGGGGAAAAAAACAAGAACCTCTTAATAAAGTAAGTGACGTCATGAAAATAAATTATTTTCTTAGCTACCCCACGTATCGGTCAAGCCCCCCCTTAGCACCGGGAGAGAAAAAATCCTGCCGCCGTGCATGACTCTGCATGTGGCCTTCCCTTCTCTGTTCCCTGCCCTGAGCCAGGCTTATATCAATACAGATGAAAAGCATGAGAAGGGTGTGAATGGAACTTTAATAAAATATCTTGTTTGCTTATGTATTGATCTATTCCAGTCCATATTATTATTCCAGTTCATCAGCTCTGACATAAATTGCAAGTGTGAATAGTTGCTTGTTGTTAGATAAATTATATTAAGACGTTTATATTGATGAGACAGAGACCAGCAATCAGAATTTAGAATAGTACTTTTATATCTTTTGCAAAAGAGGGAGATGTGTCACAACCAAATATCATGAACAAACTCCAAAGAAGAGCTGGGCACAGCCAGCCTTATGTGAGTAGAAAAAAACATGTTTCATCACACAAAGGGCGGTATTCTCCCGTCCCATCGCTTCAGAAGCTGCTGCAGTGATCTCAGAATATGTCCTTGAGAGTTGAGCAGTGTGCATGATTATCAGTAAACAGGTGGTTTGCCTCAGCATGAGAGTATTCAAGGCCTCAGCCTGTCAGCACACAGGAAAAGCAAGCAGATTAAAATACAATAACAATGTCTTCATTAAAAACTTCTCTATCAATCCTCCCTTTTATTATATTTTAATCATCAGACCAGGTCTTCTGTGTAGATTTTCCCTGATTAGTTAATTTATTAAAACGGATGGAATCAAAGCGATGCAAAGACATTTCTAGTTCATTCATTAAAAAGGTTACAATCAAAGACATGCAAAAACACTTCATCATCATCATAGCAGGTGCAAATGGTTGAGCATAGTAGTCTTCCTCCACAGGCAGTGCAGAATACTTATTGTCCCGTTTCTCCACAGCAGATTCTATTGCACTGAGAAAGAGAGCCCTCAAACAAGGTATCAGACAGCAACCAAACAACACTAAAATTGTAAGCATAATCCCTATAGCTATTATTACACTGGTAATGGTGTCTTTCCATACGCCAAACCACTTTCCCATCAGGTCAGAGAACGGATCAGAGTAGCCAGAGTTCCCAGCCAGCTCCAGCGAGAGGGATGTCAGCCCCTGCAGTGCCTTGGTGATGGAGCCTTTAGGAGCTGTGTTATTGGGGATAAATGTACAACAGGCATCTCCTAACATTTTTCAAACACCCCCTTTCTCAGCCAACAACATGTCTAAAGCCATTCTATTTTGCCATGCCATTAAACTTGTTTTGTCCAACTGTTCGTGTATCCCTTGGATTGCATCTCGAGTGTAATTGACACATCTCTGTTGATTATAATAGATATAGTTAATCCAGTCAACATTTTCGGACGTACCACAAGAGGAGTTGGAGGAAACAAATAATGCAAAGTGGTGCAATTCTGTTCCGTCGGTATTGACTTGCTCAGGTACAGCTGCAACATGCATTTAAAACCATTGCACAAGCATAACAGTCTGATTTCCCCAGTGATTTTACAGAATACATTACCCAGTCCAACCATTCATTCTTATCTGGAAAACCTGTTTCCAAGGCAAAGGTCTCTTGTAGGCTTGTCACATTTATACTCCTTACCCAGGGTGTCTCCTTCAGCATAGGTCTTTAAAGAACTTTTACTTCTAGTAAAGATCGGATTACATCTCCCTTTCCCCCATGGCATGCTAGGCGTTCCCCTTATCATACTCCATCTCTGTTTGTAAGACTGTTTGGGTTTCGTCCAATAAGAAGAGTCCGTGGCTAAAAATACTTTGTCCCAATTTTTACATTGAAAATCGAAACATAGATATTTAGTATCAACCGCATAATATTCATCCTCATTACCACATGCTCCTGTAGAGCTAAAATCAATAACGAATGTGCTATCCTCCCCTTCAACCAAATTCACTGTTATATCTACCTTGCTGGCCCTCACCAATATAAACACAGGGCAGAACCACAGCACCCACATGATCAAAACCCGAGTCTTACCTCCCCTATGGGGGCGAAGAGTAGTTGGTTTTCTTCATAGACATCATATAGGTCTATATGATGTCTATGGTTTTCTTCACCAGGGTTGAGACGAGATGGAGCCTATTGCCTCACCCCCCCTTTGTAGCTGGACTATTACTCTCCACCACCCGTTGGGAGGCCAGGCTCACCTCTGATCAGCTTACAGTGGCTCTGGTGTATCCAAGTCGCTCATTCAGCTATTTTTAGGGCAGAAGGAGTAGTTAGTGACGTCAACATGAGCTGAATACCAGAGAATGTTGTCAAAGTTTTAGAAAAACATACAACCTTTAATTTTCATATATATACATCTCGGAGACAAGTCAGCTCACAAACAGAACAAAACAAAACCCAATACAGACACCCGCCCACTCTCGCGTCAGTCCTAGGTTTCTGGTACAATGTATAGAATAGCCTACTGTGTAGCATCCACCTGCCACATTGGTATTGCCTTAAATTATGACCAAAACTGCCTTACAAATGTAGGCTAACCCCCCCACAAACACACTGGACTGATTCAGGCAACGTTTGCATAGTCTACTAAATGCGGGACATAAACAGTGGCGTATACGATGCCCGCCAATCAAACAAACATAAAATCACACATACACAACACAAGGCCCATGCCAACTCACCCAACTTTTCCACTTCGTCACTCAAAATGTCTCCTTGGTAAAACGCCATGGCACTCTGTGCAGGCTACAAATTACATATTCAAATATCGGCAAACGCTTGAACGTAATAGCTTAAAGCCCATTCGTACAGAAGTTCATAAAGAACTTCCTTGGATCTTCAACACACCAACTTCACTATTTTGTGACTTGTGCCACTTCTCTACCTGTCTGGCCATACATGTGACTGTCATTTTCAGTGTCATTTACGCCAACATTTTCAGCAATATTGAAAAATGGTTTTGAACAAGTATGGTTTACCATGTATAGCCTATAAAATGTAGCAGGCCTAATAAGCATTGACAATTTTACAGCAGGCAAACAGTCTACTTAATTTATTCATTCCGTGTGTTCTTTCCACCAGCCCTGCCGACTGTGAGTGATAGGCATAGTCTACTTTGTGTATTATTTCTAGTATTTTGCACATTTCTTTTATCACTTGGTTTACAAAGTGAGTTCCATTATCGCTACACATTAGTCTAGGAATACCAAATGTCGGTAAATCCAATGTGTCATTGCCTTTACAACAGTTTTGCATCAGCGTTTGCTGTTGGAAAGATTTCAACCCATTAAGAGAAACAGTCAATTGTTAACAAAGAAGTATGTCATTTGCTGACACATTGATAGTTAAATAAAGTGATTTGTTATCCTCTGATCTAGTGAAAAATAACCACAAAGTCATTCAGAGCTTTCTTCATCAAATAGAAAGCACAATCACTGAAAGACAGAGAGAGAATCCCGCGATTTCCCCTGAACTAAATATCCATAGACTCAAACAATCGATCCTCAGATCATGGATTAACGCAGAATAACTAGATAACTGATGGCTTTGTCTGAAATATCATATTGGCTATATTAATTTAATATCTAAGCCACATTAAAACCATTTAAAATTATCATAAAAAAATATTTAGATTTGTATCATGTAACAAATAAAGAAATATTACCATCATTGTGAACAGATGTCAATTCTTTTTCTGATGCTGTGCTCCATGTACGTCATATTATCAAAAACCTTAATCGAAAATTCAAAGCTCACGCACAGTAAAGCAGTGTATCAAACACCTTTACACACATTTATCATTATAGCTGAATGTACCATGTTACACATTGCTATTATTTCAAACGTATTACTTAAAATGTTTCAGGTTTTGGTTTAAGATTGCCTTGCACATTACGTCTAGCACACACCATACATAGTTTTTTTTTTTTTCGTGTAGTTAGACAACCAAATGTGGTAAATATTCTTTGTACTAAGTCCACCATTCCTCCCTTTGAGACATGGGTAACACACCATGGCTCACTTTCGCTACCATATGAAACCATTCTCTTGGAAGGACAGGTAGCCCGTATCTTTGTCTTTTTTTTTTAACCCATTTTTTATTTATTTTTTCTTGGAACCATCCCGTTTCCCAGCCCAACAATTAAATCTCTACCCATTACATTTACTGGACCTGGGCCTCGTTTCCCGAACGCGCACTTAGCCTAAAAAGCACTTGAAATCGCTCGTAAGAGGATTCCTACGTTGCAGACGGGTTTCCCAACGCCACACTTAGCTTAAGTGTATCTTTCGCTGAGAAGAATTCTACGTGTGGTCAGGACCAGTAGTAACTTCACACTTAGCGATTTAATCCACCAGGGGCGTCGTTCGACCGTCGTTTGGAAGAAAGGGGAATTAAAAAAAAAAAAACATGGCTACTTGAAGCGAGGAATATTTTACATGAATAAAGCTATCTACACAACTTTTTATATGTTTATAATGACTCGGTTTGATCGGAAATGTGCTACGCGACCAATGCAGAGTATTTAGGTCTTGACTGAAGCTTTCAAACAGTAGTTTGATGGCACATTTAGCGCTTATGCCACCACTCCATTGGCTTATATGGTAGCTTCTAGCTAGATGGTTGTATATTATGTAGAAGAAATCCAAACGATGTTTCTGTGTATAGCACATCATGAGAATGTCATTGTTTCACCTGCCTATTCCCATCAATATAGAAATAAAGAATATTGAGTATTTGAAAATAAAGATTAGGCTATACAAAACTAGTGCATTGCCCGTAGGAATTATGCATTCTGTAGTGTTAGCAGACGTAGGGCTGTTGGGTAGTGTAATGGCAAGACATATTTGCACTCCACATAGGTACAGGTTACACTGAAGTATTATTGTGATGCATGTTTCCTTTTCATCAAGAAATGTGTTAATGGTAGCCTTTTTGGAGAGTTACCAACAAATAAAGTTTGAGATTATGTAGTGGATGCAGTTGAATATACTGTAGATGTCAACGTTGCTGTCTAAACTATAAACTAAATGTCATAAAGAAAGACATTATTTAAAATGAAGTTATGGTTGAAATAGGATCACTTCTTTATTGTAAGGGTAAGTGTAGGGCAAGAATGGTCATGCAGTTGGACTCAAATGTAGGTTAATTTTATTGAATGTATGTAGCCTACTGTACTGTATGACTTTGATGATGCTAGCTTTGACAGCCCACTCTCAGACAGATCGTAATAAATGTCCTTACAATGGGAACACAGTTTAAATAGGCTTCTCTGCTGGAGATGGCGTTACTATCCCCGCCCCGAATTTAGTGCACATTGCAAGTTCGATGCACGCATAGGCTAGCTAATTTCACAGCAATTAACGTAAACAGGTTAACCTGACGTAAACAGCTCCTAAGAGCTACTTAAGAACTCGTGCACGTTGCGCTCGTGCACCTGACTTTAAGTTGATGGTTGGGAAACGCACGTAAATACAAAGTGCTACTTAGTGTACGATGTCGCGAAAATCCACGTAGGCCGTTAAGATACATCGTTATCGGGAAACGAGGCCCTGTACTTGATACTATAACCTATGGTGTGTGGGTGTTTTTTATTTTACTATTTTTGACTAGCTTTATCAGTAAACATTGTTGGCACTGTTACAGTTCCTTGTTCGATGTGTCCTGAAGCTGTCCTCAATGCTCTTTTAACTTTGACTACATTTAATCAATAACTTTACACTATTAATCGAAATTCCCTAGTGCATCTCTCCGCTCCCTTTGAGGGATTTAGCACCCCTTAAACTACCTTAATCATTTCGGTACCCGCTACCCCTGCGGCTGGATTAGGCAATATTCGATAATTGGATGTGACTTTTCGGTTGGCCAGACCGAAATTCCATATCCTCAAATCGATCTGCACTTGTATTATTTATTTTAACAGTATCGTCATCTTTGTCATAATACACCCATTATATTTCTGCCTCTATCAGGCTGCGACGACGATGCCCCCTCTCCCTCTCCCTTGTCTGTGTCTCTAGGGAGGCGGACTTTGGTGTTATTCTTGCTCTCTTCATACTCATCAGAGCTAACTTTATTTGTCTTTCCTCCTATTTTTGCATGCTATGTTTCTTTCTTTCACTCTGAGCATCCACACTTCTACCAGTCTCAAGTCTTTTCTCTGTTGTTTGTTCGGCTTGCCTTTAAGCTCTTTTCTTATTTTCTCAGCAAGATCCTTTAATTCAGTCTCTTTTAGATTTCTACTAAATCCAAATTTATGATACCAACGGAGCAGTCTTTTTGTACTACCCGGGTGTGCTTTTTAGGTTTTCGAGTCTCTTACTCTGGTTTTCCTAATACCCCTTAGGATTTTAGCCCCCACTCGGACTTTTATGGTTCCTAAACCATTAGGATTTGAGCCCCTACTCTGGTTCCTAACACCACTTAGGATTTTAGCCCCTACTCGGACTTTTATAGTTCCTAAACCATTAGGATTTGAGCCCCTACTCTGGTTCCTAACACCACTTAGGATTTTAGCCCCTACTCGGACTTTTATGGTTCCTAAACCATTAGGATTTGAGCCCCTACTCTGGTTCCTAACACCACTTAGGATTTTAGCCCCTACTCGGACTTTTATGGTTCCTAAACCATTAGTATTTGAGCCCCTACTCTGGTTCCTAACACCACTTAGGATTTTAGCCCCTACTCGGACTTTTATGGTTCCTAAACCATTAGGATTTGAGCCCCTACTCTGGTTCCTAACACCACTTAGGATTTGAGTCCCTACTCTGGTTCCTAAGACCCAACCCTCTGTGGACCCCTGGCCCTAGGGCACTTCTATACGTATGAAGATTTCACTCACGGCCTGAGTAGTCTGTTAGATATGCTGTCTCTTCTCACGACGCAGTTGGTTCATGGGATCCCGTCACCGGGGCTCAGAAGTCGTTCCTCCTCGCCTCCCTCAGCCAAACAAAGTGGCCGGGAGGTCTTCCCAAACCGTTCCCAGACCGTCCCGTGCACGGAATTTCAGAAGTCCAGACTTCGAACCACCAGATGTTGGGATCCCGGACGAGCCCCCAATTCTGTTAGATACATTATATTAAGACGTTTATATTGATGAGACAGAGACCAGCAATCAGAATTTAGAATAGTACTTTTATATCTTTTGCAAAAGAGGGAGATGTGTCACAACCAAATATCATGAACAAACTCCAAAGAAGAGCTGGGCGCAGCCAGCCTTATGTGAGTAGAAAAAACATGTTTCATCACACAAAGGGCGGTATTCTCCCGTCCCATCGCTTCAGAAGCTGCTGCAGTGATCTCAGAATATGTCCTTGAGAGTTGAGCAGTGTACATGATTATCAGTAAACAGGTGGTTTGCCTCAGCATGAGAGTATTCAAGGCCTCAGCCTGTCAGCACACAGGAAAAGCAAGCAGATTAAAATACAATAACAATGTCTTCATTAAAAACTTCTCTATCACTTGTAGAGTTAGATTTGGTACTATTGACTGTATTGACATATTCAGTCATAATGAGTGGCTGTTTGATAGATCTGATACATGGCTCTATATTTAAATCTCCATGGTTCTGATGCATGTCCTACAAAAATAACTCAAATGTAATGTCCTTTAGTCTCCTACATGTTCCTTCAAAATAACTAAACTTGGAAATAAAGATAAAAAGTACTTTGGAAAAGCTGATATTTAACAATATCTAAGAGTGCTTAGAGTCCAATAACAGAACAAGTTAGATGGTAACTTGTTTATCTAAGTGCAAATGCAGCACAACCTTGTAAGGTTAGCACCACTCACGTAAGTAACCTAGCCAAGCTAACACGAACTTTTCCCTCCAAAAGTGTATTATTATTATTATTATTAAAAAGTAATAAATGCAGTACTTCCCATGTTTAACCCCACAGCTCAAAAGCATAACACACTAAAATACGTTACATACAGCATACGTGTGCGTACCATATGATATTTACCATGCATAGCTCACTGTACGATACAAGGCCTCGTTTCCCGAACGCGCACTTAGCCTAAAAAGGACTTGAAATCGTTCGTAAGAGGAATCCTACGTTGCAGACCAGTTTCCCGACGCGGCACTTAGCTTAAGTTTATCTTTCGTTGAGAAGAATTCTACGTGTGGTCAGGACCAGTAGTAACTTCACACTTAGCGATGCAATCCCGTAGTAACTTCACATTTAGCGATGCAATCCACCAGGGGCGTCGTTCGGCCTATTATAGAAGAAATCCAAACGATGTTTCTGTGTATAGCACATCATGATAATGTCATTGTTTCACCTGCCTTTTCCCATCAAAATAGAAATAAAGAATATTGAGTATTTGAAAATAAAGATTAGGCTATACAAAACTAGTGCAGTGCCCGTAGGAATTATGCATTCTGTAGTGTTAGCAGAGGTAGAGCTGTTGGGTAGTGTAATTGCAAGACATATTTGCACTCCACATAGGTACAGGTTACACTGAAGTATTATTGTGATGCATGTTTCCTTTTCATTAAGAAATGTGTTAATGGTAGCCTTTTTGGAGAGTTACCAACAAATAAAGTTTGAGATTATGTAGTGGATGCAGTTGAATATAGATGTCAACGTTGCTGTCTAAACTATAAACTAAATGTCATAAAGAAAGAAATTATTTTAAATGAAGTTATGGTTGAAATAGGATCACTTCTTTATTGTAAGGGTAAGTGTACGGTAAGAATGGTCATGCAGTTGGACTCAAATGTAGGTTAATTTTATTGAATGTATGTAGCCTACTGTACTGTATGACTTCGATGATGCTAGCTTTGTCAGCCCACTCTCAGACAGATCGTAATAAATGTCGTTACAATGGGAACACAGTTTAAATACTCTGCTGGAGATGGCGTTACTATTCCCGCCCCGAATTCAGTGCACAGTGCACGTTCGATGCACGCATAGGCTAGCTAATTTCACAGCAATTAACGTTAACAGGTTAACGTGACGTAAACAGCTTCTAAGAGATACTTAAGAACTCGTGCACGTCGCGCTCGTGCACCTGACTTTAAATTGATGGTTGGGAAACACTCGTAAATAGAAAGTGTTACTGAGTCTACTATGTCGCGAAAATCCACGTAGAACGTTAAGATACGTCGTTATCGGGAAACGAGGCCATGTTTTTTCTCCGCTTTGCACCCTCTATTTGATCATGACAATTGTTTCGAGTCGTAGGCTATTGAGTTTTTTAATAAGGCAACGGTTTGCAAAAACAGCTGAGATCCGAGCTATTCACTTGTTGAACACTTGCGCCAAAAGCCTAATTCTCATAGATGTCTCCTGTTCCTCATTGCATTAGCCTAGTGGTTTAGTAAAGCTGCAGTTTTTAAAGTATTTTTTCTTTTCAAAATCGTAGGCTACTTCTGGACCTGGCTACAATCGTGCTATACATTGTCCAAAGAAATGTGTCCATTCAAAAATAATGACGGTTACCAGTTTTCTCATACAATCTGTGCATCTGAATTATTTGCTACAGGTAATTTTATGATATTTTTCGAATGAAATTAGATTCGACTAAACATGAAAAGAGGGAACAGACTCCTTAAACGAGCATTAGGCTATGTGTGAAAGGGCAAATATTTCTGTGCATTCAGTGCCTTTGTATCAGGTCAGACCATGAGAACTGTTCCTTTGTGTGGTTTTATGTATCCTGATTTAATGTAGGCTACTTGAATGTTGTTTTAAACCAAGGCTAGCTCTATTCATATGCACGTTCGCTTAATGTTTCATTAGATAGGCGACATTATGTTTTCTGTAGACAGAAATGATTCGTAAGCATGGGTGGCGTGTGTAACTTTTGCTGTCCAATCCCACTCCGGTAACGTTTTGACAGCACGTTACTGCTAAGAAACACTCGTATAGCCTATTAATTGGAGAAAATCTGTCAGTCGTAGGACCGATACCGCTCTGCTTACAGTTTACTAGGCTAACAGCTGACTTTGAACAATGGCTCTTAAAAATACTTCATCGGGCTATTTTACTCCAATTTACGTTTTTATGAACAACACAACGTTCTGGAATTTTTCTTTGGATGATGAACTGTACGGTGCGATGGATGAGACCGAGTCACAGAACCCGGCTATGAAAGCTCTCTTAGTCATCGCCTATTCAGTGATTATAGTTATATCCCTCTTTGGAAATAGCGTGGTATGCCATGTTGTGATTAAAAACAAAAGGATGCACTCAGTAACCAGTTTTTTCATAATGAACTTGGCAATTGCGGACCTGATGATCACGCTTTTGAACACCCCGTTTACTTTGGTAAGTTGGTTTACTTGTACAGAGTCGAACCGTAAGAAGCTAAGGGCAGGGATTTTTATTGGTATTCTCAATTATTTGACAAAATTCAACGATGTGTGCACGATTCCAGTGATAACTCATTAAGGGACTATTAGATAATTGAAACACTAGATATCAGTGATCAATCATTTTACCCACAAGTTGCCAATATCCATAGTTTTATATCATTTTCTTATTCTTCACCTGTTGGGAGGGGAAACAAGAGTTCTGGGTTACCGTTGAGTGGAAAGGTGGAGGGGTATACTTGTGTGTGTCTGAATAAGGGAATGAAAATGTGTATGTCTAAATAAAAATAAAAAATCAGTTAGCTCTATTTTATCAATGTCTGGATCTTTGGTTTGGTGTAATGTGAATTGTTCAAGTCCTCTGGATGAGTTAACAGTAAGGTTTCATTTTCCAGTTGTTCTATTCTGTCCGTGTGTAGAAGAATGCCATGTGTCACAGGCAACATCGTTTTGTCCCCTTGCCGTCAGACATAACTTGATATTACTGTGACAGGTACTGCAAAGATTTTAGATTTGAGTTTTAAGAGATCCAAGCAGCGAAGCAACGGATCCGTATTGTATTTTAATCCCCATTCCTTTTTTTCTCTCCTTCAAATTTCAGCAGTCAATAAGTGGGGTGCTTCACGCATTCTGCTTGAACTCCGATGATTAGGCTACCGTTTGCTTCTATGTTTATTGTTGTTTTTTTCTAAACCATTTCTATGTCATCTTTACTAAGTGATTTTGAAGGATTGTCATTTTTCTTTTGTTCTTTCTGGCTGAAGTTTGATTATTTTGTCAAAAATACCAAATAGGTATCATATCATATTATGCAAAGTCAGCCAGTCTCTTGATGTGACATTCTCTAGATACTAAGCCCAGGAGTTGCCAATTTGATGTGGCAAAGTAATTTCCTGCTCTCCATATGCTCAAGTTTTGCTCATTGCCAGCACATTATAATAACACATTACTGCAGGCAGCCACATTAGGGCGCATCATTCATTTGTTCGGCAGACTGAGCATTTGAACCAGACCAGGTATTTCGAAGTGTGTGGCAGGTAGAATTGTGTCTATGAATATAAAGGCTGAAAACAAGTTTGAAGGCTGAATGAGTCATCCCAGTTGCCTCAGTTGAGTTGATATCTGTGCACAAGTGTTGATACATCTATGCATGCAGTCATTTTTATTGAACAGAACTGTCGGCACACATTCATTTTATTATAAGTGAACAACTCAAGGACATCATGTATTTCTCACTGGAGTGCTTTTAACTTGAGTTAGGAAATACTTGAGAAATAACAGAGAATAACAAAGGACATATAAGGTAAAAAGAAGCATTATTTAGGCTGGGATAGACGTCAACAATGCCAGTGGCGAGAATCCATTTGCACCATGGGAGCCCACATTATGAATACCAGGCTGCTTGTTTGCTAATTGGATGAGAATAACAGTACATGAAGTGAAATAAAAATGAATGCCATGAGAAATAATCAATGTTTATTGGATTTAAAAAAAAAAATGTCTCCTGTTTGCAGCCTTTCGGGAATAAAAGTACAAAGTGCTTCATCCTGCTATAGCAAAGTACTACAACACAAACTCAGTCTGTAGATACTGTATGTTCCTTTCGCACCATTAGAGGACTCTGAATGCATTGTACATGGATTGATGCTTACTTTGACTTTGCAGGTACGGTTCGTCCACAGTACCTGGGTTTTTGGCAGAGTGATGTGCCACGTCAGTCGCTTTGCACAGTATTGCTCTGTCCAGGTGTCTGCTCTAACCCTGGTGGCCATTGCTGTGGACAGACATCAGGTAACCTGAAGCCCATTCTTTATCTGTCCTCTATCTGTTATTTTAGTTTGGTCATATTCCCAACAATGCAGGAGTTTGTGTTACTGTAATGTATCTAGTTCTATTGACATCAAATTAACAAAGCAGCCTGGTCCATCCATTTAGTCATTGAATTGATATGAAACCACTGGTTGCTTGAAACCCCCTTCATTTATCCGGTCTTAGTTGAAACCCAGATGGTTATGCAGTAATTCAGTGCCAAAATGCATCTGAACAATTTATAAGAGTGAAGATGAGGTGAGTTGGTGGCGATTTAGAACCACTCTGTCATGGTGACCTATGGATGGTTTTGAGTACATAATCTGTCACGTTCATTTCGAAATAGGAAAAGTAGTGTGGCTATAGTAGTTAAACGAAAAATCTCCCAGATAACCCTGTGGTGAACAGTTATCTATTCAAGGTACATTTGTGAAACAATCTTTCATTTCTGGTGAATATCTGATGAAACGCCAAATGTTTATTTCTTGATTCAATTCGAGTTAGCTGATTGTAGATGAGTAATTAAAGACACATGATTTGTAACTCCTTAGAAAGTATATGAAAAATACCAAGATTCTATGTTTGTTAGTTATGAGTATGTATGAGTGTATATTGTGTATATTTAAAACTGAATGTATGCAAATGAACTGTCCAAGTATAGATTTCAGTTTCAACTTCACTCTCTGTTAATTAGGTTTTAGCTATGGTCAGTCTTTAGGCATGATATGACCGTCGCACACCTCGTAATACTGTGAAAAACCATTTCCAGAAGTACGCCTAACCACTGGTGCCTGATAAAGAATCCTGACACAGAATGAATTGCAAGTTAACATCTCAAAGACTCTGCAGTGGGCAATACATATATAAACACCCTAATATCACTCACCTGTGTGTGTGTGTGTGTGTGTGTGTGTGTGTCCGTCCGTCTAGCTGATCATGCACCCTATGAAGCAACGGATGTCTCGTGAGAGAGGTCTGGTGTGGATTGCAGGGATATGGGCAATGGCATCCTGCTTCTCCCTGCCACATGCAATTTATCAGCAATTGTTGCGTTTTGAGTATGGGTAAGAACAAACATTTTCCTTTTTAAGCAAACCTTGACATGCTTTAGTTGATTATATTTGGAGTCTGAGTAAAATGCATTACATTTTTTACATTAAAATAATCCTCTTTCACCTGTTTCACACATTCTGCTTGAACCCCTATGATCACCGTTTGCGGCTATGTTTATTGTTGTTTTTTTCTAAACCATTTCTATGTAATCTTTACTAAGTGATTTTGAAGGATTGGCATTTTTCTTTTGTTCTTTCTGGCTGAAGTTTGTTTATTTTGTCAAAAATACCAAATAGGTATCATATCATATTATGCAAAGTCAGCCAGTCTCTTGATGTGACATTCTCTAGATACTAAGCCCAGGAGTTGCCAATTTGAAGTAATTACCTGCTCTCCATATGCTCAAGCTATGCTCATTTGCCAGCGCATTATAATAACACATTACTGCAGGCAGCCACACTAGGGCGCATCATTCATTTGTTCGTCAGACTGACCACTTGAACCAGACCAGGTATTTGTAGTGTGTGGCAGGTAGATGTTAGCCTGGTGACACCAGCCTACGTATTTCCGCCTGAATTGATTTCAAGCTCATACTCAGTCTGGCCCAACCCCATTGACAATCGTCTCCAGAACTCAAAATTTTGCAGGACCAATCAGCGAACAGTTCAGAGCTGTGACGCAAAACTCGCCTTGGAGGAAAAGACACGAAAAGCTATCGGAAAAGTTGTCTCAACTCTCGAGAACATCAGAAAATTAAAAGGAGAACAAGAGGATTTTCTTGTAAGTTTTATGATTGGAAAGGACGTCGTAGCTCTTCTCCCAACTGGCTTTGGGAAGAGTTTAATCTACCGAATGCTTACTAAACGTTGCTGATTGGTTAAGGGAAGTCCAATGATTTTAAACCTCAAGATAAGCACCCGCTGATCTCGGAAACCAAAATGCATTGGGTTGGCCCAGACTGAAAGACGGAATGAAATGGAGTCACAGGCTGGTAATGGCCAGGCTAGGTAGATGTGTCTATGAATATAAAGGCTGAGAACAAGTTTGAATGCTGAACCTTGAGAGTCATTTATTTGTATTTTCTTTGTCTATTTGAAAGTGGGCTCCAGGAGGATTGCTCTCTGTTACCTAGCAACAATGATTAGACCCTAGGGTGGGCTCAGAAGGGCCTGTGAATAAGCTCAATTGTCAACATTCTGATCTATTAATGAAATTAATGAAATAAGTAAATATTTACTAACGAGAAGAGACATGGTACTGTTAGTTGTTAATGGATTGATGTAAAGCTTTTCGGACATTTTGTGTCAGGACATTGCTTACTGTGTCTTTTGGTTTACCCTGGTTAAACTGTCTGATAAGAACTGAAGGAAATATCTAGATCCTGTCGTTATGTTTTATGCTTAATGCTTGTTTGGTGTTTACAATGATTTAATTGAATACATTCAGAATATTCAATCTCTCTCTCTCTCTCTCTATCTTTCCCTCTGTCTCTCTGTTCCAGTGAAGTACGCGTTATCTGCTTACCCAGTTTCCCAGCCCCGTCTGACCTGTTTTGGAAGTACCTTGACCTGGCCACCTTCTTCTTGCTTTACGTCTTGCCGCTGACTATAATCTCCGTGGCGTACATCATTGTGGCCAAGAAGGTGTGGGTGCATAACACCATCGGTGACGTGACGGTGGCCCAGTCTGCCGCTCACCGACGCCGCAAGCGCATGACCATAAAGATGCTGGTGCTGGTGGTGGCCATCTTCGCTATCTGCTGGTTCCCCCTGAATTGCTACGTGGTGCTGCTCTCCAGCAAGGTCATCCAGGCCAATAACGCTGTCTACTTCTCCTTTCATTGGTTTGCCACCAGCAGCACCTGCTACAACCCTTTCATCTACTGCTGGCTCAATCATAGCTTCAGGGCGGAGCTCAAAGCCTTGCATTTCAGGAGAAGATCTAAGGCTGCTCCCCATCCCAGCTAAGATACCATGTAAAGTACACATGTGTAACAGAATGAATGGGGGATGAATATGCTGTTTTGAAGCTGTATGCTCAGTGACGCAGAGACGTCTCTACTTGCACTATTCACGATGCACAGCGTGTTGTTATTTAAATGATATGCTGATTTCATCCAAAGCCCACTGTCGCATCACAATGAGCAATATGCTGTTCATTGAAAGCCGTCCTATTTATTGACTTTTTCCTTTGATGATGTTGCTAACGTGCGGCACTAATTATTAATGTGAAGTTAACAGATTTTTGCAGTGCAGAGAAACGTTTGCCTTTTACTAATGTATGCCTGGTTTGTGGGATAAAGCACACAAACAGATGGTAGCCTATATGGGCCATTCTACCGAATTTGTGTAATATGCAGTCCCTCAACAATAAAATCTATTTACAAAACAATTAGGTATTTAGGCATAGATATTAAATTAGAAAATGTTATGGTCTATATAAACCCAATGCATTACATGAGAATGATAAGCTAAATATATACAAAATCATCATTTATAGGGTACTTTCTATTGGGAAGTAGCTGTCCCCAACCCTGACATCTAAATTTCAATGCCTTTAAATAACACTTTTCAATTTTTTTTGATTTTTTTCAATGATTTAATTTCAAAGATCTTTATGATTGGGTTGAAACAGAACTTGGAATATTTAGATTTATTGTGGGTTTAATTTTTAAATCAATTTACTATACTCAAAAAATCATGTCCCTAGTTTTCATGTCACTACCGAAACACAAGAGTTTTAGTCCATAGGCTGAGCCTGTGTTTTAGCCACGACTCTGCATTTTTGACCATGCAGTGACACTGCATCTCTGTCCCTCATGGTTGAATGGTAAGTAGCTAAATCCCATAGTTTTTATATAAATGTGTTCCAAAGTCTGAAAATCGACGTGTAACCTTAAGAATTGTCACTACCGAAACGCATGTTTTCTTCAATTAAGTAAACCTTTTGGGGTTTCATGGAAAATCTTATGTTTGTATGTGTGTACACCTCTTCAAAGATGTTTTTGCAAGCCGTGTGCTTGCTAGAATTCTTTATTTATGCTTAAAGTTAGCTAGAATTGTCACTACCGAAACAGTCACTACCGAAACATATGGTAGTGACCAGATGATTTTGGTAGTGACAAAATGAAATGGCAAGTAGTTCAATCACATCATTTTTAAATAAATGTGTTGTGTGGACTAAAGGGAGGCCCAGAGCACCTTTTGGATGATTTTGGGAGAGAAATGAACATCCATCCAACAGTGCAGTCACTACCGAAACAGTGCAGTCACTACCGAAACAGATAAATTGACCTTGAAAATTTGGTAAAAAATTCATTTCTATGGATTTCATTGTGAAAATCTTCAAGAAATATTTTTAAAAATACTCTTCAGAGAAGGGAAGGAAACACAATCTGAACAGGTCAATAATAATACTTTTTTACTATAGTAAATGTGATGTTTCGGTAGTGACAATTTTTGGAAGAGGAAAAACATTCCAACACATTCTGAAAATACAATATAAAACTTGACAGTTCTTTTACTAGATATGTGTACTTTAGATATGGTACAATATACATACGGTCAAAGTTTTGGGAAAAAAACATACAAAAATTCAAAATATATCCGACATGACTTTGCATCAATTCGGTAGAATGGCCCATATCATAACTTCACCCTTACCTCATGTCAAGCACAAGAACAAATGTGTAAAGGAACACTTGGGATTTTGTCTTTACACTGCTTGCCTGGTTTTCTTGTCTTTGCCATCTGTTGACACCCGTTAAACTGTAACGTGGCGCTCCTCTCCAGCAAAGTCATTCAGAAATACGCTAAAAGGCTTAATTGCTCAATCACCCTTTGCTGTTTGCGGTTCTTCATCTTCAGGTTTCTTATTTCTACCTAATCCGTGTATCATTCGTTCATTTGTTTTTCCGATTTAGACGAGAATTGAAAAAATGAAAACAACGTTTGATTTCTCGTTTATCCCTTTTCAAAACCAAAACCAGAAATCCGATTACGGTTCGTTTTCTCGTTTTTTCCATTCTGCACACCCAAACGGAAAATGGAAAATGAAACATTTGAATAACAAATCCACGCTGCTTTTTTTGTGGGATCCCCGCGCACCACCGGCCCGTCTCACCCGCTCTGTCGGGGAGCTGGAGCAAGAGCGCGCGCGATAGGACCCGAAAGATGGTGAACTATGCCTGGGCAGGGCGAAGCCAGAGGAAACTCTGGTGGAGGCCCGTAGCGGTCCTGACGTGCAAATCGGTCGTCCGACCTGGGTGGGCCTAGAAGCTCGTAGAGAGTCCGTTGATGGTGCATCTTTCTCGGACACATATTTTTGACATCCCGGTGCCTGTGGAGGTTGAAAACAAGGGCCTAGAAGCTCGTAGAGAGTCCCTTGATGGTGCACTGTCCTCGGACACATTATGTTAACATCCTGGTGCCTCTGGATGATGATAATCAGGGTTACACACCTCGTAGCGAGTCCGCTAAAGGTGCACTGTCCTCGGACACATTATGTTCACATCCTGGTGCCTGTGGAGGATGGAACCAGGGGTGTAGCTGCTCAGGGCCAGTCCGCTGATGGTGTACTATTCTCGGACACCTGTTGCTCTCATCCTGGTCCCTCTGGAGGATGGAACCAGGGGTGTAGCTGCTCAGGGCCAGTCCGCTGATGGTGTGCTATTCTCGGACATCTGTTCCCATGGTTAACCAGTTTGGACTTTTATATGGAATATTTTCAACTTTTTTTTCTCACCAGAATTTGTTATTCGAATGTTTCATTTTCCATTTTCCGTTTGGGGGTGCAGAATGGAAAAAACGAGAAAACGAACCGTAATCGGATTTCTGGTTTTGGTTTTGAAAAGGGAAAAACGAGAAATCAAACGTTGTTTTCATTTTTTCAATTCTCGTCTAAATCGGAAAAACAAATGAACGAATGATACACGGATTCAACCTGTTTCCTTGTGCCATTTTTGCTCCTAGCACTTTTGAGATATTGACATCTCTTCGTCTCTGACACGCCCATCCCGATCCCTTGTAGTGCTCTTGTAAAAATACTGCAATCTCATTCTTGTTATTGTTGTTTTTCATCAAGTCTTTTTTTGCCATTGAAATTAATGTTGGAACGTTCGCCTCTTGTGACGTTACTCACTTTGACCACTGTAAGACATAGTAGGTAGACCAATGGTACCTGCCATAGCTGGCAAACAAACATTAAAGAGTAGCATTATGTTTACAATTGTGGCTGCTTCTCAGAGAATTTCCTGAACACTGAATGAAAGATTATTGAATGTTTGAATCTTACATTAAAACCATGCCAGTTATATGCTTGAATAAGAAAAAGTATTCTTATTTTAGCAGAAATTTTATTTAGATTATTTTTAAAAAAAAATTTGGCCTGCAGACTTACTATCTCTAATAGTAATAGAGTCTACAGAAGGCGAACATAGATGTATCTGTTCCTGGAGAGTTGTTTCCACTATTACAGTACTGCTCTATATGTAAGTCATAGGCTATCAGTTTAAGACATTGATTGAAGAATGCAATTACAGTACATTTGCCACACTCAATTGTGACATCTATTGTGAGAGGCAAGCCGACCTATGAACACTGTCTTCAGATACTTGGCTTGGATTGACGTATTTCCAAGATGCAATGCAGAGGAGAATGTTACCGAAATGCAAAGTTCAAACATGTAAAAGTTTGACACCAAATGCAGAGGACCGACTGGATCAGCATTACTGTAGGGCTACAGCAGACTTCTAGTGGTATTACAGTACTTTGGTAGACTGTGTCTTGTGTTGATGTATGTAATTTACTGCATTGGAAATACTGCAGTAAATAGATAGCATAGTTATGCCTTTTTGATGTACTGTAGTAAGCCTATATAGTGCAGTAACACGTGCAATTTTAGCATATGGCTGTAATGAAACATATTGCAGCATTTTAGAATTATTTGTTTACTGTAATATTACAAACTTTATTATTGTAGTTCAAAGAAGTGTTTGTCTTCAATGCAACCCACAGTAATTTATGCCAAACTGGAGGACACAGTGGTTGTCGCTATAGTAGTGGTTACTAGGTTGTTGCTAAGGTATTCAAGTTAGTTGTTATGGCATTGTCAGGTAAGTCATGGTGGTTGCTATGCTATTTGCTAGGGGAAGTCTTGTTGGTTGCTGGGATGTCATCATAGAAGGTGTTGCTATTCTGAGTTGCTAGAGTTGTCATGGTGGTTGCTAGGCCATTCCAAGAAAAGTTATTTGTGTCAGAGAGGAAAGAAAGGGGGATAGAACGACAAAGCGAAATGCTTTGCTTTATATGGTGGTGTTAAAAGTAGTCAAGATAGAGAAAAAGTGAGTAGATGGAATAAAGCATGAAGAAAGTGAAGATGAATTGGAGAGAAAATAAAGTGATAGACAGAGATGTGGAAAGCGTGCCAGAAAGAAGAGATAAGACAGAAAGTGTAAAGAGGGTCAAGAAGAGAGAGAGGGAGCAAGTGACTGGCTTAATTTATTTGAGGTATAAAAAAAGGAGATATGATACAGCATTGGGGGATGGAGAGATAAAAGAGTGGAGAGAGTAAAGCTGGCAAGCTGGAGATAAAATTGCGTGATACAGAGAGATACACAGTATGAGAAAGGGGAGTTGGAGAGGGATTGAAAAATCAAGTGGATGAAGGTTCTACAGTGAGAGAGAATGAGTGAAAGTGGGAAAGAGAGGTTAAAATGATTGATGATAGAGTGGAAGATATAGACATAGTATGGAAGAAAAAAAGGAAATAAGATGTAAGGGAGGATTGATGATGACTGAAAGGTCAGAGAAGGCTGACATAAAAAGGGTGAACAAAGTGGGAATTGATGGACTGGGTAATTGATAGAAAAAAGGAGAGAAGAGGCAATTAAGGCAACTACTAGCATGTCTTTGCCTGCTGTGGATAGCCACTGACTACTGTGATTACTTGAAATAACAAATTGCCTGATTTATTTTCAACCTGTTCTACACAAGGACTAGTGATTAGATAATGTTGTGTTAGTCTTGATGATCTTGATGTGCCAATGTTAATGTCTTCGCAGATGTCAATGTTGTGATTTCTATTTGCATTATTTTTGTCAATTGATGGGATCAGTGAAAGAAAATATTGAAGGATATAATTATTTTTAATGGAAAAATAAACTTCTTATATTTAAACTCAGACTTTGTTATTCATGACAGTTCACAGTTTTCAGCGTCACACTTTGAAAAATGGAGGCATTATAAAAAACAAATTCACGTTTTTTGTATATTCTCAGTTTTAACTAAACCTAAAAACACATTGACAGACATGCTCTGATGTAGTAGCAGTATATGTGTGTGTGTGTGTACAGTACATGCACATACATTCAGACATGAACACACACCATCACAAGCATCGACTCTCAGGATGTGAACACATAGCCAAGATGCTCTAATTCCAAGTGTCGGCATTACAGATGTTGAAACTGGACTTCAATGTATTGAATCGGAATGGCATAGGGGATTGGCATAGACTGAGATCCACGATCAATGAAACTAGTCCGCAATCTTGAGGAGTTTTGATACCCCAGAGGGTTCACAGTTCACCACACAGTTCAAATTAAACTCCATCCAATGTCTTTATTGACAGTCTCCATTTTGTTAATGACAATTATCCTTAGTGCCTCAAGTGACACTGAGGTGAAAGTAGACATAGAAGTCAATGTCCTACAATTCAACGCCTGTTTCTAAGCTAATTGACTTGCCTATGGGTATGAAATGTGCTACATAAAACAACTTGATTTGCCTCAGTATGGAAGTGGTACTGAACCTACACTGCCTCCTTTTTATATACTAAGCTCATCTGCCACTTGATTTGATTGGCAGATTTTCCTATAGTCAAACTATATGTCATTATTCTGAGCAAGCTTGGGGTAGTATGGGGAAAATTAAAAATACCAAATGCATGTCACAACCTACATCTAGGTAAATTGATGTGTGGTCAGAACTGTCTAGGATTGCTCATTTCCTTTTGTTAGGCTATTTGTCTCGCCCGTGTCATTCTTCAAGTAGGACATCAGAATGGTTGCTTTGGAAAAAAAAGTATTTAAACTATTTAAATCCTTCTAAAAATGTGGATGAGACATGGATTTGGTTTGAGAGGATAATGAATATAGTATGGAATTATTCGGCTCATTACTGTAGCTGTCACACCAGCGCTGGACTCCGCTTCTGCCACGCCCCCTTCAACTTCAACTCACGCACCACGATCCCATCACGCACACCTGTCACCTCTCTATTTTAACCTTTCACTCCCCTCACTAACCTTTCACTTGTGTGTCCTCGCATCACGAAGGACTTCTATCCTGACGATACCACTTCAGACCGGTGGATCTCTATACTTCTGGGCAGCGCTCCAGCCTCACGTGATATATTGCTTACCCTTAGTTGTTGTGCTTAACTTCTGTGTTTTTATCTTTTTCCTGAACCTTCTGTGCGTTCCCGTTTGGACTTTATATCTTCTGAGCTTTTGTACCCTGTTTTGCTTTTGTTTTGTCCCCGTTATTTCCCTGTTCCCCTGGCTTTTGCTCTTCAAATAAACTGCCATCTCCTGAACGTCTTGTGTGTCGCCTGAAGTCCATGACAGAAGCACCCAACAATTTCCCCCAACAGTTGATACCCAACAGTTTCCTTCATGCTTTTATGAAAGGGAGGGGCTAGGACATAACGAAAGGAAGGAAGAGAGGAAGGCAAAGGTAGAAAATATTGCCATGGTTAAAAACTTGATGGGGTCTTTAAAAAGGGACATTTATTGTGGGTGTATAACAGGTAAAAAATATATCAGTAAAAAAATTAAAAAGACGCTTGTCTTAATCCAGCATTGAATTCCATCATACATTTGCAACTGGCAAAGATAACCATGTCATACACTTAAGAAAATCATTATCATTGGCCTCAGAAATCAAAACAGATCATCTACATGCTCCTCGGTAGAAAAATATGTTTTCTTTTTACACAATCAAGTAGTCTTAGAATAAATAAACAACATACATTCAAAAAATTCCAGAAAAAAGTCAGATCCAAGACCAACCTGTGTAGAACTGATTTAACTTTTTTTTCTTCCAGTTTTAGGTTTCAGGCAGCTAACATCTACAGCTACATATATGTATTATAAACACCACAGGAAGGGAGGTTTAGCAGCCTGGTAGTGACAGCGCTTCTGAGACCTGATCCCAGATATCGCCAAGGGATTGCCTTGGAACAGATAAACTGTTTTGCTTATGGCTACTTCTACAAGTATGCTATCACAGTGTTTGTAGCATGAATTAGTTGTCATTTCTACATCTCATAAACATGCCCTTGTCTTCAATATTGCAAGTGTGGGCATGTGTGTGTGTCTACTCTATTAGTGGTTTTCCTTTTTATCTTTAATGCTAGCTGTAAACTCAAAACTGTGTTCATGTATTTGCCATAGGACTTCCTCCTCCTGGGCTGCATGTGTTTGAGTGGACATTCAGACTCAATGTGCAGTGTTCACACAACAGCACGAGGTCGTCCAGGCTCTGCATTCAGACTCATTGTGCAGTGTTCACACAACAGCACGAGGGTGTCCAGTCTCTGAAGCTGATGGAGGGTCGTCAGCAAGTCAGGCACAGTGAGCAGCGTGCAGGAGGAGAGGTAGTGGAAGACGTGCTCAAACCCCTGCAGGCCTCGGGCGATCTCCGCAGGCACCCCCAAACACTGGGCCACCTGCTGGTAGCTCTGCACTCCAGGAAACACCGGATCCAGCCTTTGTGCCAGACTGTGCACCAGCAGCTTTGGTAGATCGCTTAGAGGCACGCCTAACAAAGAGAACAAAGACAGAACAGAGTCAAACCCTCTGTCAAGCCACATTACTTCCATTTTATTCCTTTTTGTATCTGAACTGTCATACCAGAGAGCATATAGGTTTGTCCATGTAACGTTGACCTTTCACCTTGCTTTCAGGAGGGGATCTATAGCTGTGATTCCACCTTGTTTATAGCAGGGTCAGGTCAGGTCCCACAGCCCAGGTCATAGGGTTAATAACCCATATGCTATAACCCTAACCCTAACCCCAGGTCACACAGCCAGGGCAACAGATTTGGAATTGTAATTGATGCGTACCCTGGTAGTATCACAATCTTGTTGGTTGTTCACTCTCCCCTACCTGATCAAGATCCCATTGCGGATTTTTATTAGCCCAAATATTAAGTAGAGACCTGATCTTGCGTGCTGACCAGCTCCAATGATTCACCATTTTGTTATTATCTGTTAACTGCCCTTGGAAAACACTTGTCTTTGAACACCCCTGCCTTACTTGTTTATATAGACATTGTGCAGCTGACAAGGCCTCTCAGCCAAAAATCAAAGGAGTTTGAGTGGACATTCAGACTCAATGTGCAGTGCCTTCCCTGTCTATATAGACATTGTGCAGCTGACAAGGCCTCTCAGCCAAAATAGAGCTCATTTCAAACTAAACCTGAAATGACAGGAAAAAAACTGAATGCTGTTTCTACATCTGACAAGAGTGGCAGAGGTGACAAAGTTAAACAGTCAGACAAGACCTTTCAGTCAACAGTCAAGACTAAGAGACGTTTCAAACTAAACCTAAAATGGCAGTAGAAATACCTCATGCCGTTTCTAGGGCTGACAACAGTGGCAGATGTGATAAAGTGCAGAGCCATCAAGGAAATTTAAACTGAGCTATAATTGTCTGTTTTATTGGCCTACCTTGCATGATGGCACAACTCCGTTGAACTAAATTAAAGATGTTGGGCATCTGTGAATGACAAAAAGAAACCACCTCAGCACAGTGTTGATCTCAGTACCAGTGAGTATGAGTCAAGAGGAAAAGATGTTTTGAAATATTTCTTTGAATATTTCTTTGAATATCTATAATATTTTTAGACTCAGCAGACCTGCAGTTATGGGCAGTGGAGCAACAGCTCAATGAAAGACTAGCCCCTTATACATGCGTCAATGTAAAGCTGTTACATCGCGTCTACCACGATAGAAACTCGCGAACGTGTTACAATTGCCTCATGTATAAGGGGTCTAGATGTAAACCGTTAGTTTTTCCGCCGATCGTCTGAAGCTTTCGAGAGAGGTGGTTTACCACGTTCGTTCGGCTTAGAAAAGGGCGTGTCAAATCAGGCCGATGTGTCATGGGGGAGGCCGTGCGTGACTAGGGGGAGACGTGACAGGAGGCTAGAAAGTTAGAGGCTAGAAAGTTCACTCCATCATCTCTTTGAAATTCCTTTTTCCATGAGTGGTAGGCTACAATGTGACTGGCTGTTTTAAAATATAACTAATAGCCTAACGAAACAAAATAACCCAGGAAGTTTCATCTTCGAGACGTCCAATACTGACAGCTGACTCATAGCTTGCAGGTTTGCGGGAGACGCGACATTTGAGGGATGTCACTTAATTTAAACCTTTTTTGCTTCCGTTAGTGTGTGTGTGTGTGTGTGTGTGTGTGTGTGTGTGTGTGTGTGTGTGTGTGTGTGTGTGTGTGTGTGTGTGTGTGTGTGTGTGTGTGTGATAGAGACAGAGAGGACTCAGTAAAACATCGGAAAACACCGTGTCTTGTAAGCGTTAAGCTATCAATCACCCCCACAATGAAATATGCCATTACAGTCGCAACAAACTTCTTGGCATTGTGGTGCGCCCAAAACGCAAGCTATAAACGTAGCCATCCTAATGTAACCAAAATATACCTCTGCTGATATGCCTAACCTTCGTTCTATTTAGAATTTGTCTTAGCACTATGCAGAAATAAAATAGCATCTACAGTGTCAGGATTCAGGCGAGAGCGCCTGACTTCTATAACGCGCCCTGCTGCACTGAAGGAGCGCTCACTCGCAGCACCTGTTGCTGGAACGCATATAATTCGTTTTGCACGGTGCTGTAGTCGTGGGAACGACTGGCCTGGTTTCTCCCAAAAGGAAAGTAGATTTTCCTCTGCTGATCCCGCTTCTATATGGAAGTTTGTAGAGAGATTGCCGGGGAGTAAAATGCTCCCTTTCCTTTACGTCTGCTGCTGGCTAGTAATACAGACAGCCGGAAAGGTTAATAAACGGAATGAAATAGCTACACATTACACACGCTATGTTTTAATAAAAGCCACGTTACTCACATACTGGTTAACACTGTTAGTTACAGCACATAAATGTTTGTCGCTACATCCAAACTGCGTCACCGTTGTCCCTCCCTGTGCTCCAGACGCACCATTTTGCTTGCAATGTGAATCATTTAATTTAAATATGCTTATTGGCATTTGTTGCACCTTAATCATTTTCTACAAACATGATATGCTATGTATGGTGTAGTAGACTGAGACTCTATTCACTACTGCACAAAAACTAGACACGTTTGAAAAACTAGACGTTTGCAATGAAGTAGGTTAAACAACTTTCGCCAATATCTCCGTAAGGGAGATGGGTTATGTGCTCAAATTTCCTGGGATCAAAGAAGACGTTAGTATTCATGTGCAAACTAAAAATCACGTCTCAGGATTGCTGCGCATGCAAGTTATTTCGGGTGTCTCAACTGTAACTAATACCACTGTCATATAATTATGAGTCCAGTAAAAGACGGAGCAAACACAGTTTTCTACCGTTGTTGACACACATCCACGCGTAGACTCGTTTTCTTTCCATCCGAGAGTGGTTATTCAAAGAAAATATTAAGAACTATATGCTGATAGAAAGAAGGGAACTTTAAGCCACTACACTGCCTGTGCCCGATGCGGATCACGTTGATGTTGTTAGTAAACAAACCAGGTGGGAGCACATCTCCGTGGTCTTTGCGCATGCCCGAGGCAATGTAACAGCTTCACATTTTGCACATTTATACAGGTAACGACAAGAGCCGTTTCCCTTGAAAATCTTCACACCTACACGCGAATACGATACGATAAACTGATCTGATCTCAGTGGCACATGTATAAGGCCCTACTGTTTGCTGAGGATACAGTGTGAACAGAAAACAATACAATATGAATACAAATATCCCATTGATTGACTAGAAGAATGCCCGGGAGTGAAACTATTCTGGCTCTAGCAGAATGATGTGGAACAAGTTCAATACTTGAGCTGCCAAGAAACATGAAAGCCTCCAGGTGAGCTCTATGGCTGTCAGTTGACTCCTTTCAGGTCTCAAATTGAGAGAGGAAATAAGGGGCAAAAATGGCATGGAATCTCCGCCGGGAGCCCTTACACTACAATTTGCATACTTATTATACACTGCATACTTATGATAGATGAGGGATTGAAATTTAGCTAGATGGAGATTTTAGGAGCTATCTTATATGTATGTTAAATGATCGTATTTCAACTTGAAAGGCTGTAATTCTGCCAAAAGAAAAAAAAATACTCACTGCAACTGCAGGAACCACTGTTCTATCCATTTCCACATCCCTCTCATCTCTCCTTCCCTCTCTCACCTGACGCACATCGAGTGGCCTGGGTTCTTCTGTGCTGGGCCTGGCCGTCTCCGAACACACATGCAGCTCCAGGCTGATGTCAGAGGGCACGGAGGAGTACAGGTCCAAGGATGGGCCGTCGGCCCCAGTCCATGATCCTGGCCCTTTTGAGGGGTGGAGCTCCGTATCGGGGGGAAATAATGCATCGCTGTCCAGCTCGGGGTGGAAAGAATCATGGATGTCCAGCTCCGTGCACTCAACAGGAACGTGGCGCCTCTGCATCCACCCGGAGCCCCCCTCTGAGGCACAGTGGTGCCCCCCTGTGGCAAGCGCCGGCGCAGGGTCTCCGCTCGTGGGCAGTGGTGTGGGGAGCCCAGAGGATGGCTGGGAGGCAAACCCAGATGAGCAGTCACTGCTGAAGGACTGGCGCAGAGTGCACGACTCGCAGACACCTGGGTCAGAGAGCACAGCTGGCATGGCAGGGTAGCAGCAATCCTCCTCGCTGGTGGCTGATCCCTTGTCACTGGTTGTTTGCCTTGGTATCACACCTAGGTTGATTAAGGATGGGGTTAAAATTAGTCAGGTGTGTAATTATATAAATTTAAAACGCATACCATCTCAATGTAAATGGTTGTGTACAAAGCTCTCAGTTGTTTGCAAATGTAGTCATTTATCCAGCCACCCACAGATAAAAGTAGAAATGCACGAATACGCATGCGTACGTGCATGTGCATTCTCACACACAAACACACACACACACACACACACACACACACACACACACACACACACACACACACACACACACACACACACACACACACACACACACACACACACACATACACACACACACACACACACACACACACACACACACACACACACACACACACACACACACACACACACATACACACACACACACACACACACACATACACACACACACACATTCAATGAAAATGCAACATTTAATTAGTAACATGAAATTAAACATTCATTTAGTAACAACTCAGAGTCTTTAGCTGCTCAAGCACCTGAGATCTGTTCTTCTTCCTCCTGGGTCAGAGTGCACTGTGTTTCCATGGTGGCAGAAGGGGCCTGTGTGTCATCATGACTGCAGCTGTGTGGTATCAGGCAGCCTGCTTTTAGGAGAGTAATGACTGTTTTATTCAGTATTTCCGTCTCACTTTATCTCTGTCATTCAAATACCTAAAATGTGGTTGTATACAGTCAATAAATAAAACACACCTGCTACACACAAAGACTCAGTAAAACCTTTAGAGAGAACTTAATAGATTCTACAGTTCTGTCTGCTAGTCACACCACACAAATACTGTATTCTGTGAATTGCAAGTTTAATAAATGAACCCAATTCAAAGCAATGACAATATTGTGAAACAAAAGTCAATGTTAACTAAAGTTAGGGAGTCCCTCTTTTCCTTTTATGCTATCCCCTGTGTCACACAACCAAGACGCTAAGAATGGCTTAGGTAAGAGAGAATCATAATGTGCGTGCATGCAGACCTTTGAAAAATCTCCTGATGAAAGTAGATCTGCGATACATCAACATAGTGGCAGACAGCAGGAACATCAAGGCAACAACTGCCACACAAGTAGAAGTGGTGGCAGCAGTGGTAAATGTGGAAGGTGTGGCCACTGGACTCGAGACTTTTTCAACTCCTCTACTTGCTGCGAAAGCTATGGGAACAGAAAACCAGGCTTTACAACACACCTACACATATAGACATATCCACTGAACACTCCGCATGCTCCAACACTGTAGTGTTGCTCACTGGGATATCTGAAATAATGCAATAAAAATCTATGGCAGACAAATAAAGGTATGCCATGACGAAAAGACATTTATAGTAATACATGGAGATGCAAGGAAAGCGATTATTGACTAACGCTTAACTTCTGTCTTAATGCTCTGTGAAAATTGTGTTTCTGTTGCTTCGTGAACAAATGTGAAATAAACATCCTATGCAATATAGTACAGTACATAATGTGAATGCGCTGAGCAACTGATGCTGTGTTGCTATGTGGTGTGACTGTCGACAAGATACAGTGTCTGTGCCATGGGCATGCGAGTGTCAGACTAAATCTAGGCATTAGCAGCGGTGCTAACATCGGAGACTGTGCTTACTGCCGCAGAGTGGATTCCTGAAAGGGGGAGGGCCACATGACATGCACTCCAAATCCTGCTGGCCGTCTAGCCTCCGCTTACTGTAAAACCTGCAGGAAGTCAAAAAAAAGAAAGAAAAAAGAAACAGGAAATTAACAGTTATCTCCCATTTTACTCATTACACACGTTGTCCCCAGTACAATTTGTAAGTATAGCAACAAGAGAGCCATTCCACAGTACTTACAGTGGCTACATAACAACAGTTTCAAGCAGTATCATTTGGTTTCTACTGGCAACATGTCCTGGACTGGCCTCTAGTGTACTCACCCTGGCAAGCATTCTCCACACATGGCATTGGTGGTGGGCGTGCAGGGCGACAGCTCTCTCCTGTTCACGCGTCGGCATGCCTGGCACATCTGGCAGGGATGGGACCCCCAGGCCTCCTTAAACCAGCGGGCACCACAGGGCTGGCAGCGTGCCAGCGCTCCATACCCATACCCACAATCCTATAGGAATACCGTCAGAAGATGCTGGGTTTCTGCAATGCACTGCCTGTACATTCTAGGTTAAAACAGTAGGTAAACTGGATATTGATTTCACTCAAACTTTTGAAAATTGATCTAAGAAATTGTAATGCTCATTTGATGCAGTTTTGGCCATTTTTGACTATTTCTATTTAGCAGAAAGCTCTTGACATTCATTAGTTAGTGCAGTAAAATACTAACATTGCACCCCATGTAATACTGGACCTCAGAGGGATGAGAGATCGAAGAAAGGAGGGGCAGAAGTGGGCAGGGTGGAGGAGGGTAAGGTAATCTCCAGCTTCCTGTCAATGACGTTGTTTGGGGTTATTTCAGGTCATGGCCGAGCTCAACTTCAGCCAACATGCCATGGTACACTTCTCTTCCACCCTCTCTTAGTCTGACTACTTCGTGCTCATTTTCTAAAACTGTACTCCCCTTCATGCCTTTCTTTCATCTCCTGTCCTCTTCTTTGTTCATGAAATATATCTATTTTTCAATTTTCCTACCCAAGGCTTTTTCTCATTGTCATCATTCCCATATTTTTTCTATTGCCCTCCACTGACACTCCCCCCCCCCCCCCCCCCCCCTTCAAGTGTGAACTTGTGCAGGGTGTGCCAGTGGGATTGGTCTTCAGTGAGGTTGAGAGACTCGGGAAAATCGGAGTTCTGTCTGCTAGTTGTACCACAAGTTGTAGCCCATAGTGCCTCCAGCTTGGGTATTTTCTATAACCTCCTGTGACTGTCAGCACCAGTCAACTAGTCATTGTCAAAGCCTATGCTGAACATCCAAATTAGAAAATCCCAGTAATACCTTTATTTACTAAATAAAAAGAGAAATTGAGAAAGAAAGAAAACAATGAATAAGCATAAATGCAGGTTTTAGATTTACCTCTGTGAGTTCCTGTCCTGGTGAACACTGCACACAAGAATGACACCCTCCACTTTCAAAATACTGATTTTCAAAGCAATCCATTTTGAGCACACCTATCAGAGCAAGAAAACAAAATGTTGATATGACATTACTTACCATTCATTGATTGGAAATAAAAAAAACAAAAAACATTAATGATCATGTTGGCAAGTTGGTTTTGTGGATTATCTGTTTCTTAAGTTAAGCTGCTGTTTGTAAGATACTTACACTTGCCAGAGCAGGATAGCTAGTACCAGGCAGTCCTTAATCATGTGAAAGCCATGGTGTTTTTCCTGAGAAAAATGCACTTATTATCCAAGTCACAGAGGCTTTGAGAGTAATACACTACTGAAGCTTTTTTACGGATCCATCAGAATAATGCAATATAAATATAATTGAAAGTGCTGACATGGTCCTCCAACAGATAAAACAAAAAAAAAATGATACATTCAAACACAGTATATTATCTGGTCTTCATATTTTGCTCACATATGTGAATAAACGAAGAATAAATTAGGAAAACGGCTTTCTCTCTCTCTCCTCAAACTATAGAGCAACAATTAACAGTGTTTACTTTAAGATCTATAATAACTGACAAGAAAGATACAACGAAACTCAAGAATTGCTTCAAAAACCCTAACGAAATGTTACTTAAAAGAAAATAGAGACCCTATAGGCTACTACTACGCCCCTATACGGACGCGGATATCAAAAACACAAAGTAACCTAATAGCCTATGTCTAAACTAAACAAGTGACATAATGAGAAGCATACGTTCATTTAAGAAAACAATCCGTTGTTGCTTATGCCAAAATGCTCTTACAAAAGTTTTATAATTAATAGAATAATAATGGTAACGTGTCTCGAGTAAACAGCATGTTCCACAATTACGCTACTTTCCAGCGTTGGCAAGTGGGGTGAGTCTGCAGTTGGAGCTGTTATGTGACACCCCTCAACCTCACTCGGTCCTCTCCTCTCTATTTTATTGTATTATGTCATAGGCCTAGTGTCTTTTGAAAAGAAAAATCGCATACCTTTATCATCTGCTTTTGACAAATTTGACTGAATGTCCGTATCGCGTCTTGCTACTTGGTATGAGGTAAGATGCGTTTAGCTTGCGCCTGTCAGGTCAATAGGCGGGCATGTCTCAACATGTCCCCTGAGTCACTGGTACCCGAGTTGCAGCAGCGTCACCCACCCACTGCGGACCCCACTAATAGTGTACCCACTCCGAATGCTTATCGTTGTCCTGTTCTCTGTCGGACACAACACAGACATTAAAAATGTTCTATATTTGAATGGTTATCTCGCTTCAAAACGGTTTCTGCTGAAATACGTTGTTCTATTCAGAATGTTCATGTGAGAGCCTACAGTTAAAAAAAAGGGGCATTAATGAAGGTTTTGTCGTTTCAGGTGAGTGGCTTAGTCCTATGCAGTCCACAATTCTAGTCCCATACACTTTTTTTTTGGCAAAATCAGGTAATTGCTCTTCATGGTCATCTAGTTGTCTGTTCAGTGTTTGCGGTGTTTGTACATAATACTGGCCCTGTAATCAGGAAATAAACATAGAAGCTCGGAATGGACCATAAACAATCCCAACGAATCACCACGTTGCTTCAAGAGCAGGGAGGGGGGAGAGGGGTATTTTGGTTGCCTATGAGCTCACACCTTGACATGGAGACAATAACACAGCATTGCCATTTACAGTAAAGAGCTAGGCCTACTGCACACTTAGGCCTAAATGTGTCTTTTGAGTTGTAAATTAAATTGTATGACTGCATTGGAATTAAACACATCAATCCTGGTGTAAATTATAACAAAGCTACGATTTAAAAAAATAAATAAAATGGCTGAATACGTCATCATATATTCATAGTCTTTGCAAAACCTGATGCTGACGCATAGTCGACCATTGGGACCTTGTCAGCCCACCTCCCCCAACCCCCCATCCATGAGTATGAGTAGTATCATCCTCCTTTTCTTCATCATTCAAATAAGTTTACACCTGGGAGGAGTTATGGGCTCAGAGAAGGGGGTGAAGTCACACTTTAGTAAGTGAGCATTATGCATCATCTGATTAGCCCACTTTAAGGATGGGCAGGGCTAAGACGCTGTGAGTATTGATCACTTAGCCTATGTTAGTCTATTAGACATCAGAAAGACATGTATTAGTCGACTCTGCAGCGTCAATGTTTCATTCATGTCTGGGTGTTTTGTGGTTATTATGGTCTTGTATAGCCCAGTATACAAAATGACTATCAGTTGGACACAATTTTCACAGTTTGTTTAACCACGTTCATACTTTTACACAGCTGTAGGGCAGCACTTCGTCCACCAGGGGGCAACCCGATCCACGGCAAGTGTCCAAAGTCTCTGCAACCTTCCATCTTCGATCCCCAGCCCCGTACATGATCCTGTCTTCCACTTAGGGAGACATCACAAGACGGCAGGACTGTGCCACTCTTACCCAGCTTGGTGAAACACGCCGCATGTTCCCCCTTCCCCCTCTGCCCTGCGGTGACACCAGCCAGATCAAACTCCACAGAGTTGGCTTCCAACCACCGCCAAACAACCCACTCAATGACGGCAGAGCCTTGGCTTGGCATGATTACTTTTGAAGTGGTGCCTGCTTGCCTACTGTTGTTGATAGGCAGGTGAGCTCATAAATGTCTCTGCCAGTGCAGAACAGCCTGACCTTGAACCTTGACCTTGCTGTTTTCTATGTACTGGGCACCTGTGTGACATGGCAGATTGTAATACAGTTTATAGTCTTGTGCTTGTAATATAGTTGTCATTGAAGTATTACTGTTTGGCGGAGGGTTCTAGTGCTCTGTGTGTGTGTATCCTTGTGAAATAATCCCAATCTCAAACCAAATGTATGAAATAAACCCAAAAATTTACCAAATGAACAATCAAATCAGACTACTTCAAACATACTCTACAGTCAAAGTGTGATGGACGGATTGCTTTGTCCATCAATTTGACTGTGTTTCATTGCACATTGTGTTCTGCTCAAAATTACAGTTTTGAAACTTCAATCTTTAATTATAAAAATTATTTAATCTTGGACTCATAAAGATTCATTCATCCTTCACCTTCACCATCCTACCTATCTGAATGGATACAAGTAGATTAAGATAAAATAATACAAATCTGAATGGATATAATTAAAAGTAAGTAAGATTCTTAATGAATGGGTTTTTTGTCAAATCATTTAACATTGATACATTTGTTGTCCAAGACTGATGTATATTTTTCATTTAGATTTAGATTTGCATTAGTTGTAAATATGTTAAAATATTTGTTGAATATCCCCTATTTTGAATAAAACTGGGGATACAATACCAAAAATACAATACCATTAAAACAAGGCTTAAAAAAATAAATAAATATATAATTGTTTAAAAAAACTGTCCTTAAGATAATAACTTTAGAAGAGTTCAAATCAAAAAATCAAATAAACGTTGGCAAATTCCGAACCACAACAACCCATGTTGCGAACACAACATGAGGGTTAAAAAGCCCGGAAAGAGAGCTGTAGTCTGGAAGTATGTTTATATCAGTTGTCTATATCAGTTGTCTATTAGTAAGCTTCACTTGCACGTTGTGTCTAAAACAAATTGACCTGGTTGGAGACTACAGAGTGGAGCTATTCTGATAACCAATACAAATGAAAATTGGATGGAGAGTTAGACTTAGAGCTAGATTGCTCCAGTGCCTCGGATCCTGGTGGGAACAGATCTCTGAAGGCCGTGAGTGGGTGCCAAAGGCAGCCTGGGCGATTTAGAAATACCAAAGATAAGGCTGAACTGAAACATTTAACACCTGCAGGAAAAGAAACACACAGACACACTGGACCCTTAGCATTTAAACACTGCATCAGGACCACTATTGAAAACAAACTTGATGATTGGTCAAGGCCATTGGGGATGTGCTTGAGACCCCTTCAACACAACCTGTGAAGACAGACACAAAGAGTGACTTGTCAAGGTCAGCACCCCAGACTGCCTCCCAATCTACAACACTGAGATGAATTCCTTGTTCTTGAAAGCTCCCTCTCCCCCATGCTTTTAATCACTCACTAAAGTGAATGAGCACTTTGACCAGTGAAGCTGTTGAAGTCTTTGAGCCTTGGACTGCACTGGCATTACTCTTCCATAACCAGCACATAATCACAGACCACAATGAAGTGGTGCTTCCAAAAGAGTGCCAAGGAGGTGAAAGGGAGGGTAATATGTGTGTGTGTGTTCTAGTCAGTCTACTCTGAATATGGATGAGAAAGCTTGGTGAGTGTGTGTGTGTGTGTGTGTGTGTGTGTGTGTGTGTGTGCGCGCATGTGTGTGTGTTTGTGTGTGTGTGTGTGTGTGTGTGTGTGTGTGCGTGTGTGTATTTTTGAGTGTTTGCTTATGATGTGTGTTTCCTATTTTAGAGTCCTCCCATAGACCTCACCGTTGATGTGGTTGGAGAAGAGCCAAGAGTTCAGGATCATGCCAAGCGTGTTACTAACATAAAGTAGGGTGGTGTTAATGTTTAATCAGAGCCCTCAAGGCATGGAAAAGCCCACAGTGCATTCACACAAGCAAACACACACACACACACACACACACACACACACACACACACACACACACACACACACACACACACACACACACAAACACACACACACACACACACAAAATAAATGTCTGTTACCTTTGAAATATTTTGATCAATTAAATATAAAATTGCACAAACTTTAAAGCATCTATGGTTGGCAAAAGGCATACACATGTGCAGAGGAGAAAGAGAGAAAGGCACACAAACAGAGAGAGCTTCATAATGTGTTCGTAAGCGGTCATTTGGTGTCTTGGCGACTGCGTATGTGTGTATCTCTCTGTGTGTATCAGTGGTGATAGTATAAAAGGCTACAAATCGTTCCATAAAGTTGTTGCTTTCATTTGGGAAAAACATTACTAGATAGTGCTGTTTGCAACCTTGAATTATAAAAGGAAAGAAACTGGTGTACAGTTTCAGCCTTGGCATTTATGCTCATGGAAACCTTGCACTTTCTCATTTCAGCTGCTCTCCCACATATTCACTCCTTCCCATTCGACCACTATCGCACCACTCTATCTCTACCTCCTGAAATGAATCCAAACACACTTCAGTCTGCAATACGCTGTGTTGTTTTGTTATGTTACGCATGCATGTTAGCGTCTTTCTATTGACTGCAGCATAGATATCTTCCTTTTTTATCTTCCCTTGCACTGTATCATACAACAAACTGACCAAATTGACTTTTCAGTGTCATGCCAGCAGACTTTGATAAGAGCAGAAGATATGCATGTCAAAGCTACATTTCTAACCTGCTAAGCTTATTTGTAAATGTAGTACCCTCCTTCAAGGCAATTCAACATAGATGGTGATGGGGGTAGCTTCAAACTGTAAGACACACCTGCAAAAGTTCAGCGATTACTTTAAAGGTTAAGATCAATTAATTGTTTGTCTGTGTGTGTGTTGTGTTTGTGTGTGTGTGAGGGAGAGAGAGACAGTTCAAGGTGGGAAGCCCAATAAGATCCACTCCTTGCTATGTCTTGAGGCATAACGTTTGGAAAAGTGGTGTGAGCTGTTAATGTCCCATTATAGTAAACAGCCAACTGCAGGATACACCTGGAGAGCCTTCGCTATCCTCCACCAATACAATTGTTGCCTGCAAGCCAGCGGCAAAGGCCGGATATTTATAGGACACAGGAAACATTTTGTTTGGAATTGTTTTGTAACAAATACTGTAGCCATGACTGAAGTTATACTGTAATGCCAAAACAGACCAGAGAGTGTCAGTATCCTCTTGGAAGGGGCAGGGAAAGGACAGTGGATTTGAAATGGCAAAAGAAGAGACCAAAGGACAGACACGTGCCTCATGGCAGATCCAGGAGTGAAGCAAAAAAAGACTTTTGCAGTGGAAAGGCTTGACGGTAAAGGTCCAGTGATGATTTGGTTTGTTTTGGTTTGGTTCGGCGGCGACAGACTTTGGCCTTACAAATATTTACAGGAAAGCCATGCTAAACCTTCAGAGAGACAGGTTTATCACAAACAACCCCAAACACAACACACTAACCCACACACACACTCACACACACACACGCACACACACACAATCCAGTCACACAGACATATACATCCTGGTGTACACAGAATACTTACATGTCCATGGTGTGTTCACATTTGTATGCATCTCACAATGTTATCAGCATAGATGGGTAGTCATCTTATATGACTCAATAGTGGTGGTTGACTAAGTGTGTGTCTGTCTATGTGTGTGTTTCTAATGCAAGTGTGAATGTGAGAGAATGTGAATGTGAGTATGTGGTGTGATAGTGATGTCATGATGCACTCCAGTCAATTCATTCCTCCTACCCTCACAAACAACTCTCGGTGTGTGTGTGTGTGTGTGTGTGTGTGTGTGTGTGTGTGTGTGTGTTTGTGTGTGTGTGTGTGTGTGTGTGTGTGTGTGTGTTTGTGTGTGTGTGTGTGTGTGTGTGTGTGTGTGTGTGTGTGTGTGTGTGTGTGTGTGTGTGTATGTTTGTGAGTGTGTGTGTGTGTGTGTGTTTGTGAGTGTGTGTGTGTGTGTGTGTGTGGTTAATGTGAGGGGGCAGGGCTGAGCTTGTGGTGGCCTTTGTCCACGAGGGGGTCAGCGATTTGAAGAATCTGGTTGTAATTTAAAGGTACCGTATGCAACAATAGCTATTCGCTAAAGGTATGCTAGCGGCTAAAACTAACGAAATCTCTTGAAATGTGCTGACTTTGTCATTATGACAAACTAGTTACTCAACGACTGTCCTTACACAGTCAACAACATCAAGCAAGTGCAACACAAGACTAAGCAAGACGGCAAATAAGCTACTTACTAGATCGGCAGAAGGTAAACAAGTCAGGTCGGCGGGCATCGGCAGGTAAAACTACATAACGCAGTTATATGCCTATCGACCCTGCTATGCCAATGGCAACGACGCGATTCTCCATATTAAATGTCATTGTAGCGCCCCAATTTTTTTTAAGCTGTTATTTTAAGGTTAAACTGCTTATCCTAACCCTAATCCTGAAGCATAATTGTTGCATACGGTGCCTTTAAGACCCCACGCTTACTTTTTTTCTAGGTTTTTGTTTAGGTGTAAGTTTAATGCCATGCCAAGTTTCCCACTGGTCAGGCTAAAAGGTATATTATTGATGGTTGATGTTGATTCACAATGAACCGGTAACCTACACACTTGCAATACATTCAAAATACATATCTATTTTCAAACAAAATACTGGATGGCCTTTGCGGCTGCAAAGTCTGGAATAATGCCTGATGCAGGAATAGCCAAGATCCTCTTCGGTACTATTTAAAGAACATGCACCTCTATTTCTGTCAGTGTGTCTGTGGCTCATTTCTGTGGCAATATTTCACTCAGATTGGACTATCATGGATTATAGAGGTGGTGCCATACAGAACATGGGTACAAAATATTTTGAATTTAAAGGCAGAGAGATGTATTGGAATCACATCCAACTTTGACACAGTTGGATACAGAATTGGATAAAAACTGTCTCCAGTGCAAAGCTTCATATTACTGACACCATTTTCAGGCCATCCTCTCGTCATGGAGGAAAATTCATTTCTGTTTCAAAAATGGAAGAAGAAGGAAAATTGCAGTGCAGCGCTTTTCTTTAGAATGTCTTACACTGTCTGGCAGGCTGTCTTTATTCTCATATTACCTAGCAACAGGTTCAGTGTGTGTGCTTCCTGAATCCTAGGATTACGCTATAATCTCTTTTGAATATAACAGGACATCTTGTAGTCCGTGAAAGTGACATGGGTGACAAACTCTCCCACCTCTGCATAGCCTAACACTGTTTCCTATTTGTCAGGTGTATTCTACGCCTGTCCACTACGAAATCAATCACTGAAACGCAGAAGCTTTTCATGAAATGAGACATAGAAATAGAGACATAATGTTATGTTTTCTTTATGTTTTAAATCCAAATAGGGATAACACTACACTAGATTCACCGCTAATCTAAAATTGTATCATAAGATTGTTCTTGTATAACTTCTGGCAGAAAGAAAGAGATATCACAAAGGTTCTGCATGGAAAGCAATAAACCATCAACGAAAAAAGGAGCTCTGATGTGTGTGTGTGTGCTTTTGTGTGTGTGTGTGTGTGTGTGCTGAGGTCATGGATTTCAAGGTAAAACATGAGGACAGGCGATAGGGATGGACAGATGAAAGTCAGACAGGCAGCAGAGAGCGGACTAAAGATGAAGAGGGAGACCTGGGACTCCTGCAGTGAGGCTTGTTATGGATGATGTCCACACTGATGGGGGAGTCTTTATTCTCTCTCCCTCCCTCTCCCTCTCTCTCTCTCTCTCTCTCTCTCTCTCTCTCTCTCTCACACACACTCTCTCTCTCGCTCTCCCTCTCTCTCTCTCTCTCTCCCTCTCTCACACACTCTCTTTTTATGCTTTCTTGCTTCTCTAAACTAAGGCACACACCCCTTCTATCACCATAGCTGTCCATTCTCTCTTTCTCCCAGCCCCCCGTCCCACAAGCATTTTGTCTTTCTCAGTATCTCTCTCTCTTTCTCTGGCTATATTGTTTCTCTCTCTGTTTTTCTTTCTTATTCAATACCTGTGTAGCTCCCAACATCTATTAACCCCTATGCCATTACTTTAAGGCCATCTGAATGTGAGAAGTGAGGAGAAAACATATTCTCTCTGACACAACCACCCCACCTCCACCCATTTGCAGTTCATCTCCTCAAGCTTCTGTATGGTAACTCTCCCTACACCATTCTCTTCTACACTTTGTTCAGTTGAGGACTTCTTAATTAATCAATTGTGTGTGTGAGGATTTTGCGCCTTGCAACTGTTTGCATTGTAGAAGACGATAATTAAGAGGCGTAATTGAAAATCCTCTCCCTCCTCTGTCTCAATATTAGTCAGTAAGCTTCCACTGCCGTAGATATAGAGGACTCCATTGCCACGGGAGAATAATTCATATTACATTGGCTTTATTTGGAGGTATAGACTGCCAAAATGATTTATCATTTGATAGTATGGCTTGTCCTTTTGTAAGTTAAATATACAAGTGTTTCATAACCTTAATCACAGAGTTTAAACTTCAGTGAGGTTCTTATGTGTGTGTATAAACACCTCCAGCTCAAAATACATGGACAAGAAGAGTTCCTTTTCCTTCTGGGAAATATTTGTAGCTTTGGCTTTCATTCTTGAGTTACAGGAAGAGACCTCCCCAGGCGCCATGACCATGGTTTCATGCTCAAGTCTCCAGGGGCGAGGTGCGATTGATCTGATTGAAAAGGTGATGGGCTGGAGGAAGGGGTGACGCCTGATGCTAGGCATTTAAATGATAAGGTGATTTAGCTATTTGGATAACTGAGATGACGGCATAAAGAACACAGGTGTAACGAAAATAGAAAGCATTTTAATTAAAGAAGAAACTGTAGGATTACCCATCTGTTTGTTTGCATAATAGCAATGTCAATAAAAGTTCTTTCTGAAATGTTCCATGAAGCTCTTAAATTTAGGGACCAGACTTCCAGGAGGTCCATCAAAAACGACAATTCAAGCAAAAGGTTGGAAAGGGATAGGGAGCATCAGAGTTTTCAAATCATGGAGTAGCTTGAGTGGAAATTTTAGTTTTACAATTCTTCTCAATGAATAATGTGCAGCAATGTTTGAGAGAGGCAGGAGGACAGGGGTGAACAACGAGACATGTGTGATTCAATGGAGTAAATACAAGTGCAATTTTATAAGATGGTCGCTGGTCGAAGGTCAAACATTCATACAAAGATAGCATTTTCAAAATACAAAGTCTGAACATTTGTCCATCAGATAGAACCGAAATCACGTGGCAAAAAAACATAATGGAACTGATATGTAATTCAAAGAAGCCATGGATGTCAAATCATACATTTGCTCAATGTAGCGTAACCCTGTGGCGGACAGACGCCATTACATTTCCTATTGTGAGAAAAACAGGCTGCCCATAACCGTTCGTTTTACCAGCTGGATAATAATTTAAGAATGTAACTAACACATGCCTTACAGGTTCTCTACTTAATAAGGCATCTTAAGAATGACGTGAGTTAATGTTTATTTCATATTTGCAAGGTGGTCCAACAAATATATTTAAGTTATTTAGAACCACTTACGGGCGTAAATCCAAAGAATGCAATATTAAGTTAAAGGGGCAGAACGCCAAGCTCTTACTATGACTGTGACAGCGCTCAAGGACACAGGCTTGAGCTTCGTTCCTGGCTGAACTTTATCACACTACACAGTTGGGATCCGTACGCTGAACAACACATCCAGAGACTTAACCACACGGAACTTTTTTTTTCCATTGTTTTTTTTTTTTTAAATGATAGGAAACTGACAAAATATCAAGTTAAATCGAGAACGGTGTGTCACTCCGGCAACCACATCATTGAAAGGGATAGCCTACAAAAAAAAAAAAAAACTTCAGTCCACACAAGCGGAATTGTCGGCTACGGAGTACACAGGTGGCCCGGGCGCTGTTCATTCTGAAGGCCTATTTTAATTTGGTTTATTTAACATAATGTAATAACTTCACATGTTCAAAATGTATTTGCTTTCGGGTATGTCTAGACTGTCTAATTGACATCTGCATGGAAATAACGCAGGTTGTTAATGAACTTGCTGAGTGACGTTTTTTTGGCACCCTTCTGCCTGCGCTAGTTAGCGCTGCTTTTGACTATGGAGATACCGGTAGGATTAGGAGGAGTTTGTGACTCCCCTAATACAGTTTTTCGAGGATCTTATCCAAACCTTTTCCACAAAGTGCAAGTTGCCCGGCAGACTAACACTGTCTTCTCTGAAAGACTGGACTTCTCAAGCGAAAAGTGCAGTTTCTTGCAACAAATACACACGCGGGAAATGCGCCAAACTAACAGTCAGTCTTCCCGTGAAGGAACATGCTCTGGGACTGCGTATGTGTCTAATTATGAAGTTACGGCGAAACTGAGAAGTGCTCATAAGACTATCGACGTCGGGGTAAGTCGTATTAATGTCGCTAAAAATCCAACTGACAAAGACAAAAAGTTGTCGTACATCGTTGGCGAAACTGACGGCAGGGAGTTTGCTACCTGTCAATCTATTTCACAGTCATTTAGCACAGACCTCAACTGCTGTGCACCATTTTCGCCTTGTCACACACACAAGTTAAGTCCTGACGGGGACGCATATTTGGCAAACAGTTCTCCTAGTTCTACCAGCACCAGTATCTCAGAAACCGCAAGGGAGCTGTGCAACGCTGTCTCCGTCTCACTGGGGTTGGCCTTGGATTCGAACGAAGTGAGCGACCAGGAAATCTCGGTACCGACGTTCTCGACTGGCCAAAGTGAAATAAACTTGTTTGAGGTGCCGTTACTGGACAGTACGACTGAAGGTGGATCCGTATGCGCACCCATGACAGAATACAGAAGTCCTGCGAAAGACGAAAAAATAATCGGGATGTTTAAAAGTAGACCTACAAATGTGAACTATTTGACAGGGGGAGTGGAGAACTTGCATGGCCTCACACCCCCTCGTGTGGGTCAGTCGGAAGAGTTCGGGCTGAACACAACATGCACGGCCTTAACTAAAGATTCAACTCTGACCATGGATAATCCTTGTTATCAATTTGACCAACTGTTGCCCATCAACTTGACAAACTTCAGTACTACCAAACCACTGCCAGCACAATCGGCGAGCAGCCCGCCCCATACCGCCCAAAAGGCTTCAGTCTACCGTAGTGATGTTGCAGAGACAGCGGAGGAGAAATATTACTCAAATCATTGCAACAAGAAAATCAAGTCCGAAGCAATGAATGATGAAGTCACAGAAGTATGGGGGTACCCGTACCGGTTTGCCGAGAACGGACCTTATCGACAGACTATGCACCCGTATTGCTCTGCCTCACAGCCCGCGTTCATACCTAAACCATATGACTATGCTAGTGGTGGACTGATGGCTCGAGAAAGGACGACTTCAGAACAGTGGTACGCGAGTGGGATGCTCTCCCGTATGTCTTATCCAACATCTGGATGCGTGAAAAATGAAGTTGGACAATGGCTGGACATGTCATCATACACCGACGGCAGGTAAGCAGAACTTTGATCACGGTCTTATTTTCAATGAAAACTTCTACATAATGAATTCCTTGTTCAAAGTTTAAATGAAGTGAGATATGATGAAGTACCTTTAGCCTAGACAGACACCAGTGACCCTGAAAAGAGACAGCCAGGAAAGAGACGACAATGTTGGCCTGTACATTTAACGGTCGCAGATTTTGTTCCTTGTCACATAAGCCTACCTGTCAGTTATGCTAACATGACTGAAATCCGTGAGGTCAATGATTGAAATCCCTGATTTTAGCTTTCGAAAATAGAAGAAATAAATCAAAAAGCCTTTTTCTGCATTTTCTCTCTGCGCTTTCATCCAAATGACGCACAAGAAAACAACCATATTGTATATGACAACGAAATTAGTTTTTCCAGTATAATACTAAGTAAACCAACCTTCAAAAAATCCACTACACTTAGAATTCAACAAGTGATGTATAAGGCCATGACGGAACACAGCGTTCCCCTACCCATACCCCTGACATTTTTTGAATGTAATTACCCTCTTTCATAGCTCTTGTTGAGTTTAGTGGAGTGGGATGCAATAGGTGAATAAATGCATGGTGAATATCTGAAACAAGACACAAGATACCAAAGGTGTACACCAATACTGGGTAAACACTTTACATTTAGAATGACAATAGTATGATAGGTGCAGAACATTTTTTATTTCTGACAACAAAATCCACATTTTTAATGGCGGCAACAGGTGTATGTATATGGTTACCCCAGTTCAGTCTTGTAAAATTGAAAGCCACAAACAGTTCTGGGTTTGCAAATGCAACGAGGAAACACTGGAATCATACAAATAAGTGCTTTATAGTGCAAAAATGAAACATTGTCTCATTGTGACAAATGTGTGCTTTAGTAGCCTATACAGAACCATTCCCTTTTTATTTGAAACCAGTAAGAATCTATTTCTGAACTATCGATCAGTCACAATTTTTTAAATTCTTATGTATTGAGTCATAGTCAATGTCAGAGATAGTTGGATGTTAGATAATTATTTTATTATTTAATTGGAGCTTCACTAATGCTTTCTCCTACCATATACTAAAATTCTTCGACCTCTGAGCATTATTAGTTGCGTTGAATAAGTTGAATGATGTTCCATATAGTACTTAGACAGTTTGTGAAATATGAATATTGGCACTAATGCTGCAGATTATTGCAGAGCTACTTGTCTTTGAGAACAGTGAGGTAATTTGTATCGGCAGATATTAGCCTCACAGCCTCACAATCCAAACTGCACACGATCTTCAAAGAAATTGAGGCTATTTCTGTGGTTTGAAACAACCTGAATTGATGCTGATTATGTTGTTTATACGAATATTATGTAACATAGATTGCAGAATATCTGTTTTGGTGGGATATCAAATTTTGTATCATGAAAAATATGCCGCTGCTGATGAGCATCATAATACAAACTACACACAAGCTTCAAAGACATTGCTACTGTGAGGCTTTTTCTCTTTTTGGAATGGCTCTGCTATAAATCTCCTCGGGTGAATAAATTAATGCTGATTGTTGTGTTACATAGGTTATTACATACATTGCAGGAAATCTGTTTTAGCGGTATATCAAGTTTTGTACTGTGAAAAATATAATTGTATATTGACAAGATTTCCTTGTAGACCCATTGGCCTCTCCCTCTATTGTACTGCAATTACTGTAATTCTGAATAGGCACACAGCGGGGAAGTCCTGTTGCTGTTATGGTGTTTCTTTCCCCTGCTGACCCTGCTGTTGTTGTCTCTTGGCCCTTATTGTTCTCCACATAACAGTAGAGTAGAGCGGTGTGACTGTTATTCTTCTTTTTATGTAGATATCAAATCTTTCACTAAACTAAAATGCACACTTGTCGGTTTTCTAGGCAAACTTTCCTTTACCTGTTTCACTGCTTGCTGGGTATTCTGTGACAAAGCTATGGCCCCAGAAGATCTGCAATAATAATTTCCTGCCTTAATCCAACCTCTGAGTGAATTTCCGTGCGTGTGTGTGTGTGTGTGTGTGTACAAAACACAGTACAAAAGAGAGCGAGACAGTGTGAAAGCCTGTGCTGTTGAACATAATTTCAGCTTGAAACAGTGATGTGGGGATTAAAACAAATAAAATAGTTAACCCCCCTGTTTGGACATTTTTTTTTGTCACTCGCAATAGAGGAGGAGGGAGCTGTAATGATTAATTGTATAACACATTGTTTTAAAGTTGATAATTTAACCACGGCATGACACATCCACTTTGGCACAGTTAAATACTGTGTGTGTGTGTGTGTGTGTGTGTGTGTGAGTGTGTATGCTGGAGGTAGGTCATGTTTAGCATGCGTCGGTGCTTATGAAAGATGGAGAGGAAAACAAAGTAAAGTGACGATGGATGGCCTATGGCCCAAGATGCTGGTTATGATTGAACAATTTTAGCTCGGCTCGGCGCGGTTGAGGATTCTACACAATCTGATATCCTAATGCATGCCAGGGACTCAATCCTGCCTACCATGCATCACTGTTATTCCACTATTACCAACCCACTGCGTGTTATCCCAGCAAACATTTACACACACACACACACACACACACACACACACACACACACACAAATATGGATGTAGATATTTATTATTATAGATATTCATATTTATGCATACAGTACATTTACATGAATCAGAATATTTTTTATTTCATTCATTTATTCCTGGCCAACTAATACTTGTACTGGGCGTTGAGAGATAGAGAACTGGAAGGAGAGTGATACACACACAAAACTAGTATAAGAAAATAAAGAACTCAATTAGAACTAAGAAAGATGTTGATTATGGCATTGCTGTGTAAATCTAGTCTCTGTCAGGGGCAAAGGCGCCCTTCAATACTGTACATCTCTGTGGTGTAATATCAGAGGGCCATGGCAGAGCGGGCTAATGCTGCCTGGCGGTGTCCCTTGCTGGGGACATGCCCTCTGAGCAAGGGTCCCTGCTCAGAGTCCGGTCCCTGCTGACCCATTTAGACCCCCCTGCCGCTCATTATGCTGTTTTAAAAATCTTATCATGTGCAACTTACACACGCTAACACCCCCCATGCACACACATACTGTATCATTCATGCCAAGGAGAGATGTTTTGAATGAATGTACTTTTAATTGGTTATTAAGTACACTGTTAGTCTTAATGTTCTAGTGTGGAGGGGTCCTCACTAATGGTCAGTCAGCTGAGGCTTGGTAGTTTGGTTGCTTGTTTACTCATTAAAATCACCTGCTCTGCCAATTACACCCCTAACACCTGAGGGCTGACACAGTGGCTAAATGGGATTCAAATTCAGTTCTCACCTCACAACATCTCACCTCTCTCCCTCTCAAAAACACACACGCACACACACACACACACACACACACACACACACACACACACACACACACACACACACAGACATTGATGACTTGACACCTCTCAGTGCTAGTCCTGCATATGTCACTTAAAAGTTGAAATGCAAATACCATATAATAAGGTTGTTTCCAGCTTGCAATAAAACATGTTAACCTTGCTCCCACTCTTTTCAAATTTACTTCTCAGTTAGAAATACATACTTTTCAATTGCACTTTATTGGCTGGACAAACACACATTCATTTTGAATGCAGCATTAATGGTAACGCACAACTTTAAACTACTACTGTTTGATCATCATAATCTTTATCATCAATATTATCCCGTCTCTATCTCTCTCTCCCTCTCCCTCCTCCCTCTCCCTCTACATCTCCCTCTCCCTCTCCCTCTCCCTCTCTCTCACCCTTTCTCCCTGTGTTTTCAGTGTACCACAGTGTGTGTAAAAAGAAAGCAGGATGTTCTCTGTGGTTTGATGCTGTTTTAGTGGCAGAGGTCCATTTTTGTTCTTACACAAAATAACAGTATCTCCAACATTCATGTTCATTAAAAACATACCATGGACATTGGATCTGTGGAATAACGTGATGGTGACTGTTAAGGTTAAGTTAATGAAAGAAAACCTTCAGCGTTGGGGAGAGGAGCAAATCGTTGTCATCACTAAACGTATCCAGTTACCTCGTGTCTCATTCACAAAAACACACAAATAAGCTACATAATCACATTTGTAAAATGTCCTGTTGAATGCATACAAAACATAACATTAATACCCTTAAATGACACTTGCTCACAACCACAATGAAGACACCCACAAAGATATAATGCAGGGTGGCCAACTCTGAAACTCCAACATAGATTCTCACGGCAAGTCAGCCTTGAAAGTTGCCAACTCAGTTTTAACGTTACACAGATAGATTACATACAAGGTATGTGTAAACATAGCTACATAGTCCACTAGCTTAAACCATGTAGCTAATGTTACTTATGAGCTAATACACAAGGTAGCTATATAAGTATGCTTGCTACATAGTTCAGGAAGATACACAGCCCTTGAACTATGTTCGCTTCACTACGATTGCCACCCTCAGCAACGGTTGTAGACGTCTGCTGGGATGCGGGGATACTCCACCGGAGACGCTATTCGGCTCTGGTTACACCCCCCAGTGGGTTACAGTAAACTACATCCCTACACTGAGACCTTCCAAATTACTGTACATGGTGCTTGTCCACGGCGACTGCTAAGAGCACAGCACGGCTTACTGGAACAGTCCGCTCTCAGTTTCCCAATACCTGTCTATTCTGTTTGCATTCTGTAAAGCACTTGGTTAAAGAAAGGTGCTATAGAAATAAAATGTATCATTATCGTTAAAAAAAAGCCATGCCGATGTTGATTCTGGTTTGACATCTGGCTTTATCCAACCTCTTTATGGTCATAGCCTTTAGCAATATGTCTGCTTAGCCTTGTGGGAGATTCCGGCCAAGTGCAATGAGTGCACGGGCAGAGAGGCCATTCATTAATTTTATTCAGGCTGAACAAAATAATTGGACAGGCTTTTTATAGGCCTGCGACTGGCACAGATGATGGATTTCTTGTGATTATCAGAGCATTTCATTGAATTCAAGAGAATTTAAAGAAATAAAACAAAAATGCTTCTGAAATACATTGCCTACCCAACCTTTAATGAGCCCCAACAGTGGCGAGAAAGGCCTCTTTCTAAATGGTGTTAAATAAACCGTTGTCAACAAAGAATATTCCCCTGACTTCATTGTTGACTAATCAGATAATGTCTCCCTCTAATATGTGCATGGAACAGAAACCACCTCTAAATAAATAAAGTGTTAATGAGTTAATTAGTTGTGTCCCATGGTAAGGCATGGTGAATCCCCTGACAGAACAATCTGTACTGCATCTGTATTTGTATGTCTGCTTCTCTCCTGCACTGGATTTCACAGTGCATCCCTTTAATTAGGGATAACACCTGCGTTCAGTGCATCAATGCAAGGATTAAGGAGCCATTAAATATAAAGTTTAAGGGCAATTATTCATTGTAGGTAATGATGAGTAATTGATCAAGATAGGATGATGTTTTTTTGTGAGTGTGTGTGAGAGAGACGGAGGGAGAGAAAGATAGAGGGAGAGGGACGGAGGGAGAGAAAGATAGAGGGAGAGGGACGGAGAGAGAGAGAGACGGAGGGAGAGAGATAGAGAGAGAGAGAGACGGAAGGAGAGAGGGACGGAGGGAGATAGAAATTAGATAGAATGAAATCTAAACCTAGAGAGATGACGGGAAACTATTGATGTTGAAGGGAAAATACAATTGTCAGTGAGGTGTAGAAATGGCCAAATGTGTTATGCTTGGTAAAGTTTTGACCTTATCTTTTCTGCATCCTTGACTTTTAAAGTTGAATGTCCTTGATTTGTCGTTATGTCTGCACAAAGTGTCTCTCCATTTTCTTCATCCTTCGCACACACACACACACACACACACACACCCACACACACACATTCCCTCTGACCTTGATTTCTCCCTGTCATGGATGGTCTTTTACCCTAATAAACCCCCACTCAGCTCTGCTGATCTACTATGTACTCGTTCCTCAACCTTCTGTCCGACTCCCCTCCTCTCTTTTTGTGCTCTTCACTCCTCTCCTAACTTTGCTCTCTTTCCCTCCACCTCTAACGTTTCCTCTGTCTTTTTCCTTATCATTTCTCCTTTGCTCAGCTCGTGCCGTCCTTCACTTCCTTTCTCTTCACTCAATTTCTCTTATTCTCCTCTCCCCTTCTTTCCTAGCCTGCTGTCTGCTTTTTCACTTTAGAAAGATAAATGGTTATATCATTTCATGGAACCTGGAACCATGTGCATAGAAGTACGTCAGTCATCAGTTCTTGTAATTGTGTGTGTGTTTGTGTATTTGTGTGCGTGTGTTTTTATGCTTGTTGTTAGTCTGTGGGATCAATTTCACTGAGTGTATTTTTAGAAGAGGAACATTACTCTTACGAAACACACCTTACGTTGTGTTTGGACGTCTTACCCTCTGCCCAAGTACTATCAAGCAGGGCCTCAGCCGTGACCGCCTGATTATAACGTGGTTATTGATTTTTTTTGTATTAAATTTACTTGTAAAGTTCCACCCCCTGTCACATACTGAAAAATGCACACCATCCCTCCTGTACTGGGAGTAATTTTTTTTCCTTTTTCTGACAGATACATAAATATGTCGAAAATATACATGACTTTTATGCTTAAGAGTAGGTTGTAGGCTATAGAAGTGAAGTCTGTGCCTCCATCACAACCACTGATAGTATATCAGTTTATATTAGTTTCCTATTTCTTTCTCCCAAATCCAACCCCAAATAAGCATCTCTCTAGTTTTCAAGAATCCCAAGTCCATAGCTGATATCATATTCTCCATATGACAAAATAGATAACGAGTGACTAAATGACATCACACACACATGCTGGAGCAAACAGACACCGCAGCAAACACACAATAACACAAACTTGCACAAACATTTTGGGCTGGTTTTGTTTGTATTAGCGAGGAACTATGACTATACTCAATTGAGGCTTTGGGAATTGGAGCTTATCAAATACACAGTCAACTTTAGGGTTTACAACACGTTTGAAATGCACTCCCAGAACATTATTATAACATACATGTATTTTATTTTAATTGCACACCGTTGATATTTACATAGCAATTACTGATGTAAGGAATTTTAAGGAGTCATTTCTTTTCTTTCTGGTGAGCAGATATCATTTCAATTGCAATTGCAGTGCCTGTTGGAAATATCCTAATCTTTGCTGCTTTGTGTGTGTGTGTGTGTGTGTGTGTGTGTGTGTGTGTGTGTGTGTGTGTGTGTGCGTGTGTGAGAAGGTTTGATGGAGGGCGCGAGCACATGTTTCCCATGGAGTTTTTTTTCCCGCCTAACCGCACCTGTCTCATTTGCTCCGACGAGGCGTCTGGATGCCATTACGGAGCCCTCACCTGTGGCAGCTGCAAGGTGTTCTTCAAGAGAGCAGCAGAAGGTAACACGCTCACACACACACGCTTACATTTTAATGTAAATGTAAATGTACACACACACACGCACACACACACATACACACACACGCACACACACACGCACACACACACACACACACACGCCCACACCCACACCCACACACACACACACACACACACACACACACACACACACACACACACACACACACACACACACACACACACACACACACACACAAACACACACGAACACGAACACACACAACATTCCCAGAGGCACACATACAAGCAGGATCAGATAAACAGTTGTGCAGCATGTTACTGTACAGTTTAAAATCAAACCCCTTTTGAAAGGTTGAATGAACATATTTGCAGGAATGCTGATGCTAACAAAAACAGCTGGCCTGTGACCTTTGGTGTTTTTATTATCTTGTCATAGTCAGTATCTGTTTTAGACATGGACTTTGATTCACAATGAGTATGAACTAATCAAAGCATACTCATAAATGCAGTTACTGCTCAGTCTTTAGCACAGACATGCACATTTAGCTGGATATTTTGACTATGTCTCGGTAGCTGACCATATTTGACCAGCAGTCCTGATATATTGTTTACATTCATTCACATACTCTTAAAATGGCAATCAGTGGTATTGTTATATGATAGGAAGCAATTGACCTTTCAGTCAAGATATGTGAGTCATTCCATGTCAAGTGTACAAAAGGCTCCCACTCAACCGTCTCAGATTTGTCTGGAAAATTCCAGGTTGTTCATACACTTCTTAATAAGTATAGTCCTAAATATTAGCTCTCTACTCCCAATAGTTTGGTTTTAGCAACTAAGTTATGTGCATTTTCAGACGCTTTTTAAGCAGCGTTTTCTGAAGCTTTTCTGAAACTTTCTAGGCTTAAAATCTGCTACCATAACTTGAAGGATATGGACTTCCAAGGGTATGGCTTGGGTATATCATAGTATTCGGGGTGCTTGAATTTGCTTGAACATTTTACTCTACGCTCTGTGGAAGCATTTTTAAAGGCCTGTGGAAAGCTAGATACTTGATATTATACACAGACCTTCCTATGTACAGTATGCTCTGTATATTGTATTAAAAATCTGTCCCTATGTGATGAATGGTCTGGAAGATATTAAAACTTAAAAATGGATGAAAACCCATTTTGTGCAATGTTTGGCATGCTATAGCAAAACACTTACAGCATCTACCAACATGAAACTAATTGTTTTGGGTGTTCTTCATTTTCTCAAAACTAATGTTGGAAAATGTGGGATTTTATACACGCCCAGAATGCAATGGCCTATGGAAGCGTATTCAAATGATAACAAAATGCACAAAGTTTTGATTCATGTTAAATTGTAGTTGAAAGATAACCTATGGATAGTGCTCAGATTTTGAAATATTTGAGTATAGCAACAGTTCAATTTGTCTTTGCAGATAAATGGGTTGTCAATTCTAACAATAACTGGCTAGCCAGAAAAGTTAGTAAGGTAAAGTAATATTGAGGAGTGTATACGCTTTCGTAAGGAATTTGCATTAACATTCTGTCTGCTTCGACTAAATCCTACATTCTGTTTTTGATAAACCTGTTTTTGCATAATGCATATACACCAGATATTCACTTTGGATGTAATACGGTTGTTCAGGTCTGACTGTGTACAGAAGCTTAAGCATATCCAAAGATTTAACCAAGGCTGTGGATTAAGAACTTCATAAGATTTTAAAATAGGCTTATTTGTGGATGTGAACTGGGCTGGCATTGTCTCCAAACTAATAGAAATGAAATATGTTTTCATAGCCAGATGACTTATTATCCACGGATAAGTCTCCCAAAAAAGGAAAGATCAGTTTATCCCAATATGAAGATGAAAGTGACTTATACGAATTTTAATAATAACAGTTAATATATAATTATTTCCTTCCATTTCTAACTGGCTTCCTGGCTCTGTTTATGATGTTTATTTACCAGTTACTACATTAACAGTAGTTGCACTTTTTTTATTAAATAATTTTTTTTCTAATATATCAAGGGTAGGGTAGGGTTAGGGAAGCCATGCTCAAACCCTAGGTCCACTTTGAATGGCAAGTGAACAGCACCAACAATGGCAGTGACTATGGCAAACCTTTTCTTATTTCTTTGGTTCATCTTATCAGCAGTGGCTTGTTTTAACTGATGAGCTGCTTGCGACTCCTGCTTCATCTTTGTCACGTACTTCGAATGTGACAAAGGTGACGTGTTATCTGCTGCAACGCCAAAGCAGATACCTAAAGGGGCCAGGCTTCCCTACCAAACATTAGAAAATAGGGTGAGTACCCAGTAGCCTCATTAGGAGTACAGTTATATGCATGCACCAAATGTGTAATGTGCTGGCTCCATTTGGATTTTAGTAAGAGTGAGAGGGTAAGAGTACCTAGCATATACAACTAAGTCCTACTGAACCACTCAGGTTGGGAGTTTCTCTGTGGGTGAGCGGAACGTTCTCGACTTCTTCACCCCTACACCCCATGGTCAACATCTCAGTCACCAATCGTCTTTTAAAATCCCTACTCTTGTCTGAGAACATGTGAGTGGGTAAACTGTAATGAATAAAATACTTTTCTTTACTGTAGTCTTCGCCATAGTATTTCAGAATATGTAAAGAGGAGCCGCTCTTTTAGGAAGTGTTTTCCTCTTGATGCACCGCTCACAAGACTGTGAAACTGCCTAGGTGGAAGTAGTTGGCTCACATGCTAGTCACCCTGCTTAATTGTCCTGTACTGACTCGGTTAGTGGCTGGAGTTACGTTAGCTACACTCAAAAGTCTGTTCATTTGAGACGCCAGTTCCTCCTTCCTCAAAGCATCCGACCCAGGTGTCACCAAAGTCATCAACACTTGGGGAACAGCAGCAGTGGCAACATAAACCTTTGCACTTTCTCTTGCACTCACCCAATGCTCCTCTTTTCTCACTTCTTGCATCAGCTGAGAGAACTGCTGTCGTTGGTGAGCGCTTTCTTAAAAAGCTTTTCCATGCGTGCACGATTCAGGCCTGCGGCATCCATCCCTACCTTCAGATGATGGAGAAGTTTGTCCAAGTGATACACTAAAGCGGAACGTTTCTGGTAGATCTAAGATTCAAGAGTCAGCCATCAAGCTTGCAAAAAAAAAACTAATGAGATAATTGTGCATTTATGGATGCCATTTAGAGGATGCCTTTTGTCTGCAAGAAGGAACTTCATATGTACACACATTTACTTTACAGTTTGTAGCCCAACTTAAAGTTCTCCTCATCTCTCTGTCCTTCTCCTCCCCTGTCCCACACCCTCTTTGCCTGTCTGTCCATCACTGTCAGGTAAACAGAAGTACCTCTGTGCGAGCAGAAATGACTGCACCATCGACAAGCTGAGGAGGAAGAACTGTCCATCCTGTCGCCTGCGGAGATGCTTCGAGGCAGGCATGAGTCTTGGAGGTAAAGCATGGCGCAGGCTTTCCCTAATGGGCACTGGTCATCTCAGTTTAGTGTTCAATGAGAACAGCCTTTTCAGAGAATTATCATCTTTTTGTCTACCGACTTGTGAGTTATTCATGTTGAGATTTTACCCAAAATAACAATAGTTTCAGAACAAAAGAGGAGATATTTTATTCATATTTCATAAAAAACAATTGTGGAACTAAAGCAGTTTTGCATATTTTGGTATGCTCTCATTTGGTTTAACTGTGAAGATAGGTATATAACAACTGTGCTGTTACGACAGAGCAAGAGAGAGAAACTTTGATGGTAGAATTCATGTCAGAAAATAAATTACTTTCTTGGTAGAAAAAGCTCCTGCAATTTAGCTGTTGAAGTCCCTTCTCTCTCTCTCTCTCTCTCTCTCTCTCTCACTCTCTCTCACTCTCTCTTCAACATCATCACAAACCTCCTGCACACACATACACACATGCACACACACACATACACACATACACATACACACACACACACACACACACACTCACACACACACACACACACACACACACACACACACACACACACACACACACACACACACACACACACACACACACACACACACACACACATGCACACACACACATACACACATACACATACACACACACACACACACACACACACACACACTCACACACACTCACACACACACACACACACACACACACACACACACACACACACACACACACACACACACACACATGAAATCATTTGATCTTCAAATCTTGATCTCACTATAGTAATACATAATCTCTCAGGTTTTGGTGTGTATGACTATCCCTCAGTCTTTTGTCCCTCACTAACTCAGAGCCCCCCCCCCCCACACCCCCCCGTTCAGACATGGACACTACTCAGAGATAAGTATGGCATCAAGGGGTCAGACTGAGAGCCAGCTACCTGACAGCCTGCCAGTAATTCGCCCCCATTCCTTCCTTCCCCTTCACCTTCACAAAGAGCCCAAGAAACCTGGTCTCTAAAGATGGCCACCCCAATGGCAGCCATAGTCCTCTATTCAATTTTCACCCTTATCGTTGTTCTGTGATTCGTGGGGAGGGAGGGAGTGTTGCAGATGGGTGGGTGGGTGTGACTGCTACACTGGAAGGATAACAGTCACTGAAATGGGGGTAATTTGGCCACCAGCAACTGAATGAGGGTCGGTTGGGGGGGGGGGGGGGGTTGGCGGGGGGGTGGGGGGTGGTTGGAAATGTAGCATAATGTGCTGATTGCCTCTGAACACCCCTTCTCCCTGGTTCTCCTCTAAATCCTCGTAAAAGAGCTCTTTTCCCCTCCTTCTGCTCCTTTCAGTGGCCTTAATAAAAGGCCCAACTAGATAAAATTGGTGTGGCGCTCCGTCTTCCCCTCCCGACATTTTTTTCTTTTCTTTCTGTTCCTGGGTTCTTCAGCCTTTTGCTCTGTCTTTATCGCACCTTGTCGTGATCATGGTCCCACTTTTCCTATCTTTCGTTCCCTGCTCTCCATCTTTCATGTCAACAAGGCTCTTTCTTGGAAATGTGTGAGCAATTTTATCATAATGTCATGGCAAAAAATGAAACCCATGAACTCATGTAGACCTTGATCCAGTAAATTTGATTTAAAGTACCTAAAGATTTATGTTACATATTTGAGTTGTGTGTATCACAGCTCAAATATCTACAACAACCAATCAGAATGATGAAATTAGTATGTCATCATGAAATTTGCTTTAGAATGCCATCTTTATGTTTTGTTTCTAATAACAGCCTGGGATGAGACAAAAAAGGAAACAAAAATATGCGTGTGGTAATTAACCTACCCTCTGCAGTCATCTGCAGAGTGATGTTGGTGGCATAGGGCAGGGAACTGGACTAGCTCTGGTCAAATGCCATGCGGTAATCTGTTAGTTGTAACATTTGGCGGGTGTCGTACTTGCCATCAGCTTGCCGAGTTGGTCTCTGAGATAATACTAATGGGGATCAAATTAGGAAACATTAGTCTTAATCAATCACTGTTGTCTTTGCTCGAGTCTCTCTTTCTGTCTCTATCATTTCACAGAGGTAGTTACAACTACAATATGTAAAACTTTATAATCAAGTCAGCACTTGAAAAGGTTTGCAAAACAAACCTTGGTACATTTCATATCCCTTCCACAGTTCTGTCCAGTCTGTCATGTTGATCATGAGTGACATTTTGGGATGCGCACTGCCTGACTTTGAGCTCTGCATTTGAATGGCTTGAATGATGAGGTTGACCAGACAACCTTGGATAGGAATACCTATCATAGGTAACGCTGTGCAGGTTGGTCAATAAGCCTGGCTGACAGATGTGGATGAACAAGCTTTGTGTGTGTGTGTGTGTGTGTGTGTGTTATGTATGTTTATGAGTGAGTTTGGCAGCAGATACTGCAAGGTCAGTTTGAAGTGGTTTAGTCATTACGCAGCTTTTAGGAGTCACTCCAGCATTTAGCTGTTCGAGAAATCCAATCTGCATGGGCAACCACACCCTTATTGGCTTATCATATTCAGCATTTGGGTGCAAGACGGAATGAAAGCTAGAGAGAAGGTGATTAAGAGAGAGTGAGAGAGGAGGAGGACTGAGCGAAAGAGAGAGTGAGACTTCTGAAAATAGTTAATGATCCCAAGGCCATTTGATTGCTGTGTATACAATGCCATTAAGCCAACGTAGGCGGTAGGCTTGCGTTGAAAGGTCAGTGCAACCTGACCTATTTACCAGATTGGCATAGCTGATTTTGTCCGTGCATTCCACCTGTTCAGCAGCACCGGGAAAGTTTTTAATCATCTCTGCCTCTGAATCACTAAGATTGACTGCAGTCTCGTTCATTAACTTTGGGATATAGATATTATCCGTGGGTACATCAGACACCCGTGCTGTTTCAACATTCTTGGTTTGCTAAAAGGCCTCTGATAATTGCTGGATTATGAGTTTCTGAGTTTGTAATATTGTTCAATTTGAAATTACTGAGAAAGCACCCCTTTTGGAAAGCTCTTCTGCTTTGAAAATGTATTTAGGCTATTTATGTAGTTATTGATTAAGGTCCAATTTTGGTGCAGTTAGACAAACTCTCTCTCTCTCTTTCTCTCTCTTTCTCTCTCTCTCTCGCTCTCTCTCTCTCTCTCATTCTCTCGCTTTCTCTCTCTCTCTCGCTTGATCTGTCTCTGTCTCTCTCACACACACTGTCACACACACACTGGCGATTTGTCAATATGACCCCATATTGTCACACATTTGCCTCACTCAACGGTCTTACTGGCACACTCTGCATGCTTTTTTCCATGCTTTACTTTCCACCCTTAAGTGTTTTATATGCAAAAAAAGTTTGAAGCACAGTGCTTGTTCAAGCTGGCCTTTGTCTCTGCCCCAGTTACAAGCCTTTTGGGTTTAGAGCTCTTCTGACTTTGAAGTTGAGCCCTGTTGTTGAAAAAAAAAATTACATTCACATATGAGGGACTATAAAGCAACAAGTGGAGGATAGACATGGTCTTGACTAAGTGCTATTGGATGGAGAATAGAAGAAGAGCCAAACATGGAGAGCTGGGGCAAAATTTGTATTTAAAGATGCTATCAAACAAGCCAAGTCTAGATTCTGAAAGGGATGACTTGTGTTGGAGTCCATCCACTGTGAGCCTCGGCAAGCAGTCCTGACTGGTGCCTCTGTCATGTGTGATTGTGCAAATGATGTCCATAGGCATCACAAAAATACTGTCAATAACTGAAATTATTGTATTGACTGCCATGAGTATTTACAGTTATATTTAAAACCAGTAGTTTGCTTCTAAGTGTAACACCTGAATGTCTCTAACTTACCCTCAAGATCTCAAACACATCCTAAGAAAGTAGCTTATGTAAATGTTACAATACGAGCATCCAGTCCTGTCAGTGTGCATCCAGTCCAGTCCAGCATCCAGTCAGTGTGATGGTACTATTATCACAGTATAAAGTAGCTGCAAAACTCCCTGAACTGATTTGCATTTTTGAAAAACAAAGGGCGTTCCTTTTACACATGCATACTCCACTGATAGGCTCCTGGGCACCTCTTAAACTGCCATTATTATATGTTATCTATAGTTTTGTGTTTTTAGTATTGTTTTACTTGGATGTCATGATAGGTTTATAGGACGTGTGTGGCTGTTGCTCCTGTAGCGGACACAGTGGCAGCAGCAATGTGGGAGTTGCAACTACTGCTTTAACCAGCACGCCCATTAGGAAGTGCTGTACAGAGCTCTGTCGACGGTTCCTCGTGGCAGAAGCTTTCTAGATGTGACCCAGCGCATCATCAGGGGCAGAGGTGTCAGACGCAGGATTAGGGGGAAATATGATACAGTATATGATTCACTGCTGCAGTCTCACGCAGAAACACTTCAGATTTTGAAAGAGATACGGGCTCCATCTTGACCGGGCATGTTCGTCCTTATTTTGGAATTGTTCTTTTCTTGTTGACTCAGTGACCCAGTGCTGACAATGTTAAGATTTATGCATAGTATGGCTTGTACTCTTTACTAGAGACAGCAAGCCAAATTCCTCTTGGTTGTGCTCGACCTTAAGGCGAAGTTGTGGAGCCGTTGAGCAGACTTGAGCATAGGGGAAAGAATGTGGTTGTGCACCCAGCCAGGAAATGCCTCATCTCTTAGGCTTAAGAGCCTTACACTGTAAATCAAGTGAAATAGTGAAGCTATTAATCCCCTTGGCCATCAGTTTTTTTCAAAGCAAAAATGTTTTGTGCATCTGTTATCAAATGGAGGGATCAGTCTACATCACCTGTCTGGCACTGTGAAAAGCATTATACAGTTGTTAATTCACTGTACAACCCTCTACAACCGTGCCTCATCCACACACACACACACACACACACACACACACACACACACACACACACACACACACACACACACACACACACACACACACACCACATGTGCACGTGCCCACGCCTTCTTCCTCAAGCTTTGTGCCATGACCAAGTAAAAAGGAATTGTGTTTTATGCCAGTCTGGTTCTGAGACACTTTGTGTGTGTGTGTGTGTGTGTAATTGTGTGAACAAGAGTGAGGGAAAGGAGAGAGAAAAGGAAATTGAGTTTTATATTAGAACTCCTTGAAACGTGACGCACACAGCACAATTGCCAAATCAAACGCTGTTTTCTCTTTCCCTCCACCGTGAAGCGCGCAAGCTGAAGAAGATTGGCCAGGTAAGGGCCCCTGAGGAGGAGGAAGCGGTGGCGCAGGTCCCCCCCGTCGAGGCGCCCAGGTTGGTCTCCCCCAAGCCCACGCTGTCATTCCACTCCCAGCTGGTCTTCCTTAACATCCTGCAGTCCATCGAGCCAGAGGTGGTGAACGCTGGCCACGACCACAGCCAGCCCGACTCGTCAGGCGCACTGCTCTCCAGCCTCAACGAGCTCGGCGAAAGGCACCTCGTCAAGGTGGTCAAGTGGGCCAAGGGACTTCCAGGTAAACTGTGTACTTGCAGTCAAACGTATTAAAATGGCATAATGTTTTATTTTGTGTATATCTACCAGCTATACGACCAAAATCAAATGTACAGCTAATGTTTGACTAATAGACATGTGTGTTTTGTCTGTCAGGGTTTCGTAGTCTACACGTCGACGACCAGATGACGGTGATACAGCATGCTTGGATGGGAGTGATGGTCTTCGCCATGGGGTGGAGATCCTTCAAGAACGTCAATGCCAAGATGCTCTACTTCGCCCCTGACCTCATCTTCAATGAGTACGTTCAGCTCCCATTCCCTCCATCTCTTAGTCTCAGAGTCTCAGCCATCCCATGAAATTATGTCTGTCTCTCAGTCTCAGAGTCTGAGCCATCCCATAAAATGATGTCTGTCTCTCAGTCTCAGTCTCAGCCATCCCATGAAATGATGTTTCTGCTCAGCAGTTCTAACTGTGGTCTACGGTCTACTCTCGCTGTGTTATTAGCCTCCGTTGCTCTCTCTTGCTGTTTGCTGATTTCTTTTTCCATGTTCTCACATCCTCACACACAAACACTCTCTCTCTCTCTCACACACACACACACACACACAAACACACACACACACACAGACACACACACAGACACACACACACACACACACACACACACACACACACACACACACACACACACACACACACACACACACACACACAGACAGATGTCTTGTACCTCCCATTAATGAGTTGCCATGCTGCCCCTGCAGCTGTTGGGGGAATGACTCATAATACATACAGTCTGATTAGACTGAGTCCCCTCTTTGTGAGGCCTTGCCACTGGCACTGCCTGAGAAGATTGGATTCATCTCATAGTAGCATCTTCCATGGCCTCCATCTCTACATATCACAAAAGGCCTGATGACATTTCTTTATATTGTGGTATACTGCTTATAGGAAGACTGGCATTTTTTCTCTGGCATACTTATTAGATTTTTAGAAAAGGGTTTTGAGGTTTGTGTTGTTATTGTTATTATTTTGGTTATTTTCATAGTGGAAATGTGCTGTATGTGTTGTCTGAGTTGTGTTCTAAACAGTCTATCAAAGTATTCAGTAATCACACATAATGGCTCTAGCTTAATGCGTCCCATTCTTCCTAATCACCTCAGTTGTAACAAGCTGTTCATTAGCTGAGTTAGAGTACAGCACATTCAGTCACACTCATTCACACAAACATAAACATTTCACAATTGGTTTGTAAACAAATGTTTTGTGCGTAAAAGAGGGCCGTCTGATGTGGGTGTTTGAAGTGTGGCAGATGTGCATAAAATGAGTGGCATATAATTGCATACAGTGCCTTGCATAAGTATTCACCCCTTTGGATGTTTTACCCTTTTATTGCTTTAATAAATCAGTCATGCTCAATATAAGTTTGCTTTTTGGACAAAAAACTTTAATGTCAAAGTGAAAACAGATTCCTACACAGCTATGTAAATTAAATAAAAAATATGTAATGAAAATAAGTGATTGCATAAGTATTCACCCCCTTTAAAATAGACTGACCTAATTCAACAGAGGTCCAGCCAATTGGTGCTAGAAGTCTCACAATTAGTGAAATATACATCACCAATCAAAGCTTTATGGAAGAGCCACTGTTGAAAAAAGTATCGACTACAGTTCGCCAAAAGGCATGTGGGAGTCTCCATGGTCAAGTGGAAGAAGGTTCTGTGGTTTGATGAGACCAAAGCATTTTTTCAACAGTGGCTCTCTTCCATGAAGCTTTGAAGGTGAAGAACCCAGGCAACAGTTGTTGTATGCAGAGTCTCTCCCATACCAGCTGCTGAAGCTTGAAACTTCTTCAGAGTAGTCATAGGTGTCTTGGTGGCCTCTCTTACTAGTCTCCTTCTTGCATGGTCACTCAGTTTGTAAGGACGGCCTGATCTAGGCAGATTTACACATGTGCCATATTCCTTCCATTTCTTGATGATGGATTTAACAGAATTCCAGTTGATGTTTAGTGCCTTGGACATTTTTTTGTATCCTTTCCCTGACTTATACTTTTCAATAACCTTTTCTCTGAGTTTCTTAGAGTGATCTTTGGTCTTCATGGTGTAACAGTAGCCAGGAATACTGATTACTGAATACTGACCAGTGAATGGGCCTTCCAGACACAGGTGTCGTTATACTACAATCACTTGAGACACATTCACTGCACACTGATCCCCATTTCACTAATTGTGAGACTTCTAGCACCAATTGGCTGGACCTCTGTTGAATTAGGTCAGTCTATTTAAAGGGGGTGAATACTTATGCAATCACTTATTTTCATTACATATTTTTATTTAATTTACATAACTATGTAGAAATCTGTTTTCACTTTGACATTAAAGAGGGCTATTTTGTGAATTTTTTTGTCCAAAAAGCCAACTTATATTGACCATGACTGATTTATAAAAGCAATAAAAGGGTAAAACATCCAAGGGGGTGAATACTTATGCAAGGCACTGTATAAAAGGTTTAGTGTTACCATGAGGATACATAAGCTTAACCTGTTCAGTGCTCTGTTAAAATAAAATGGATTGATATTTTATCAACGCATCTTGGCCTCTTGAAGTGCCTTGTTGGCTGTAATCTCCTTTAGCACAAGTGCCAAAAATGCTTTCATGATACAGCAAGCTGTTGGCTCAGAAAAGCAGTGTGCACTTAATGTGTGAATGCACACTCTAACAGAGTGAGGAGACTAGCGTGGTTAGTACGGTGTGCTGTGCTTCTCAACTTTATTTGCCATGTTATGCCCCTTCAAACAAGTACCACACCTAACTTTGTGGATGAGCCTAATAAGCTTATTCATATTCCTCCTCTTCAATCTGTCTCCTCTCCTCTCCCCCAACCTCCTCTCTCTTTCTTGTTTTTCTTCCTATCTCCCTCTCTCTGTCTTCACTCTGTTTCCAGTCAGAGAATGCTCATCTCAAGCATGTATGAGCAGTGCGTGCAGATGAAGCACTTCTCCCAGGAGTTTGCGCTCCTGCAGGTGACTGAGGAGGAGTTCCTCTGCATGAAGGCCCTCGTTCTCTTCAGCATCAGTGAGTGCCACAGCGCAGCCGCATATTGGCACATCACCCCCCCCCCCCAACCACACACACACACACCCACACACACACACACACACACACACACACACACACACATTCCTCTAGCACAATACTAGTGTAATTCATAAGTTAGACTTATAGATCTATGGAATCTTATAGATCAGTGATCTGCACTCAGTAAACAGCACAGTTGTTGCTGCGACTGTAAGAGTTTGTTCAGGCAAGAGAGCTCCGATATACGCTACACTCTCCTATTCAGGGGTGCTCTTTCCGAAGGTGTCATACTGCAATTTACCCATCACCACCTCCTCCCATAATGTGTTGAAAAGATAAAAAATGTCTGCCACACCTGTTCTGTCTCTCTCTTTCTCATTGCGTCTCCACCTGTCTTTTGGGTTTCAGTTCCAACAGAAGGTCTAAAGACTCAGAAGTATTTTGACGAATTGCGTATGACCTACATCAACGAGCTGAATCGCTTGATAAGTGTCGCCAGGAAGACTAACTGTGCCCAACGCTTCAACCAGCTCACCCAACTCATGGACTCCCTGCAACCGGTTTGTCACCTCTTTGATATTCATGACACACATGCGCTTTACCAGTTTCCATCAAACCTGTGCTTAGTGGGGCTGCACAGTCTGTAGATCTCTGACATATAACAGTATGGTAAAGGGAGTTTGTCCAGGAAGAAACTTTAAGCAGAACCGCGGCACATGAGGGGGGGGGGGGGGGGGGATGCTGTGTCGGGGGGGCACCTGCTTGAAACTGGCTGAACAGAGATAGAAAAAGATTGAGTTGATTGAGGATAAGGTGGGGAGCCAACATTCAAATATTGAAGAACAGCTTAGTGGCTATACAGACTGCTTGTGAGGCTACTATTACATTAAGTAGAGTAATGGAGCAGAAAACTATATCGATGGTGGCAATTATTTACAATGCAGGAAAATGCTAGCACATAGTACACTGCAAAAAGTGAAATCTTAGTAAGATAAAATATCTTTAATCAAGGCAATATATGCTTGTTTTTTGTCTGACAAGTTATTTCTTCTTACAGGCATTTTTTGTGTTAGAACATTTCACTTGCTTCAAGTGTTTCAGTCCTTAATTATCTTAATAAGGGTTTATTACATGTTACTGAGATTTTATTACTGGTTCTGAGCATGTTAATGCTTGAAACTAGAATTGCCATTTTTATAAGGCAGTTTGATCCCCACTGACAAGTACAAAACTCCTTTGTCAAAGTCAGAATTTCTTATTTCAAACATTTTATCCTTCTCAGTCAAGCTACACTAAAAACTAGAATGCGTTTTGTGAACGAACTGCGAGAGTGTGCTTGCTCTGTTGCGGCCATGACCGAGAGAACAAGTGCCTTGGAATTGGGGCAGGTGTCAGCTCTCCAGCTCTCCCTGCTGGATGAGCATGCACAAATGAGTATGCATGAGTGAGTAAACATGTGTGAGTATGCATGAGTGATTATCCACGAGTGAGTATGCACGAGTGAGTATGCACGAGCGAGTATGCACGAGTGAGTATGCACGAGTGAGTATGCATGAGTGAGTATGCATGAGTGAGTATGCATGAGTGAGTAAACATGAGTGAGTATGCATGAGTGAGTATGCACGAGTGAGTATGCACGAGTGAGTATGCATGAGTGAGTAAACATGAGTGAGTATGCATGAGTGAGTATGCATGAGTGAGTATGCATGAGTGAGTATGCATGAGTGAGTATGCACGAGTGAGTATGCATGAGTGAGTATGCATGAGTGAGTATACACGAGTGAGTAAACATGAGTGAGTATGCATGAGTGAGTATGCATGAGTGAGTATGCATGAGTGAGTATGCATGAGTGAGTAAACATGAGTGAGTATGCATGAGTGAGTAAACATGAGTGAGTACGCATGAGTGAGTAAACATGAGTGAGTAAACATGAGTGAGTATGCATGAGTAAGTATGCATGAGTGAGTATGCATGAGTGAGTATGCATGAGTGAGTATGCACGAGTGAGTAAACATGAGTGAGTATGCATGAGTGAGTAGAGCCCTGGTATGGAAGGTGTCTCTTAATATTCCTAGTTATACAGTTGAATGGAGAGGGACAGAGAGAGAAGAGGAACCGTGCGCAGGTGTCAGTGAGAGTTGTCAGTGAATCACAGGTGCAAGCCAGTTTAATGAGCCTATTATGATGTCATAATGCCTCAAAGTTCTGCCATGCAAGTCTATGGAGAAAAAAGGTGATGGAAAAAGAGGAATAAAAAAGGAGTGGCAAGGAGTACCGCCACGAAAAGTCATAGCAGCTTGCACCGGATCGGGCCGGACGTTTTGGTGTTTGAATGGCGTCTCTATCTCAATCGGGCGAGGAGTAGTTAGCTGCAAGAAAAACTACTAGAATAAAAAAAATAGTAAAAAACGAAGAACAATAGTGTGCTTCCCTTCGGGCAAGCACACTAACTAGTACATTTGCCTAGATGCCAAAGATATCTAAGAACAATTTTCTCCATATGTAGAGAAAGGTGCTTATATTCAGCAAATGCTAGCAACATCCTTATGAAATGATTGTGCATGCTAGGCAATTTATCTTGAAATCAGTCAAGCTACACTAAAAACAAGAACATTGGCCTAGATACCAAAAATATTTAAGAATTATTATCTCAATATGTAGGAAAATGTGCTTAAATTCGGCAAATGCTAGCACCATCATCTTAAAATAAGGCTATATGTTAGACAATTTATCTTGAAATCAGTAAAGCTACACTAAAAACAAGTACATTTGCCTAGATACTGTAAGAATTTTTTTCTCAATATCTAGGACAAATCATTTTTATTATTATTTTTCAAGCTTCATTTTTGTCTTTAATCAGATAGGACAGTAGAGAGAGACAGGAAGCGAGCTGAAGGGAGAGATTGAGAAACGACTGCAAGTCGGTCTTGAACCTAAACTCTTACCTGTGTCCCCATCAGACCCATTCATGGTGCAGTGTTGCTGCCGCTTGCGCCACAGCTCCAACCTTAAAACAGTCATCTTTTGAGGATATTGCCATTTGTTTTGGAGAGTTTTGAAGTCAATACATATGTGCAATTGATCATTGAGATAATAGAGATTGTGCAGATAGCATTCGCAGCTGTTTTTACCATAGCAACTGTGTCTAGGTTGAAGTTACTAATTTAAAAATTATTTGAAGCATTGTTTGTGCTATCTGCAAAATCTATATTATCTCAATGATCAATTGCACATTTGCATTGACCTCAAAACTCTCGAAAAAATGCCAATATCCTGAACAGATGACTGTTTTAGGGAGGGAGCTGTGGCACACCTGGAAGCAACCCTGCACCATGAATGGGTCTGATGTGGATACAGATAAGAGTTCAGGTAAGAGTTCATGTTCGAGTCCGACTTGCTGTCATTTCTCAATTCTTACCTCCAGCTAGCATCCTGTCTTGCACTACTATCGTATCTGATTAAATGCAAAAAAAATAAAAAATTAAGCTAATAAATAAAATAACAAAATCACAGAACTTAAGCAAATTGTCCTAGATATTGAGAAAATAATTCTTATAGTATCTAGGCAAATGTACTTGTTTTTAGTGTAGCTTTACTGATTTCAAGATAAATTGTCTAACATATAGCCTTTTTCCAAGATGATGGTCCTATTATTTGCTGAATATAAGCACATTTTTCTACATTTCCAGGAAATAATAATTTTTTTATTTTTTATTTAGGCATACCGTATATAATTGTTTTAGGTGTAGTTGTACTGATTTCAAGATAAATTGCCCAACATATAGCCTCATTTCAAGTATTATTTGCTGAATATAAGCACATTTTTCTATGTTTCGAGAAAATCATTCTTAATTCGTTTTAGTTTTTAGGCAAATGCACTTGTTTTTAGAGAAGCTGAACTTATTTCAAGGTAAATTGCCTAGCATATAGCCTCAATTCAAGATGAGGTTGCTATCATTTGCTGAATACAAGCAAATATTTCTACATTTTGAGGAAATAATTCTTTTTTTTAAGGCATATATACTTGTTTTAGGTGTAGTTGTACTGATTTCAAGATAAATTGCCTAACATATAGCCTCATTTCAAAAGTATGGTGCTAGCATTTGCTAAATTTAAGCACAATTTCCTACATTTTGAGAAAATTATTAAATTTGTATTACTTTATTTTTCTTGTTTTTGAAAGTTGATTTTTTTTGCAGTGTAACCCCCCCCCCCCCCCCCCCCCCAACCACACTGTCATACACTTATTATATTCCATACACTGCAAAAATCAGCTTTCAAAAACAAGAAAAGTTATAAAAGTAATAAAATGGTGCAAATATTGCTTTGAATAAGCTAAATTATCTGCAAACAGAACAGGAAGATTTTACTTACTAAAATGAAAATAGCTAGCCTCAAAGAACCCAAATAAATCTTAAAACGCTGTATGCTGTACCCAAAATCCATAAAGGCACTCCTTCAGGGTACAACATGCGCTGTCTGTAGCCTGCTCCAGCTAAACACAACAACATGGCCGGCTAGAAGCAGTAATGAATGTTGCGATAGGTGACAGGTTTTTGATGCTGTATTCATGACTATGGCATGCACTAAAGAAGAATCTCTTTAGTCGTGATTGATTTGAATATGGAAAGGGTGTCTGCATCTCAGATAGAAGCAGGAATATTATTCCACAGAAGGGGGGACGTGATCGCAGAAGGCTCTGCCTCCTATTGTGATTTTGATATTTTTGGAATTAAAAGGAGACCTGCATTCTGGGAACGAAGTGATCTTTGAGCATAACTAATTCCTTAAGGTCATTTGGAGCTGAGCTGTTTAGGGCTTTGTATGTTAGAAGGAGAACTTAATTCTATATACAGGGAGCTATTGACGAGAGGAAAGTACAGGTGAAATATGTTCATATTTTTTTGTTCTAGTGAGTGTTGGGGCAGCACTTTCTGTTTAAGTTGGCTGATAGTTGTTGCTACATCTGGAATGGAGAACATTCAGGAACATACAGGCATATTGATGATTTAGATGAGGAGATCAGGGAATTAAGTTCACGGAGGTCAATGGGTTTGAAGGATTCTAGGAGTGCACCAGGTTGCAGGGGTGTTACAAAGGGTAGTCATAGTGCATACTGTAAGACCATGGATGGGGAGGAGCCTTGTGAATTTATTCTCTTATTATTAAAATTTTGTTATTGAAAAAGTTACGGCTACAGGTTATAGGAACAGAATGTACGATTGTATTGTGTTTTTTTTTTGTCTAGCAATGGTGTTAAAGAGAAACCTTGTGTTGTTTTTTATTTTCAATTAATGCAGAACAGTACGCTGATTTTAAGTAATTTGTTTACAGTTTTTTACGATCGGATACACACAATTTTGACTGCTTTGTTTTGCTTTTCAATCGCCTCACACAATAAGCACAACCACACACCCAATGAGCAAAAACATCAGATCCATTGCAAAATGAAACACTCTTGTAAAATCTATACACTCATTTAACAAAACCATATTTTGTTACCATATGAAACACACACATTGCATATACTGAATTCTGTTTGTACCACTTACACACTTCTGTTATAAACCTAAAACACTTTTAGCAATACTACTTCTCAGTGATTAGAGTAGTGTAAGTGAAGTACACAGAGAAAGTGAATTTACACAATACAGTAAAAACACTACACAAGACCAATGCTGATGAAAATAGTATTTTATTCTCTCCATACACCCAAATCGGTCAACATGGTGAACAATAACAAAACGACTAAACAAGTCTCAGTTTTCATACTGTAACTGCAAAACACAAGCTTTTGGAAAAACATAACATTTCTTTCTATCCATTACCAAAAAAAAAGAAAAGAAAATACTTTACAGAAAGTTTGAAACATTAGCCCTCCTCCTAGCTGGATCAGGCCAGAGAGTTTCGTCCACATCACAGGCAATATCATGGTCAACAAGTGTGGCGCGCATGTCATCTGTCAAATTTCGTCCTCTTCTTTGAGCCTCTCCTGCTTCAGGTCTTCCTTTTCCTCTATCTCTCCCTCCACCTCGGCCTCTACCTCTACCTCTGGCACCGCCTCTGCCTATTCCTCCTTCTCCTTCTGCTTCTCCTTCTCCTTCTCCTTCTCCTTCTCCTTCTCCTTCTCCTTCTCCTTCTCCTTCTCCTTCCCCTTCTCCTTCCCCTCCTCCTCCTCCTCCTCCTCCTCCGTGGTTCTCACCCTCACTCTTCTCGCTCTGATTCCTTCCATTTTGATTCAAGATAGGTGAACTCATCTGCTGCATTTTTATTGTGCTTAAACCTGATTGGTGTGTCTACAATTACAGTTTTTTACGATCGGATACACACAATTTGTACTGCTTTGTTTTGCTTTTCAATCGCCTCACACAATAAGCACAACCACACACCCAATGAGCAAAAACATTAGATCCATTGCAAAATGAAACACTCTTGTAAAATCTATACACTCATTTAACAAAACCATATTTTGTTACCATATGAAACACACACATTGCATATACTGAATTCTGTTTGTACCACTTACACACTTCTGTTATAAACCTAAAACACTTTTAGCAAAACTACTTCTCAGTGATTAGAGTAGTGTAAGTGAAGTACAGAGAAAGTGAAAATACACAATACAGTAAAAACACTACCCAAGACCAATGCTGATGAAAATATAATTTACGTAATTCTCTCCATAACCCCAAATCAGTCAACATGTCAACATGGAGAATCACAACAAAACATGTCCCAGTTTTCATGCTACTTCAGTAGTGTGCATAACACTGTAAGCTCAGCAAATATCAGACAAAGGTGAAAAGATGTTTCCAATACAGGTTACAATTCCATTTACAGTAAAATGTACAGATTTGTCAGTGTCGCCAGTGTTGACTGAGAGACCTGATGGATATTACTGTATTGAAAATGGCATGGTCACCGATAATGTTTGCTTGAATTTCTCTGAGCCTGATAGCATTACGTATTTGCCAAAAGCATGTTTATGATCTCTATATCTTTTTCTTGCGTGAATATGGGCCAGTCCTCTTTTGAAGTTTACTGTATTTGATACATTTGGTCTTCATCTTCTTTGACCACATTTTCCTCCTGCAACAGGTCTTCCTCTTCCTCTACTTCCACCTTGACCTCAGCCTCATGGCATGGCCTCGGCCTCTTCCTCCTTCTCCTCCTCTGTGGATTCCCCCTCTCACCCTCACTCTTCTTCTTTTGACTCCTTCCATTTTGGTTGAAGACAGATTACAGTTACTCATCTGCTGCATTTCTATAGTGCTTAACCTGTTTGTTGCGTCTACAATTAAGCAATCATGTGCTTGGGCACTTGATGGCTGTGTTTATTTGACCGGCTCGTAGGTGTGGTAACTTGACAGAGTGTTATGGAATTGCAAGGAAGTGACCTCTTGATATACGTCTGTGTCTAAAGCATAAAAGTGTGTTTAGTGCTTTGCAAATCACTTGTGTGTATGGTTTCGCAAAGAGTGTGATGTTTAAATGTGCTTATAGTTGTGCAGATCTGAGCCGTTGTTTTGCTCCTTGAGTGAAGGTTTTGATAATTGTGTTACACTTTTGATTTTAGTGTGTATCCGATTGTAAAAAACTGTAAGCAATCATGTGTTTGCGCACCTGATGGCTGTGTTCAACCGATTGCCACATGGTGTAGTATTTTGACTGTCAGTGTTTTGGAATTGCAAGGAAGTGTCATCTTGATATACGTCTGTGTCTAAAGCATAAAAGTGTGTTTAGTGCTTTGCAAACCACTTGTGTGTATGGTTTCGCAAAAAGTGTGATGTTTAAATGAGCTTATAGTTGTGCAGATCTGAGCCGTTGTTTTGCTCCTTGAGTGAAGGTTTTGATAATTGTGCTACACTTTTGATTTTAGTGTGTATCCGATTGTAAAAAACTGTAAGTGCACGAGTCTGGTCATTGTGCCATGGGGCAAGTCTTTTCTGTTTTCTGATGATCTTTTGCAACAATGTCAAGGGTTGAGCAAAGCACACTTGTGACGCCATCTGTCATTAGGTCGATATGAGGTGGGGTGACAGGGGCAGGAGCTGAGACAAGTGCGGCTGGTCATTTTGACATGAAGTCTGTTGTAGCCTTGTCAGATAAACAAATCTCCTACTATGAGGATTTTGTCTAAGTTTATAACCAAGGACCATGCACCTAGAACCCTGTCCTAGCATTAGGCAATGGGGAGTCAGCTTTCTAGCACTGTGCTACACTGTGTCCTGATGTGGCACAGAGTGTTTGGATGTACAGTACCTCCTGAGTAAATATTGCTTAAAAGACATTAAAGCAATCTTGTGTCTTTCTGATTTTAGCCGTATTAGTTTAACAATGTTACACAGTTTTACATGTAATCCATGTTACACAGTTTTACATGTAATCCAGTTGTTATCTTGGGTCATAGTATTCAGCATATTAAGTGAGTTACCAATATAAACATTACAACCATACAAAGTCATTGTAGGTGTAAACCATGTAAAAATCTCTGTGATATTATAGATGTCACATGATTTAAGATTTTAAAAGGTAGTCTGTTTCCTCTCTCTCTCTCTCTCTCTCTCTCTGTCTCGCAGATTGTCAGGAAGCTTCACCAGTTCACCTTTGACCTCTTCGTCAGGGCACAGTCTGTGAGCTCAAAGGTGAGCTTTCCTGAGATGATGGCTGAGATCGTGTCGGTGCAGGTGCCAAAGATCCTGGCAGGCCTGGCCAGGCCTATCCTCTTCCACGAACCGTAGGGTCTGGGACCGCTCACAACCAACGGTCACAGCCAGTCATGAGCCAATCATGCACCGTTCAGACGCCTGTTGGGATCGGCTGCCTGGAGAGAGCCCTACGAGCTCAGTGACAGAGATTCAGACACACACACACGCACGCACACACAAACACACACGCACACACAAACACACACACACACACACACACACACACACAGGCCCAGTGTTCTTTGCTCCTTTTCTTGCTAGCCACACTTTTTTCACCTTTGTTCTCTTTCATGGTCACCCACCCCCCCCCCCCCACCCACCCCTTTATCTGAGAAGTGAATATCCAGTCCAATTTGATCATTACAGCAGATGGTCTCCTTCTTAAAAATGATTGAGTATCATTTTTCTTACAGGACAGGGTAGGTCAGGACAGGGCAACCTGAAAGGAAAATGAAACCAGCTGCAAGACACTTTCTCCCTTTGATTGCTATATCCTACAAAACAAATGGATGTTCAGATCTCAGATATCTATGCATAGATGTGCTTTTTGTTTTTGTATTTAATGGGGAGAAAGATGGTCATGTCATAGATGGTCAGATGGCTACGCTTGCCTCTACATTTATGAGTTTAAGAAATCCCCAGATAGCTTTGGGGAATAAATAAGAAAACACTATTACACTACTGTATATACAGCCGCGGAAAAATTTAAGAGACCACTTCAAAATTATCAGTTTCTCTGGTTTTACTATTTATTGGTATGTGTTAAAGTAAAATGTACATTTTTGTTTTATTCTATAACCTACTGGCAACATTCCTACCAAATTTCAAATAAAAATATTGTCATTTAGATCATTTATTTGCAGAAAAATGACAATTGGTCAAAATAGCAAAAAAGATGCAGTGTCTTCAGATCTCGAATAATGCAAAGAAAACAAGCTCATTTTCATTTTCAAACTACACAATACTAATGCTTTAACTTAGGAAGAGTTCAGAAATCAATATTTGGTGGAATAACCTTGATTTAAAATCACAACTTTCATGTGTCTTGGCATGCTCTCCACCAGTCTTTCACATTGCCGTCGGGTGACTTTATGCTACTCCTGGCGCAAGAATTCAAGCAGCTCGGCTTCTTTTCATGGCTTGTGACCATCCATCTTCCTCTTGATCACATTTCAGAGTTTTTTTTATGGGATTCAGGTCTCAAAATTGGGCTGGCAATGACAGGGTCCTGATCTGGTGGTACTCCATCCACACCTTTACTGGCCTGGCTGTGTGGCATGGAGCATTGCCCTGCTGGAAAAAACACTTCTCAGAGTTGGGGAACATTGTCAGAGCAAAAGGAAGCAAGTTTTTCTTCCGGGACAACGTTGTACTTTGCCTGGCTGAGGTTTGTAAAAGACCATAATGATTGAACCAAAGCTGACTGGAGGTCCCTAAGTTCGTCTTCTCTGATGAGTCCAATTTCACAGTAGGTGCAAGACTCTGTGGCTTGTAGGCCTCTCCAGGTCTCAGTCTAACCATCAGACGACCATGTGTTGGGCAAAGCTGAAAATTGGACTCATCAGAGAAGACGAACTTAGGGACCTCCAGTCCGCTTTGCTTCAATCCTTATGGTCTTTTACAAACCTCAGCCAGGCAAAGTACAACGTTGTCCCGGAAGAAAAACTTGCTTCCTTTTGCTCTGACAATGTTCCCCAACTCTGAGAAGTGTTTTTTCCAGCAGGGCAATGCTCCATGCCACACAGCCAGGCCAGTAAACGTGTGGATGGAGTACCACCAGATCAGGACCCTGTCATGGCCAGCCCAATTTCGAGACCTGAATCCCATAAAAAACCTCTGAAATGTGATCAAGAGGAAGATGGATGGTCACAAGCCATGAAAAGAAGCCGAGCTGCTTGAATTCTTGCGCCAGGAGTAGCATAAAGTCACTCAACGGCAATGTGAAAGACTGGTGGAGAGCATGCCAAGACACATGAAAGTTGTGATTTTAAATCAAGGTTATTCCACCAAATATTGATTTCTGAACTCTTCCTAAGTTAAAGCATTAGTATTGTGTAGTTTAAAAATGAATATGAGCTTGTTTTCTTTGCATTATTCGAGATCTGAAGACACTGCATCTTTTTTGCTATTTTGACCAATTGTCATTTTTCTGCAAATAAATTATCTAAATGACAATATTTTTATTTGAAATTTGGTAGGAATGTTGCCAGTAGGTTATAGAATAAAACAAAAATATACATTTTACTTTAACACATACCAATAAATAGTAAAACCAGATAAACTGATAATTTTGAAGTGGTCTCTTATTTTTTTCCGCGGCTGTATATAAATCCAGCAGACTCCTCACTTACTTCTGTCTGCATGTTTGTTTTCACACACCGATGTTTTATAACTTTTCTCAACACACTCTCAATCATGAAACAAGAAGTTCTTACCTTTAACTGGATGGTGACTTTAAGCTGTTAGCGGTCTGAAAGCGGATAGGTTCAGAAATTAGGAATTAGGCGTTGCGATCTCATTGAAACAAACAAAGAGCTAAAATTAGTCATCATTTCATGTATAGTCTTTTTTTGGAGGGATATTAAATAAAATAAAAATGCATGTGTAGACCTTTTAATCATGTTTAAACCAGTGAGAGGTTCATGTGAATTATACTGTGATGTATGTGATTTATTTGATGTAACTGATGGTTGTGTGTGTTGCTATATATATTTGTATTTGTTATTAATTTCTACCACGTTTCTTTAGCCTTAATCGTTGCTCTGCTTATTTTTGATCATGTATGATCATCTTATTTGGGTCATTTTGCACTAGCAATAACTTTGTCATTGCATGACAGACTAGCATTTCCTTTTATATAAGCTGATACCCTTGGAAATATTAACAGACTGGATGTAGTAAATTTGGTATAAAGAATATACTGGCAACTAAAATGGTACTGTGATTTCACACATTTAAGCACTAATCAAGAAATGAAAAACGTTTTGTTGAACCAGCCTGTAAGCTTCAGTTTAAATGTTCCAATTAGTGCATCCACCTCCAGTCTTTTTGACTCTGGACTCCCTGTTGTTGGCCTAAGAGCAGTCGTCTCTCCTAGAACTCTTTTGGGCCTTGTTGACCTGACGCATATAGATGACTTGATTATGTAGATTACGAACAAGATGTGCAGAAAGCATCTTCATCCCTTAAACGTGCCGTCACACAGTAGGGGTCTGACTAGGTGAGAGAGGAAGAGAGAGACAGAGAAAGAGAGATAGAGAGAGAGAGAGAGAGAGAGAGAGAGAGAGAGGGTATGACGGGAGGAGAGAAATGAAGTGCAAGGCTGTGAATTTGCAGTGGCTGTTAACTGACTAACCGTGTGCAACTACACATTGAGTGCACACATGCTTCTCTGACTACTCATTATCTGCCTGTCATGATGCTGCTAGTTTAAGTCACAGGTATCATCTTAGATCACTTAAGTCGTTAGTTAAGAATGACTTAATAACATTTATTGTGGGGGAAGACTTGTAAAAAATGGGTAAATAGACAAAAAATGCACACACACACACACACGCACACTCATGCCTGTAAATTTGTATGCACTGTTATTCACTTGTAGTCCTACCATAGCCAAACAAGGCAGAACAAGTCATTTTTCATTCTATCGTACGTTTAATTCTATCCCTTTCTCTACAATCCAAAGTAAGTTTAGATTTACAATCAACATATTGTTCTACTTGTGTCATGCAAACATTCTAATTAAGCGAAAAATGGGAATTGTAAAAGCAACATATGTAGGTTGAGAAATGTGAAAGGATGTTGTAAATATGCACTGTTAAGTTGAATAGTGACTAGTTCATCTTCAGCACAGCACACTGACACTTGTCTTTGACAAGTTGAACGAAAAGGTTTGCGCAGTAATTCTTTGCGTGTAACTGTATTGTGCCTGTCTCTTGAGTTTTGTATAATCGTAAACAGCAAATCATTGTGTGCTATGCTTTTAACCAAAGTCAACATACAGTACATGCATGCTGGCATTCAAAGGGTAGGTCTACCTGTAGGTCTGTAGCAAGCTTTAATCAAGGCACATTGTACACTACAAGCCAAGGTTGTAACTAAGTAACAAAGAAGTTTTTCCTAGCAACATACACAAGCAATAAGATGATTTTATGTCAAAATAAATTCTTATAAGATGCCTCAGTGCCTCTATGATAAATGTTCAGTCATGGGAGTGCAGTAGGATCAGGTGATTTTCAGTTTTTTGAAGGGCAAATATCATCTTGGATTCACAAAATATGCTCAAGTAAATTTAAGATGTACATGTAAACTTATCTGCTGTATGTTGTAGATTTGTATCTATTCTCTCAAGACTGAGGTTAGTACACTCAAACAGTATATTTCTGAATATACATAGATTTATAATATAAATTAAAAATTAAACATACACAAACACATACACTATAACAACAACTAAAGTAATGCACTGTAATTCCATGCATTTCGCCACATTTATACCTGAAAAGAATTGTATCAGTAAAAGACTTTGTGAGATTTTGTAAAAATTGACGTTGGTTTGCCGTTTGTATAGATGTATTTTATATAGTTTTGTGATAAAAAAAAATCAATGACTGTATAAGTAATCTGAATAAAATACATTGTATCTCTTGTGACTTAAATAATTGGTATTGCATTTTTATAATATTTTTTGTGTCCTCTTGTATTCGCAGTTCCAAAGTGCTTTGCATATTGAAACTATGGAAGGAAATTCTTGCTGTTCAAATGACATTTCTTATATAACCTTTGTATGTTTCTAGTCTATACAGTTAACGTTGTGGTCATTTTGATTCCAAGTACAGGTAGTTGTATTGCATAAAAGCTGCCCGGTCCCTCAAGCTGTACATTTAAACAGTTGTAAAAACAGTTGAGGAGATCCATGTTTGCTGTGTTGACTCATGTAAATCAAGATTTAAATGTATATTGGTGTCTTTGCATTGAAATAATAAAAAAGAATCAATGTTTATGTAATGTATCATGTATCACAAATCGGTAAATACTGCCAATTTTATGGTGATTTTGGCACAAAAAGAACATGCTATTGAGTGTGTTCCGGGGGTCAAGGGGGTGCGTGGCCTCTCTGAACTGCCATGATGCGATTGGGATGTGCATACTGGCTGGGTTTTAAGAAAGGGGAGTGACTGGAACAGCCAACAGCAACAGGTAATTCCTCACAAGTCATGTCAATCAAGGTATGATTATCTTGCCGACACATTCATTTGGCATTTCCCATGTGTGCTATGTTTATAGCACAAATCCGCCACTGCAAAAATAGTGTTTACGATTACAATAACAGACCTTATAACTCCAGATTAGCTCCAACGCTAATGCCCCTTCACAGCCAGTGGGGTGAGTTGCATTTGGGTCACTGTGCTACAGTGTTGTCCGACGCAACAACATGAGGATTTGAGCTAGTGAATGGTGGGGATGAGATTATGGTCATGGAAACAGGCTGTTGACAAGCAAGGTGGGCATGCTGAGTCAGTAGCCTAGGCCTTATGGAAAATCACCTTGGCTTACAATGGATGATCCAGTATTGGTGACGTCATTGGGACAACCGAGTAGCATGCTAAATAAGCCTAATGCTAACGATACCCTTGAGGCTTACAGGAAGATACTCTGCCTATGGATAATAGTGAATGATGAATCTAGGGTGTCATTACTAGAGTGGGTTGGCCCTATTTAAAGGGTTGGGGTGTGAGAAGGGTACTGGGCTGACACATCAGGTGGGCTGAGAGTGCTCTTCTTTTGAACATAATTAAAGTGGAAAGCCCATTTTTGCTTGTCAATATGAACAGATTGGAGGCTACTATTAGCATGTGTAACAACTGAGCTCTTAGCTTAAAGACAATTAACATAAAACATAACCTGCTTAAGATTTGTTTAAAAGCAGGAACTTGTTTATTACTCAATTGGAGTTCTCCAAAAAAGACAACTTGGACCACTTAATTTCGTATAAAAATGTTTTCCTTCTGATTTTCTTGCAGTACATTCAAGACAATTTGTACAAACATTAAACATGAGTGTTGCATTGTAGTGGTGAGAAGAGCCAGTTTAGTGCACAGGGAGATGCATTCTTTACTATTTCTGTAAACATCAAGCTAACAAAAGTGACCAAGATTCAAACACAAACAGGAAGACACTTAGGAATGTCCATCAATGAGGCCTCTCATTGTAACATTAAAGACAATTTAAGGATAAAAACAAATGAGGAAAACGTTTTTTTTTTTTTTTTACCACAAAATACAAATAAATATAATATTCCCAAAATGTCCGATGTTCAAGAATTACACATCTTGATCCCTCTGTTACCCTTTGCACCTCTTTCACATTTCAAATTCACAAAAAAAGACATTCAGTAACATTTGTAAAAGCTTATGCAAGAAAGTTGTACACCAAGGCCATCAGGTCAGATTATACAAATGATATGAAATCCCAAAGCAAAACACTTGTCTTAAGTGCTACACAAAACTCAAAATGAAAAGAAAACAAACCAAAGTGTAAGTCTGACCACAGTACCATCAACATGTGTGGTGGTGATGCCCCTGGAGAATACTGTTGCATCTCTTAGAGACTGAGTCATTATGACTCTATAGTCTCTCTCTCTCTCTCTCTCTCTCTCTCTCTCTCTCTCTCTCTCTTTCTCTCTCTTTCTCTCTCTCTCACACACACACACACACACACACACACACACACACACACACACACACACAACCACAAACACACAGGTAAAAGCATACATAGGTCGAAGTTCAAACGATTACTCTTCTGCAGTCTGATCCCTCCATGAGATGTGCTTCAGAGAGAATAATAAGTGAGTATCACGGCACACCCCGTTGCTCTGCTTTCTCTCTTTAGGAAACATTTGTTAATGCATGCGTGGTAGGAGCCCCATCACGTTAACATTACTTACAAATGTATATGACACACACTGCTATCACTGAAAGGTAAGGCCAGGAAGGTATCTCTCTCTCTCTCTCTAAAAATAGCTATTAATAGAACTCGGTTTGTGAACTGTTTCCAATCAACACAACAGGCACAAGATAAATGCAAAAGTGCTGGAAGCAGTGGTGTGTGTGTGTGTGTGTGTGTGGGGGGGGGGTCTTATTCTTCTTCAGAACCAGTTGAATATAGAGGGATCTAGTATTCTCATTTGGAATTCTGTAAAAAGACAAGGATAATCATAAACATGTGAGTCCATATCTCAAACAGAACAGTGTACAAAGCTTTGACATGCTTATATAGTTTACAGTGTGACGTGTGTGAGTTAATTAATCATTTTCCTCCTACCTCAGATGTCGGGGAAGGGACAGTTGGCCTGCAAAAAAGAAAGCCAGGGAACATGTCACCATCTGTCTAAGCATGCACCCGTATGCACACTCAATACCTCCCCATTCATATACAAAACACTCCAAAGGACTCCAATGAAAAAGGAGCATGCTGTACAGTATGGCCCTGTTCTAAAGGCAATAAAGAAAGACAGTTTCTCACATTCTTTCCATATATAACGTTTCTGAATATCATATCTTCTTAAATTGAATGATTGTTATTTATTGCTGATGTAAGTGCCCATTGTCTGTAGGTAAAACAAAGTCTAAACCCCCAAAACACTGTAAAGTGCCCTTCTCTTCTATCATGAGATGTGGAAGCCATGACAGCATCAGACACGACACAACTAGGGCTCATTGTACCACTTACTCACCTTTCATGCTAGTCAGATCTGATAAAGCTTCTGGATTCTATTCTGAAACTATGCCTTTTGAGCTCACTGGCACTGGCGTCAGTCATATAATTTTGTCTTCCACAATTCACACTGTGATGTTTGCATCCTCCAGCCACTTAATGGTAGCGTGGTCAAGAGCAAGGAGACTATCTAGCGGCCCATTGGGTGGCTTGAAAGGTGGGTATCCATACACCCATTACTCGCTATAATATTGGCTAAAGTGGCGTTATAGCACACATTGGCTACCTTCACATACTCTCAAAAACACTCACCTTACCTCACACAGGCAAGACAATGTTCCAAGACAATATTCTGTGTTAGTTTATTTATTTACATAATTTGAGTGTCAACTCCAGAAACATGCCAGGAGGGTCATCACAAAAGTGTCTTTTGTATTTGACATCCTTCCACCAGATTAGCAAAGCACTGTTCCAATGTGTAATTACTGACCATAACCACTCCATCCTGCACAATATTAAGGTCAGGATTTCCTGGTCATTCTCCCCCATTCTCTCTCTCTTTCTCGCTTTCTTTTTCTCTGCTTCTCTCTCTCTCTCTCACACGAACACACACACACACACACACACACACACACACACACACACACACACACTTACCCTCCCGTCTATCGTGATGCATTCTCAAAAAACTTTGTCTTGGAGGCAACACTGCAATGACAGTGAAACAATAACAATGATTAAAACAAAGAGAGAATAAAAGTGGGAGACTAAACATGCTAATTATTTGAAGAAAAGTCATGAATCCAGAAGTGTAACTCTCTCCCTGTCTGTTTTTTATCTAGCACAACACTTTTGTTGGCAGTGGGACCACCCAAGGAATGTGAGGGAGGTTCTTATGAAACACATTCAGTCTGTAGTCTCTAAAATGGAGAGCTAGAGGCCTTCCAAGCTTACAACTACATTTAATGAAAAGCATAAAGATGCTGTAAGTCTTATGTTAACATTTCTTGCTAACTTCACAGCTTACGTCCCAAAAGGAATCTACTGGACGAAATTAACATGGACAATATCTTGAAATTGTTGTTAAAATAGCCGGTGATGATCCAGGGACCTTTTTACACTTTCCCAGGCCATGCAGTATGTGATATTGTGCACTGGGTTGGAAACCCCACAGTATAAGAACAGATTGTACAGCATGATGTCAATAGGTATATCATCAAAAAACAACAGGAAGCTAGCTAGTGTTCTTGTTAGGGTTGGTTTGTTGGCTGTTAGCTGGTTAGCTTCTGAAACAATAGCATAGTTATATCTCCAAAGAGGCAGTAAGTGATAATATCTTGCTCTACCCCCCACACTTAAATGTGCAGTGAATGCACCAAATAAATAACAGGCAAGCTTAAGGTTTCTGATTGGTAAGTATATTTGAGTTTCTTATTATAGAATCCAGTAGAGTTCCAGGGACCGTTTTTCCTCTTCTCTAAAGCATCTATTTGCAAGATTACAATCAGAACAGGAAACTAGCTAGCCTAAGTTTACAAACACAGTGATCCCTTGCAGCTGCCGGACCCATGAATTACAGTTCCATTAGAGATCATTCGTAAGGGAATAAATGTGTCCACTCTGGATGGTTACAGAAAGACAGTTGGCACAAAGAGCCTGAGGTGTTCCATTTGGCGGCACTGCATACAATAGGAAATGTGAGTTGTGGCTGTTTTTTTCTCAACAGGGATTTTGGATTAGGAGTAGATTGACCTGGTCTAGGAGGAAACACTAACTGATTGTTCTTTTGATTAAGATTTTAATTGGAGCACGTTAAGAGACTAGTCCTCACATAATACTTAAGCATGTAAGTGCGTATCTTTTTGTCTCTCTCTCTTTCTCTCTCTCACTGTGTGTGTGTGTGTGTGTGTGTGTAGGGAGTACTCACTAAGATGCACGAGAGTCTTCGCTGGTGGGAGAGGAGAGAGGTCTGGTGGGTGTGCGATTGGGTGGATCGGGGGGTCTGGTTGGGGGCCTACAGATGGAGTGTTTCTCGGAGAATGACCGTCCTTTCATTAAGCTCTCACCGTTTCCTATTTCACGAAAGAAAGAGCAAGAGAGAGAGAAAGAGAGAAAGAACACGCGCAAGGATGACACATGAGATAGGCAGGTATATTTCAGGAAGTAGAGAAGATACACACTGCATACTGTAATGGCAAATGCTTGACCAGACACAAAGATTGTGTGAGAGTAATAGACTGGACTTCAGTTATTACTATTATTAAATCAGCCTAACACACAAAGTTACTGTATTAGTGATTTCTGTACTACAGGGGATAAAAGACAGATGCTGTAGAATAGAACAGCTTTGTTTTGTAGTGGTACAGAATCGTAATGTACAATTCATTTTGCATTGTGGCGACTGGTGCCTGTGCCAGTTCTGTTTGTCTATGCTGTGGCGTGTTGGGGAGTAAAAACCTTCTAGGGCTGCACGTGGAATGGTCTTCTTGCCCTGGAAGGACTGCGCACGGCCGACCGCCACTCCCGACTCCCCGTTCCCCGTGGTGTCGGGTCGATGGCCTCCATCTTGCAGCCTAGCAACCATCTTGGCAACGTCGCTGTCGGAGTGCCAGTCGTGCGGTCGGGGCGTGGGGGTGGGTTTCGGTGGGAGCGGAAAACGGGCGCCAGAGGTCGCAGGGACAGAGGAAGGATGGCAGGAGGAGGGGATAGAGGGCGGAGAGCAGGAAGGGGGTACAAGCTTGGTTCTCTGCGGTGGGATAGGGCTGCTGGGGTGCAGGTCCCCCTCTGACTCTACGCCATTGTGGGCACTGCCGTTCAGCTCCCTCACTGCATGACAAAGAGAGGAGAACGCAGAGCATAAGACAGACTGAGCAACAGGAGGAGGAGATAAAGCTAAAGGTTGTAGTGTTTTTTCTTTCAAGTCAAGTACAGTATGAGCAGGAAGTAAAGAGTTTAGGATGAAAAGAAGTTAACAAAAGCGAGACACACAGAAAAACCAAGAGGGACATAAATCAAGATAACGAGAAACTAAGAAAGAAAAGAGCAAATAAAGAATGCATGAAAGAAATATGAGTGAAAGTGAAAATATCTCGATAACACCTTCAAATGATCTTTTTTACACCTTTCCAAATACGTCTGTGATCATTTAACAGCACTGCAGTTCTATGGCTGTCCTCAGCACTTTTTATCAGTGCGGTGCCGAGTACATGTGTGTCCAGTCTTACGTCTTGTGGTTTCGGCTTGTGCTGGTACATGGCTGGCACAAAGTGATCAAGGCCACAGTGCCATGTGAACCAAGGCCCCTGCAGTGTTGCACGGCTGCATCTGTGTAGTTAGACTAAACGACTGTGACCGCTTCCTCCCACACACACACACACACACACACACACACACACTACAGGGGCTACAAACATCAAAGGCCAAAGTAAAGACATCATCACACATTATATCTGCAAGTTGCATTTGGTCACATGAAGTGACATTTGATGTGCACTTGGAGTACAGAAAGGGTGGCCATTGTGTGTATACTTAAATATTAATATCTTGAAAAGGAACTTGCGGGTCTACAGTCCATCAGTGCATTTCAAAGCGACCTCCTCCTACAAGTTCACCTCCAGAACTTCAGAGTGAACTTGTGGAGCCTCAGTGAAAAGTTATTATCTCAAACTGCATGCACAGTCTGTGTGAGTCTGCCTTTATGTTGTTATGTCTAGCAGTGAGTTCTTGTTCACGTACCATCTCTCTCTGTCCCTCTGTGTGAGTGTGTGTGTGTGTGTGTGTGTGTGTGTGTATGTGTATATGTGTGTGTGTGTGTGTGTGTGTGTGTATGTGTGTGTGTTTGTGTGTGTGTGTGTCTGCATGTGCCTGTGCTTGTGCGTGTGGGTATGGGTGTGGGTGTGGGTGGGTGGGAAGGTGGGTGATGGGTTGACAGCAAGCAACTCTCACTATGAGAAGGGTACTTTTGTGTTGAAAACTACAGACAAGCACAAACAGAACACTACACATTAATGACTAAGAGGGAGCATGCATTTAATGACAGCCAAAAGCCAAATAATTAAAGAATCAGAAGGGCATTAAAAAATCAGTGGTGCATTAAAATGTTAGGCGAAAGGGAAAACACAGGACCCAAATGTTTAAAAGGACTAGAGATGACGGCACATATTAAGCATTTATGAAGATGGCTTATGTAGGAAAAAACAGGTACCAACCACCCGCACAAACACTATCAGGAGTACCTTTAAAATAAACACACAACCAACACATACACATAAACACACTTGTGCCTCAAACCTAGATTCAAGCAGACAGGTGGTGCTTAGTTTCCAAGTCTCAGGCAGCCTGTTATTAGTTTTTCAGTGTAAAAGGAATGGAAAACTAAGATGGGTGGACAAACTGCCAGTTTCTCATCTGTCAGGACAAATGGCATGTACACACACACACACAAGTTCTAAAGTTTCATCCGCTACAGCACTTAGCTAAACAGGGCTCTATAGAGCCTACTTTATAGTATAGTTTGTAGCTATGTTATGGTAAATCTTACCATACAAATTTGCATTTAAGTGTGTGTGTGTGTGTGTGTGTGTGTGTGTGTGTGTGTTGTGCGCCCATTAGTAAACTGTGCCAAGAGGAGTAAATCCATATAAGTGAAACAGACCTCCGTACGACCCCCCAACCCCGCCCAAAAGACTGGATTCAGTCCGCCACACAGACAGATAAAGTTAGCCAGTGCCTCCCCCTCTCAAAGAAGGTTCAAGGACACCTTGAACTGAGGAAGAAAAAATATGTGACTATGTTTGTGCAGGCAGGCAGTAAGTGCACAGATCTACATGCATTTGAAGTGTACAGATACAGATGTACTCTATATGCTGTGTATGGATCACAGCATGTGTGCAGTAAAGTAAAGGGGTATCTGCTTTTAATAATGACTAATATGAAGGGAAAGAAAGCCTGACAAATGAACCAGCATAACAGGGAGGGAGAATGTGGATGAGATGTGATGGGATATTAGAAATACAAAACGAAAGAAGATGGAGCTGATGCCGATGATGATGGGGACGAAGATGGCGATGAAGATTGTGACACTGGGGAGGGGGATGACTGAGATGCTTATTCAGCAACATAATTACACTCTGCGTTGGGCATTTGTAAGGCGGGGTAGAGGCGTGGCGTCCGCTTGGAGATGGTGATAGGCTGCCGCTTCCTCGGGGCAGCTCTCGGGGGAGGCACTGGGGGGGCAGAACTCTCCTCTGGGGGTCCGCTGAAGATCTGAGGACACAAACCAGAGATAAGGACTCACAACAGGGTAATTCGAAAATACTTTTTCACAACTTCAATACACAACTTCATTATTACAATACTATTATTACAATGTAACCTATATGATCACAATGGCATCATAAAAACTATCCTATCTAAATACAACAGTAAACTACCGATGACACAATTCACATCAACTGTTTGTTGTTAAGGCTAACAACCTGACTGACTTTATGATATAAAATGTCATCTATGAATGAATGACATCTATTGAATAAAGTCCTACCCTCTTGAAGTCTTCAATGAGGATCTCTACGACAATGTTTTGGAACTTGATTTCCAGCATGGCCGCCACTGTCTCTTCCTCTGCCCGCATGAGTGTAGGGCCGAAGATCACACCCATGTTTGATGGTGTCATCAAGTTTTCCTCTGAGTGACAACACACACTGGACAAACACACACACACACACTCATTGTACACTCCAGCAGAACAAGAATACCATCAGCCTGTTTCTACCTGCCTGTTTCTACCATCTCTCACACGCAAGAAGTAATGGGATATGCTATGCAGTCTGAACCATTCTTCAAGAACTTTCTCAAAACACATACTTCCATTGTTTCAGCAGCCTAAGTGCCCCCTGATCTGGTATGGAGTTACAGTCAAGCCTGGCTTATTGGAGAACTATAACGACTCAATGTTGGTTTGACCCTCCCTCCCTCTCTTTCTCTCTTTCTCTTTTTCTCTCTCCCTCTCTCCTGCCTGACCTGCACGTCATCTCACCTGAGCAGATGGCGAATGAGGAGTTCCAACATTTCGCGGTTCACCACTGGCAGTTTGTAGACCAGGGAGTGGATCGTGCCCAACCGGAAATCCAGACTTTCGGATTCTGTCACACACATCGACATAGACATACACACAGACAGATGGTCAGTCAAATACAAACAACACCGATCAGTGACTACAACATCCACTGTGAGTAACCAAATGCTGTAGAACTGCAGGAGAGGCCCCTACTTTGTTAAAAGGCTACAATGGTTAAATGGAGAGCCATACGTCACACTTCACTAAGAAACTTTAGTTTTTCTCGAAAACCGGGTGTGTGACTGTTTGGCCTTGTTTGAGTAAGTGTCATGAGGGAAATCGGTGCAGCAGGGGCAAGCCTGGATATGGAGCCATACCAACAAAGTTTTGAGGCTTTATCTTTACTTGATTGTGTAAAGCGAAGTATCTTACTTGCAGCTAAAATGAGTTTGCTGTGGAGGCCATAAGTCATCAATGGTTCACTCAGAGTCCTGTGAGGATACACACACACACACACACGCACCGAACACGCACCGAACACGCACAGGCACAGGCACAGGCACAGGCACACGCACACGGACACGGACACACACACACACACACACACACACAAGAAAAGTTTAAAAAAAGTTAAATGGAATATATGCTACTCCAGTTGATGTCATCATTATGTGTGCGTGTGTGTGTTAAAAGAGAGTGATTGCCTGAGTTAGTGTGTGACATTTACCGAAGGTAAAATTTCATGGCGCTGGTGATAGTTTTTATGTCCCAGTCACTGCTGTTGAAATCCACATCACCGGGGCACTTTGAGTCTGAGAGAGTAGAGGCGAAACAGATGGTCGTTCACAACAGAGTACGGAACATCCATTAGGGCGAAATACACACAGACGAACATAGATGAATATGGATAACTTTCCTCAACTTTGTTATGTTTTTGCGTGTGTGTGTGTGTGTGTGTGTGTGTGTGTGTGTGTGTGTGTGTGTGTGTGTGTGTGTGTGTGTGTGTGTGTGTGTGCATGTGTGTGTGTGCTACGTTTGTGTGTGTGCGTGCGTGCGTGCGTGTGTGTGTGTGCGTGTGTGTCTGACTGAATGATGAAGAGAATTTGTATATTTGGTTGCATGAGTGTGTCTATGCACATGTTGTTAAACATGCACATACAGACCACCATATACTGTACTGATGGTTTGAGAATTCCGCACCGAAGAAAGCGTTCAGTAGCTTCTGGACCTGGATGTTGCTGCCAACAGTTCTGTAAATCCCTTCTTGGGTAGCGCCTGCAATGGAGAGAGGGAGAGGTTAAAAAAAAAACTCAATGTCACTTCGACCCTCTGACTATGCTTGTAAAATGAGTGATTGGATGTGACTCAAGACACAGAAAGGTTTTCAGTCGAAGTGTGTGAGAAGATGTAGCTGGATTGAGAAACAGAATATCTGTAAATCAAGAGAGAGAGAAATGGGGGGGTGTTCCAGAGGGAATAAAAAGAAATGGAATAACAATGGGGAGACGGAGAGAGGAAAATTAGACTATGGCAGAACTTCCAACACCATGTCAGTATTATATATTATATGGTACTTACTGTGGAACCTGCAGCCAGCATTTTACCGATACATCTCATAGGAAAATAATCTGAGACTGTTTGACTTTGACTGTTTTTAAGGTGGAAAGAATATGAGAGTTACACAAACAGGAAGTTTGTGTTTCTGTGTGCAAGTGATAGAGTGTGTGTGTGTGTGTGTGTGTGTGTGTGTGTGTGATTGGGTTTCTGTGTGTGGAGGAGGGTGAAAACTGAATGTGAAAAATGTGTTGTTGGTAAGATCCAAACAGCTGCACCGCATGTCTCACTCTGTCTAAAGCTATGTACGAACTATTGAGAGACGGGGGAGTTCAATGTTTTGTAATGTCGGCGTTATAAGGGGTCATCCGAACATATTCGAACATATAACCAGCACAGTCCTTTACATTGACACTGACTTAACATTTACATTACACTCATAAATCTTACTTTGAATATTTTAGTTTGTTTGTATGATGTACGATGTTTGTTTGTATGATGTATCATGGTGTTTTTTGTTTGGGTTATACAAACTTAGGCTGGAAGTTACGGTTATATCGGTTCTTATTTGTAGAGCCATGCAGTAAGCAAGGCTTTGTAGAGAATCTGCTCTGATGGCCCTCTTCCGCCTCTCTCTGTCTTTCTCTCTTTCTTGGAATCTCATACGAACACACACACACACACACACACACCAGGTGCATTGCAAACTGCTCATGTGAAGCACTGCTGACCTCTACTGGCCACTGTAGGAACACATTTCTATTCCTCAACAAGACAGTCAATAAGCATGGTAGGTCAACCACAGCAATCCCACTCTTGTATCCATCCACAGCAGGCAGAGTGAAACTAGTCTGGTGTTATACACTTCACTATTGCAACTCACCTTTGGTTTCCACGAAGTTGATGCACTTTCGAACAAACTTGAATCCCACCTCGTTCAGCTCCACTGCACCAAAACACAAAAACAAGTTAAGACAAGAACATAGGCATGATGGTACCACTGCAGAATACTATGTTCTATTGAGCCCTTTGGATTCATGATTTAGATTTAGATGTACTGACTTGCCAAAAAATTAAAAAAACTATACTCACTTTCAGCTTGTTTTTGAATTGGAGAATGGTAAATCTGAAAATAAAACATACAAAATAGTTGTAATGTATATTTTGGACTACTTAAAGCAGTATTGGACACGTCACCATTTTTCTCAGTAAATATATTTCTAAAGGTGCTATTGACATGACACTTTCACCAGATGTTGGTAACCCAGGTAATCCAAAACGACAAAGAAACCAGAACAAATTAGTTCAGAAATTAAGTTATGTCTAATAATGTGAAATGCCACAGGGAAAAAGTATTGAACACGCTAACTGATATTTATGTAATACTTTGTACAAAAGCCTTTAAGATGCTTCCTGTATGGAGAAACTACTCGTATGCATTAATCAGGTGTGAGTTTGGCCCATTCTTCCACAAAAAAGTTCCCTGGGCCTCTTCTATGTACTCTGATCTTCAGTTCTTTCCATAGATTTTCGACTGTATTCAAGTCAGGTAATTGGCTGGGCCCTTCTAGCAACTTTATTTTCTTTCCTTGACTGTTCATTGTCTTGGTGAAATGTCCACCCTCGTTTTTAACTTCATCATCCTGGTAGATGGCAGCAGATTTTTATTAAGAATGTCTCTGTACATTTTTCCATTCATCCTTCCTTCAATTGTGTGACGTTTTCCAGTACCAGTACATCTGGTGAAAATGTCATGTCAGTAGCACCTTTGGAAATATATTTACTAAGAAAATGGTGACGTGTTCAATTCTTGTTTTACCCGTTGTGTGTATCTGAGCATGTTTGTGTGAGTGTGTGTGTGTTTGTGTGTGTGTGCATGTTTTCCCTGTAACCATGGCAAAAGAAAAAGGAAGAGATTCTCACTGGCTCTTTCCCGTCCATTGCCTCGATCCACTGTTTCCTGTTATCCTCTGACACTGCCTGCAGAGTCAGGGGGCTATTCCTATGGCAACAACCCAGAGACACCACACAGCTCGTATCAGTAATATCATTGTGAAGACAGATGTGTATTCTCATGAGCTCTGCCACTACACACAGATCTTTAATGATTTCCTACATGTTCTGTAAATGCAGGCTGGTCGGGGCTTTGGACTTTGCAAATGACTGTGTGTGTGTGTGTGCGCGTGTGCGTGTGTTGTGTGTGTGTGTGTGTGTGTGTGTGTGTGTGTGTGTGTGTGTGTGTGTGTGTGTATGCGTGTGTGTGTGTGTGTGTATGCGTGTGTGTGTTTGTGTATGTATGTGTGTGTGTGTGTGTTTCATGATCGTTCCTACTTGGCCCTTTTCTCCCATGTTGCCTGCAGGGCCATCTGTTGGGGTGTGTATGTAGTACTTTCTTGGCAGCTGTGTCTTTGTGGCGTCTATAGATGTCTCACTGAGCCCCCATCCTCCCCACACCTCCAGCCATCCTGACCCCTGCTGTGTTTGTGTGTTTGACCCCTTGAGCTCCACCTGCTCTATCATCTGCTGGGTTCGCTGAAAATCCCTCTTGCTCCTTACAGTCACACTCGGTTACCCATCAGCCCCTCAATCCATTCCCCCCCCAAAAAACAGCCCAGTGTTAAGTGATCTTTAGAGTGGGGAGACCCTTACCTCTCTATGATCTCTATTTCGAAGCAGAAACGCTTGTCGATGGACTCGGATTTCCGGCGGATGCAGGACTTCAGGGTGAGCTTTGACGGAGTCTGACAGACGTAAACAACATGTTTACACTCTTCACTCGCCGCACAACAATAAACAGCTGCATGTGGTTAATGCTAACCACCTCCATTTTAGTGATAAAAGACATTAGTGGGGCCTGAGTGTGTGTGTGTGTGTGTGTGTGTGTGTGTGTGTGTGTGTGTGCGTATGTGTTTGTTTTTTAAATATGTTAAGCTACCTGTTTGGTTGTAGTCTTCTGTTCAACGGGCACCATATCAAAAAGTTTGTTGTCTTTGTGATACTTGCAGTAGTACTTCACCCAAGTCACCCCCAAAGCCCCTGTAATAAAAAAAACACAGATACAGCAAAATACGCAGAGAGGAACAAAGAGAGGCAGAGAGAGTGAGTAAATGGAGTAAGAAGGGAGAGAGGGGACATGATGAAAAGCCATCCTCTTGCCAGGCATCCTCAGTGTACTGCTTTATTTCCACACAGCCTTCTAAGTGCTTACATTTCTCCTGGACGTAGAGGTAGCCCTGGATGGTGGCCTGCCCGTGCATCTTGCCAATCTGAGAGGGCTCCTTCATTCTCTTCATCAGGTCCTCCATCGAGTCTCGAGTGCTCTCAAAGTGGTTCCGTGTCTACACACACACACACACACACACACACACACACACACACACACACACACACACACACACACACACACACACGCACACACGCACACACACACATCATGATCTAATCTCTCATGATAACATTTTCTACCTTTTTAATTTTGGGGCTCCACTATCAGTATTATGCATAACATGTTCATTTTTTACAAATCTGTACTTCAGGACGCATCTTACTGCTTCACAGAAACCGAGCCTCTTCCCCCTTTTGGGATACAAGGCTAAAAACACGATAACTTGGGCTTTTGTTTATCAACAATTTTAAAGGCACTGCCTTGAGTTCATTCTGCTTTATCGCTCCTGTTTGCTATAACACACAAAAGTATTTTCCCTAAACAAACACTCAAATGTGAGTGTTAAGGGTTTAGTTTCTGAGAAGTCGCAGCTCTGTTTACAATAAAAAAAGGACCAAACATGTTCCTTATTACACGATGCAGGGGATATTCAGGGGATCTTCTGTTTTGTCTCAGTTTTATAATGACTACTCTTTTCATCCTCTAATGAACCTCGAACCCTCCCACTCTCCATCTTTTCTGTTCTCTCACATTCTGTAGGCTGAGCTGCAGTTCCTGTTTGTACGGCAGAAAGTCCTGAGTCATTTCCACAGTCAGGTTGTTCAGGGTGAAGATACTCTGGAGGAATGCCAGTACCTGTCAATCAAAATGGCATGATGAATACACAGCCTTGCTTTGGTCTTGACAGTCAGAACACACTTGTGCAGGCATACGGACACATACACACAGAGAGACACACACGCACACACACACACAAACAATGGTAGCACTTGTCAGTTGACATTTCATAATGAATACACATCTTTGCACCAAGTCACGTGCACACAGACCCACATATACAAACAGACAGACAGACAGACAGACAGACAGACAGACAGACACACACACACACACACAAACACACACACACACACACTCTGTTCCCTTTAAGAGCTTGTTAATCATTAAGATACAGTGTGTATGAGTTTGTCCAAAGGGCACATTGGAGAAGCATGTGTTTTCCCCAGCACAAGTGCAAGAGAGAGACTTAAGATGTCATTCAGGTCAAATTCAACGTTCAGGACAGAATGTGTCAGTTGAGGGAACCCCAGTATATAATATAAATAATGTATTTTGTAAAACATCACATTCATTGTGTGGTTTATACAAACTGGTTTACATTTGGGGTGGGGTTTCTGAACAAATGCAGAAGAACAAGTGCAGAGAGAGAGGGAAAGAAAGAGAGAGAGAGAGCGAGAACCAGAGACTTGCACGTGATGGACTGGGCAGTGGCTGAAGGTGGTATTCCCCTTGGTCTTGAGACATGTTCAAACAACTAATTTAAAGACTAATTTATCGTATTCAACAGTTCTTAGATTATCAGCATGTCACTACACTCTTAGTCAAACACATTCAATTCTATGTAGACTTTTGGTCAGCCACATCCTTCTCATTCAGTCATAAGAAATGTGGTGTCTTTTCAGAATAGAGGGCTTTTGTCCAAATCCAAAATTAATCTAAGATAAGAACTCACTTAGGTCAGGAGAACTTGGCCAGTTGTGGATGGGAGGTGAAAAGGGAATTATATAGGCTAATACAGGAAGTGAATTTACCGGCTCAACGACATCGAACTTCTTCCTGTCCTGAACCTGTTGGATCTGGTAGACATATTCCACAGAAGACTCATAAAAGTTCAGCTTCTCCTTATCAAGTTGTTCATCTGCCTGAAGGTTCACACACACAACACAGACATACATATATTGGATACATGTGCAGTAGATTACAAACATCACACTTGCACACATGTAGATTGTGTACATATGCAAGAATTGAATGATTTAAAACAGCTTACTAGACTTTCCTCGTCATTACAAGGATAGCTGTAACTTGTTATCGGTAAGTGACTCAATGGCTTGCCCTGAGGCACTAAACACAAACACTAGCACAACACAACACAGGACACACACACACCCATACAACCATGTGAACACTGTAGAAAATACACTTGGACACATTATGCACACAATTTGGGAAGATATCCTCAACCTAAAATGTATCTTAATTATTTATTTACAGCTTGGACCACCAAACTTTGAATGTACTGCATTCAAATGAAAGGTTACAATGCAGTGAGCCAGTGGGACAAGAACATCGCTATGGCCTGGCTTATACTCGTGTACATGTTCAGCACAAACCTCCTGAAGCTGAGTTTCCTTCTTCTTCACAGAGAGGTTGACATGTTTATCCAGCTGAGAGTAATACTTCTCACTCTCCTTCTCGAACTTCTTCTTTCGTTCCTATGTCGAGAACACATACAAGCACGCACAGGCATGCGCGCGCACACACACACACACACACACACACACACACACACACACACACACACACACACACACACACACACACACACACACACACACACACACACACACACACACACACACATACACATACACACAAACACACCACAATAAATAATTTAGTTAAGCACTAATAGAAACCTTCTGAGTGGTTGAGCACATTTATTGAACACATGTCCAGATGTGGTGTATCTGTGAGCAAGCTGTGTGGACAAAGGAAAGCCAAGCCACACCTGTGGTGTAAACTAACTTCTGTGCTTGCCCCCTTAACAACCATGGTGTCTGGTTAAGAAAGGGAATAGCCCATAGTCTGGTAAAACTAGAGATAGCACAATGCTCAAAGTTTTCAAAGCTAAATTAAGTAAGCCAAGTGTGGTATGTTACACACAAAACTGCCATGACTTCCCACAACTTTAATAGAGCATCTTCTGTTACATAATAGTTGGATATTACCTCAGGCTACGACAAAAAATTACCTAATGCTAAACCAGTCCCCATACCACTGCCATACGCACTGTGACTAATAAAGTAGATCTGAGTCATCTTCCCAGGATTCTAAGAATTAATGAGCTACATTTGTTGTTCATGACCTCCATGTGTCACCATTATTCCCCGTTGAGTTTATCCCCAGCACAGGCAGACGCTGTGGCAATGTTTAGCATTTTTATTACTGTTTTATTGTTTCAGTATTTGAATCAGTTTTTAGTCTTTTGTCTTTATAATGGCGTCCGCCTTTAAGTTTTATCAAGAAACCACAGACACGAATGTCCTTGAAAGATTAACGTATGCATCATCTACAATCCATTTGTTTGTTCCTAAAATGGTGCCTTGAGTTTGAATACTAAAAAGCCTGTGCACACACACACACACACACACACACACACACACACACACACACAAGGAGCTTAATCAGTGTGTACTAGTTTGCTCTCTGTGTTTAATGATTCATTCATATGTTGGTGATTAATGAGCCAGCAACACATAAAACAGTAACTCTGGGAAAGGTAACGAGTAAACACATGTGAACCCCTCCTTTCGTGCACTTGCCTCCGTTGTTAAATGTGTTTGTAGGTTAGCGCTAAAGCAAATACAATAGAGAGATAGCATCACTCAGGGAGCGGCTGTGCCTTTGTAACCAGGACCTGGTGATCTCACAGCTGTACACAAGCAAATCCACACAGACTCAGCCATAAGGCAGTGCAGGAAGACAGCTTGTTCATCGCTTGGTTTTCGGGTGGCTGTATAATATGATTTCTTCCTCCTAATTCCCCTACTTAAAATCAAAGACACACACATACGCAGGCACGCATGCGCATGCACACACACACACACACATGTACACACACACAAACACTCACACACTTCTGCATTTCAAACACTTTTTTCCACAGACTTAACTTAAGCTCAAGTGCTACCATTCCTACACAAGTAACGCCATGGAGGGATTCCACCTCCACCTTCAGAAGCTCTGCCTATAGTCACTGAGGAAATTAACTGTATGCTTTGCATTAAAGTAAATATTTAGAAAATACGACATTGCGATATGGCATGAGTTGTAGTTCTCTAAACATGTATCTGTGTGTGAGTGTGTGTGTGTGTGTGTGTGTGTGTGTGTGTGTGTGTGTGTGTGTGTGTGTGTGTGTGTGTGTGTGTGTGTGTGTGTGAGTGAGTGTGAGTGTGTGTGAGTGTGAGTGTGAGTGTGAGTGTAAGTGTAAGTGTGAGTGTGAGTGTGTTTGTGTGTTTGTGTGTTTGTGTGTGTGTGCGTGTGTGTCTGTGTGTGTCTGTGTGTGTCTGTGTCTGTGTGTGTGTGTGTGTGTGTGTGTGTGTGTGTGTGTTAGAGTTTGGCAATTGTACATGTTGCCACCCGTGCAAGCAATTGAGTTGCATAACATATTAAGGAGGAAGTGATTACAAGAACAAAATGAGGAACTATAATCTGAACAGTGAGCATGGCTGAGTTAAAGTTTTTATGTTTGTGTGTGTCTGAGAGAGACACGAATCAGAGCTTCTCGCTTCAAACAGGGTGCCTTCATACTTGCTACTGAGACAGCAGAAGCAACCACACACACACACACACACCCTTATCTGCGCACACACACACACACACACACACACACACACACACACACACACACACACACACACACACACACACCATTCACACCATTCACACTGCTAGCGAATAGATTGACATTTATTACCCCTTGCCCCTGTGGAACCGTGTCCATGTTATCCAGCATTATGTCAAACTTGTCAGTGTTGAGTGATGAGATTCTATATCTCCGCCTGCAAGTGTGAGCGATCTTCTGGAACAGACTCTCAGCTCCTCACTCACCTTCGTCACGCCAATCTGCTCCTTGCGGAATTTCTCCAGAGGTTTGATGAGCAGGTCGCAGGCATTCTGAACCTAAGCAAGTCAAAAACATATACTGGTATAACACAACTGCTTACTCCCCCAGAGACACACATCCATATCCCCATACTATTGACAGAACTGAGAGCAGCAAATCCCCTAGCAGAAACCACTGAAGTTAATGACATGTTTTCCTTTTCTCTGCAGTCTGGCTTGAAGAGCACAGGCAGTCTAAAATCATAAGAGTGCATTTCCGCATCTCTTGCAGATGAAAAGTGGAACATACAGAAAGGTTCCAGAGTGTCTGGTTTAACACTTTAATGACATTGTCTTGTGTAGCTGGCTGTGTCGACTCTGTCATTTCACTAACGTCGCTCCATTCCATTAAAAAAACAACTAAATATCCCTCAGCTGTTGGCCTCATATCTGACCCCATTCCATCATCTGTTTTTCATGTAAAGTGAGAGCTCTGTCCAGACACGTGTGACTTTGAACAGAGCATTCTTTGGAGTGCACAAGCTCTCTAGTTTGTCTACTCTGTCGTAGAGGAGTGTCAAACCTACTGGATCACAATGTTAAGACCAGAGCCATCAGGTGACTCTGAACCAGTTCACAGCTGGCAGATCCAGCCCTACAAGTCTGACAAGACCCAGGGCCTTTCACAAAAGCACTGTGATTTTTTTTTTTTTGCATATTGTGACAATGCAATGTGGGTGATGTTTCCACACCCTCCAACAAAGCTGTGCAGTGTTTTTCTTGATAGATACAAAGACAGTACAAGCACAAATTATCTGTCATGCCAGAGTATATTTTTAACAAAAACTTGACTGCTTCTACTTCTACACCAAAGATAAAGCCACTGGGCCTGGACAATTATATTATTGTTGGGGAAGTAGTAGAGGCATTTTTTGCTAAATCTACCCACATTTCATTATTAACTTGTTTTAGCTGTATGCCAAACATGTTAGAAATGATTGGCATATACAAGTTGGCTGGATCTTTAAATGGTCGCAGAAGGAAAGGATGATTACCAACCAGCATCATCCTGTCATCTTCCACTTCCTGGAGCAGCCCAGCAAATTCACTGAATGACTCAGCTGATAGAGCAAAACAAAAACAAAGTCATCTCGGTGTCGAGCAATGTAACATGATAACTAACACATAATGCCCATACAGTAGGATCACATAACTAGACACAACTCTGCTTCCTTCCCAAAAACAGAGGAAAAGATGAATGAAATAAGCTACCAATGTTGATTTCATCATCGGTCAGTGTATCCCCGATGAAGTCAAACTGGAATGACTGAAGAGTCTGGGAAAACTTCTGAACAGCCAAGGAGTATCCTTCAGAAAGAAAAGAGTAAAACCACATTAAATGACAGTATACTTCACACATGATCCAGACCACACAACACCTAAGTTTGGATCAGGCGAGACAGCGTTATGTTGTTCAGGGGATTCAGCTCATCCTAGGGCAGAGAGTAGGAGAGGCCCCTGCTTCTGGTTCCAGGTGCCCCCTGTATAGGCTTCATTTCTGCATGTCTGTGAGAGAGGTAGCAAGGCACACATGGAGCTTGAGGTAATAATCTGACATCAAAGTCACAATCCAAAGGAGCACCTTTGGGTAAAAAATAACAAGGTATTCCAAGGAAACACAGGAAATGACATGACAAGGTTCTTTTGACCTACTCATTGTATTTTTACTTGGTTTATCTTTGCAATTACCTGAATGAAATGTCCTCCATACGCCTGCCCTACATCTACCCTTTTTGGGCATCAACACTTTCCTTCTAAAACCTAAACATTGGATAGCCTTGTTGACTCAAAACTACAATCTTCTTATGATGCATAGTTAATCAAGTTTGAGCCTGTGATATTCCATTTCATCATACACATAATGTTGTGGTGTCTCTGATCTTTTGTTTACAACACCAGTCCTCCACATGTTTTTTAGACCAGCAGCATTATGTGACTGTCAACAGTTTGGTTGACATATCGTAACCACAATTTCATCAAGCTAACACCCTCACACTACGCTAACTGTTCTCCTTCAGCTCTTCCGTTTATTCACTTCACATGCGGTGGATGGTGGACTTCTCCCTGAAGAGAGCTCTGGTAATTACCCTGGACAGATTAAATGAATATATCCAGCCGCAGCCTCCTGTCACAAAGGGGGCTTTTGTGCAGGAGATGAAATGCCACACAGGGGTGAGAGAGGGGTGAGAGGATCTGCCGAGTGGCATCTCCCTGGGGCACAATGCCAATGCTGTTTGGCCGCCATCTCCCTGTCTCTCTTCCCCTCTTAGTCTCTCTCTCACTCTCTTTTCCTCTCTTCCCCTCACACCTAACACCTACATTCTGTTATTTTTAAGCAAGAAAAGACAGTGACTAAGTAAAAGAGAACATAACCATTGTCAGAGAACAGCAACTATTTCTAGCCAAATGTAAATAAAGACCAAGGGATTTCTTGTTTAGGTCACCTAAATTCTGTTTCCGTTTTCTGCAGTCAATGATATTCATCCACCTTGGGAGGATGTGGCTTTTCTGCTGACTCAGATCACATGACCTAGCCAGCACCACTGCTCTGGCCACATGACCTGTGATGGATACCAGTCTCACAGCCCCACCTCTGTCTTCTTCAGAACTAGGAGTTGCACAACATGGTGTCACTATCACCTCACAACATAACACATCACGGTGCACAATCTCTGCAGGCATTTACATGACTTTACATAGATACTGGCGAATTGAAACGTCATAGGCATGTTGAGTTTGAAGTGTCCTTGATGAAATGCTTAGTTGAATGTTGCGTGTGGCCTTACATGTGCCACTGCAGTTTCCTGTGCAAACAGGAACAAAGATCGAAACCTCTCACAACCGCAGGTGAGTAAAACAGAGGGAAACTGCAACTTCTTAACTGCACGCGACTCACACGAATGACTGAGATGCGCTTCTCCTGCCTCTGCAAAAACAAGAAACTACTGCCAAAGGAGGGAGGCCAAGCACATTGCTCTGATAAAACATCACTCCGTCCTTTCATCTCTCCGTCCAGCATGTGTCTGGCCATCCGCCTATGTGGCACATGATGCTGAGGGGATTTTCTTCCCCCACTCCTTCACTCAGTGGCCTCTGTGACCTCACTGTAGACTGTCCGAAACAGAGTGCGCCTCTCAGTCTGCAGAGTACATTCAATACCCTCACTGTGTGTGTTAGTGAGTGAGTGTGAGTGTGTGTGTGTGTGTGTGTGTGTGTGTGTGTGTGTGTGTGTGAGAGAGAGAGAGAAAGAAAGAGAGAGAGAGAGAGAGAGAGAGAGAGAGAGAGAGAGCGAGAGAGAGAGAGAGAGAGAGAGAGTGTGTGTGTTTGCAGTTCAGTGATATCCAGACTATAAGCCTTACTAAAAATGTCCTCAGATGCTCTGCAGATGGCTTATCCTCCAGTTCCTCTCTGTCCCTCTGCATCTTTGGATGTCTGAGTATACCGCCTCTGGTAGCTCAACTCTCCTAAAATGAAGTCTTAGGCTTAAGGGGCCCATGAGCTGATAAAATTTCAGCAAGATTTCCCTTTAGAAGAGACAACAACTCCATCATGTAATAAGATAAGCATCTTGCAACAACTCCATCATTGTAATAAGATAAACATGTTCAATTATTAATCTACCCGGCTAAAAAGAAAGTTCCCGTTCCCTCTGGATGTTTGCCAACAGCCTTTGAATCAATTAGTGCGCCCTGAGACAATGTGGGTGTGATCCATCTGCTATCCTACAACACAATACAGGCCATTCCATTTCTAATCTCTCATTTAAACCGATTAGTGCGAATGTGGCTGAAATATGACAACCTCTGTTAAACGAACATTTCTGAAGTAATTTTCTTTCACTTCAACACAATGAATGAAACTGTTTAGCATATTCCGTTAACTGCTTGGGCACAGGCATACATTCAAGGGACCTCCCCAAAATGCCCTCTGCACCAGAAAAAGTGGACCTCCAGGGGAGAAAGAGAAAGCCCACTCACCCTTTATCGTGCTTATAACACTATTCCCATCTTTGATCACTTCCTTAAGAAACTTGCTGGTTCGGTCCAGTTCTTGTTCGTAACATTTCAATCTCTCTCTAAAATCAGGGCTATCCGAATAACAGTCGCTAAACTCCAGAGGAGGATGCCCCATCTCCTCTACTCTTCACACGACACGCTTGGAAATAAACTTAAATTAATCTGTAAAGGGATTGCCTTTGTACAGTGCGCCGACAGAAGATGGTCTAGTGGTGGTGTTGTCTGCTGTCCACAAAATTGGTTGCGTTCTTTGATAATCCTATTCGAAAGAAGTCTCAGCCATCAGCGTACTTTTGCTGTACATTGCAAAGAATAGGCTCGGATAGTCAGTCCCTCCGCTATGCATGTGCTGAGTAGGTTGCTCGTTCAAGTAATCCAATATGCAAGAGTCAATCAAGTACTCCAAACAAGTGTAGGTCTAAGTGTGTGATATTTTATTTAAGCAGACTCGCTTACAGTCGCATGAAAAATATTCCCTTGACACTTTTCCTTGTTGTGGGAGTGAATGGACAAATGCGGGCAGGGCAATGGAAAGAAAAAAGCGAGAAACTCCTACTCCAGCCCATCTGCTGTCTTAAAGAGACAGGCGGCTATTGTGAGTAGAACAATTACAGACAGCACCAGGAATCTACACATTACTCTTCGAAATAAAAGTCAATAAATCCCAAAGATTTTCCATACAAATATAGGCCTAGTAAACGTAAACCCATCAATGTGTTGGAAATATTAGCTTTAACCTTACACTGCGATTGAATAGGTTTATTCTACATTAAACTATTTAAAATTAAATATGAATCATTTATGTATGAGTTCGCTGGGATGCTCCTTTGAAATAGACATTTTAACACCGATGTTGAACAATGCGTGTTAGATTCCAGTGTAGTTTTAGAACTGTTTGCATATTCTTAGCGCAGTATTGAAGTGGTTGAAGGTATTCAGTTGACACGTCTTATTCGGAAACGTAAACGACAAAACAGATGACGTATCCACTTTACATCCGTGCAGAGTTGTAAAGATGGCGGAAGTAGATGAAGCTAACAAACCTCTGGTGAGAATATAACAGTTTTTCTTTAACATTTGTCAGGCAACAATCTGTTGATTTTAAAATTCAAAATTTGATCATATGTTTTACTGAAAAAAAGACAAACCCAACAGGAAAGATGGTCAAAATCGTGACCGCAAGATAAGAAGGATCTTGGATTTAATTATCAAATTTAGCTTTGCTAGCTAGATAGTTTAGTTGATCTTGGCTTTTTAGCGCCAGAACATTGTTGGAAACACAATTTTTACATGTGTTATATTTATTGGAAGAATTAATGCAAGGCATAGAACTATCTTACTTGATAAGCATTAGCTGGTCATATTCACAATGTTCTTTGTAAGCCATTTGACATGCAGAGCGGTATACGCTAGGTGGCCTAGCAGGCTAGGTAAGTATCTTTGCTGGCTAGCTATGTCAACACTACCTGTCAACTTTTTGAGTTGACGTCGAGTATCTCTCTGTCATATCTTTTATTTGCTGTATGTTAGTAGCTTATGTCTTTGCTCCAGACAAAATTACTTACTACACTTGTTGTTAGCTACAGCTGCTATCGTTACGTTTAGGCTATGCCAACGGTACCCACAGCTAATGTCCATTGAATTGCTTCACGTGTCAGTTAGGGATCTACCGGGGATGAGAGACCCCAACAATGCAGTTTTGCGTGGTTTTGCCTTATTCAAGGCATTTGCATTACAGACAGGGTAACAGTATTTGGGATCGTTCAGCCACTCATCCTCCCCAAGCTTAGCCAAGTCCTTCAGTACACATTTTCTGTGCTTACAAATTCTGCCAGCTACACTGAAAGACTATTTAGGTCTACAAGTAAAAGGGATACATGAAAATATATGTGGGGTTGCCATTTATGTATGATGTGTTTTTGCCACAGTTTGCCGGTCTGTCAGATGTCTCTATATCAGATGACATACCTGTGGAGGGGGACATTTCCGTGCCTATGGCCTCCCGTAGTGCAGATGATGAATTTTCCACCCTGGATGAACCGGTCAAAGACACCATCGTAAGACTGCCGCACACATTAATAGTCTCTATGAGAAAGTTGATTTATTTGCTGCCCGATTGTTGTTTTCATCTCAGCACTCCAATTTAACATTATTATATACAATTTAATCATTTTTTGAACGCACCACATTGTGTTGTCATGTGATAAAATTCAGATGTTGAACTGAAATCTCTCCTGCAGTTGAGGGATTTGAAAGCTGTGGGGAACAAGTTTGTTCATGTCATGTACCCCAAGAAGAGCTCAGCACTCCTCCGGGACTGTGAGTATCAATTAGGCTGCCTTATATACCACTCAGCCTTCATAAATGTGAGGTGGAATCTTTGGTCCTTTTTGCCAACACTGTCGCATTTTGCTATCACTGACCCCTAATGCCCTGCATTGATCAGTGAGGTTTGAATGGGATAAACATGACTGGGAGAAGGTTACGTAAGAGTAGAGCCAGTTGGCATGTCTTTGTTAAAGCAGCAGTGAGGAGTTCTGGACCAGCAAACCAGCAAGGAAATGAGCAGAATGCAAAAACCTTGGCAATACCAACACCAAAAATAGCAGAGAGATAGAGAGTTCAAAATGAAGTCTATAAAGATTGCTGTTCTGTGTTGTCCCTCTGCTCTCTCTAAATATGTCATTTGATCTTTCCTTTGTCAGGGGACCTGTGGGGACCTTTGCTACTGTGCGTTACTCTTGCTTTGTAAGTATGAGATGATTTGTCAGATGTGCTCTGTGCCGTGCTGTTAGATGTGCTGTGTCCTTGCTGTTACAAGTGCTATGCTGTTAGTGTAGGCTTTAGGTTAACACAATGGGTTCTCTTTGACCTTGTCAGGTTAAAGAAGTGTTGATGATGATGATAAGTGCCTGTGAGGCATCGACTTGGTCAAACAAAGCTACATTGCAGACAAAATAGACCTTCCAGAGGTTTACCATTGTTGAACAAAAAAGTGTTGTGTTTTGATGTGATGCCAGACTACAATACAAGAATACAATGGACAGTGTTTTCCTAGTCATAGTTTTGTACTACAAGCAGTTCCGCCTTTGTGTTGAGTAAGGGCTCTCCATATTTGTTTAACCTTGCAATGTTGACATAATAAATTAGACTTACAAGACATTTTAATTAATGCATTACATTTATGTACAGGGGTTGGACAATGAAACTGAAAATAAAGCGTTTCTCGACAGTATATGCGTGGCCTGGTGGCCAACCTTCACTGATTTCACATTCCATCAGTAAGATCAGAGTGTGAACGTTGAATTAGCAGAGCAATTGCACAGCTGTACATAAAATATTGCAATCCACACAACATAATGGAAGACATTTCAGAGTTCAAAAGAGGAAAAGTTGGTGGTGTGCGTGCGTCTGGATGGCGCATCTGTGACCAGGACTGCAAGTCTTTGTGGTGCATCGAGAGCCATGGTATCCAGGGTGATGTCGGCATACCACCAAGAAGGATGAACTGGTTTGTATTAAAAAAATATAAAACCACAGCTGCACAACTCACTGCAGAATTAAATTTGCACCTCAACTATCCAGTTTCCACCAAAACTGTTCGTCTGGAGCTCCACAGGGTCAGTATTCATTGTCCGGCTGCTGTAGCCATTCCTTTGGTCACTTGTGCCAATGACAACTGTTGGTTTCAATGGTGCCAGCAGCGCAAATCTTGAGCTGTGGAGAATGTGAAACATGTATTGTTCTCTGATGAGTCCACCTTCACTGTCTTTCCCACATCCGGGAGAGTTAGAATGTGGAGAAGCCCCAAAGAGGCTTACCTAACGCACTGTTGTGTGCCTAGAGTGAAGCATTGGGGTGGATCAGTGATGGTTTGGGCGGGAATATCATGGCATTCCCTAGGCCCACTACTTGTTCTAGATGGGCGTGTTGCTGCCAAGGACTACAAAACCATTCTGGAGAACCATGTGCACCCAATGGTTCAGGCATTGTACCCTGTAGGTGTTGCCGTGTATCAGGAGGATAATCCACCAATACACACAGCAAGACTGGTGTCAGAGTGGTTTAATCAACATGAAAATAAGGTTGAACATCTCCCACGGCCTGCACATTCACCAGATCTGAATATTATTGAGCCACGTTTGGGTGTTTTGGAGAAGTGGGTCAGGTAACATTTTCCTCCACCAGCATCCCCTAGTGACCTGGCCTCTGTTATGCAAGAGTAATGGGTTAAAATTCCTTTGCCACTTGGCGGGACTTGTATCCGTTAGTCCCAAGATGAATTAATGCTGTATTCGTGGCAAAAAGAGATCCTACACCATACTAATAACTTGGTTTAAAACCAGGTTATTTCAGTTTCATTGTCCAACCAATGTAGTTGCAGTGGATGGTATTATACTGCAGTGAAATGTGTTCTGTACTGATGAAGGTTGGTCTTTTTGTGTTTCAGGCTGTTGCAAGGAGGATCATCAGATAGCAAAGGGGATGAAGGACCCCAGTTTGCTGAGGTTTTTGTGATAATCTGGTTTGGTTCTGTTATTATCACACTGAACTCCAAACTTCTCGGAGGCACCATGTGAGTTCATTTTTTTTGCCACTCGGTTAACTATGAATTCCTGATTTGCTTGAATACATTTTCAGTATTGCAAACTAAATTGCCAACAACAAGGAGTAAATTCACAGGAAGATTCTTTCAGTTATGGGATTTGTCTCACTATAGTTATCTCTCTCCCTCCATCTGGCTGTTGCATGGTTCCTAATTGGCTCTAAGTTAACTCTTTCTGAGTTCACCAATGTTGCTCTTAAGGATGTGAATGCTACTGCTATCCATATTAAGTACAGATGTGTGTGTGTGTGTGTGTGTGTGTTTGTGTGTGTGTGTGTGTGTGTGTGTGTGTGTGTGTGTGTGTGTGTGTGTGTCTCTGTGTGCGTGTGCGCAGATCGTTCTTCCAGAGCCTCTGTGTGCTGGGCTACTGTATCCTACCTCTGTGTGTGGCCATGCTGGTGTGTCGACTGGTTCTGCTGCTCATCTCTGCGACGACGGTCAGCTTCATCATCAGACTTCTTATTGTGTCTGCTTCCTTCGGCTGGTCAACCTTTGGTAAGTACTTGACTTTTGTAGCATTTCACTTACACATAAGTGTTGCCTCATGCCCTCCTTTCGAATCATCAGCTTCAACATCAGCTCCGCAATAAGAACTGATGGAAAGTGGCAAGTACTTGTTACTGAATGTTTTGACATCTCCACTATAAGACATAAATAATTAAAAAGACTCATGTCTGTAATTGAGATGATAAAAAGCCTTCGCCATGAAACGTCTTTCTCCTCTGCTCCACGGATGTGGTGAGCAAGACACCTGTAGGTGGCAGTGTTGTGTCATTTCAGATCTGTCAGTACCTTGGAGAGCTGGCACCCCAGTAGTGTCCTCAAAGACTCGTTCCCCTGCCAGTATCGGTGCCCACTTAAATTCTGCATGACTTGACTAAATAGCTCATGGCTGGAAGCTAGTGAGCTGACTAATGAGTGTAATGTTATGGAGCTGAACACAGGTGGAGTAAATAGCTGCAGGAGGCTAGCTCTCATTTGGCCCCTTTTCTCCAGTGACTGCTGAAAAGAGACCAAACACCACTGCATGCTGATTTTCAGTGCCTCAACTGACATGGCTTACTGCTGCAGTCAATTAGTCATATTTCGTACTGTGGGGTTAATTTTCAAGGGAAATCGATGGGGTGGGGGGGCTTGATAGCTCTTTGGCAAGTAGCGATGCTATGTTCTTCACAGTGCCAGGGAGAGGATGATTATCCTGTCTAGTGTGGTAATTTACCTGTCTTTCAGTCTGCTAGCACCAGTAGCCTAGGGCTGTGTGTGTCTCTGAGGAACTGAGGAATTCTCTTTAACTTCTGTTTTTTCCCCTGTGTTTGTGTGGCTGTTTGATTCCACAGCTTCCACCGCCTTCTTGGCTGACAGCCAGCCCCCCAATCGGAAAGCTCTGGTGGTGTATCCCGTCTTCCTCTTCTACTTTGTGATCGGCTGGATGATCCTGACGTTTTCGCCGTCTTCGTGAAGGAAAAAGTGTGGGTGTGTGTGTGTTGTGTGTGTGTGGACGGCCTACACACAGCAACATGCTCAGTGTATGCCTCTCTTCCTCTCTGGCCTAACCCCCACAACACCCCACTCCTCTTCGCTGCACCCCATTGGTCAGCGGGTGTGTTCCACTGATCATCGTTGGTCAGAGGTGAATGGCGGGAGGAGCCTCGTGGACAAGGAAAGGAACAGCGATGCCTGTTCCTTGCTCCATTGAGGGAATATAGAGGCACAGGCTATAGTATCAGCTAGCTTTATAGACAGTCTCACTCGAATGTCATTCCTACTTCTGTCTGTCTCTCTCCCTGCCTGAACTTTGCTCAATTGCAGACATAGTTATTACAGGATGGGGATGAACCCGGGGAAGTGAACACTGGTTTGTGTCTTTGAAGGGATTTTTTTTTCTGGCCCTGATATCCTTATCTAATCCTATTATGGGTTATGTGACCGCATATTTCTCTGATGTGCAGATTAATCGCAGATGCTTTCTAAATTTATCGTGTGTGTGTGTGGGGGGGGGGGGGGGGTGAGGTGGGCGGTGGGCATGCTGATATTCCTCCCCTGCAGTCCCTCTGAAGAAAGCCCCCCAGTGGGCTGTTCTTGAGATTTATAAGATAGACCATCGATGTGAAGGATAGACACACACACACACACACAAACACTCAAACACACTGCACCTTATATTGTGCTTCAGCATAGGTTAAACCACATGACCACCTCACCTCATGTATTGATATCATTTGGGGGGTTGTGTGTGTGTGTGTGTGTGTGTGTGTGTGTGTGTGTGTGTGTGTGTGTGTGTGTGTGTGTTTTTTGTGTGTGTGCAAACTGTACCCTTCTAAGTGCCTCACCGTTGGTGTGATTAAGAGGGAGTGTTCTATAATGTAGAATGTATCTGGGAGGTTAAAGGATAACCGACACACACACACACACACACACACACACATCTGAAACACATCTGAAACACCTCATACTCATCCCATCATGTGCATCCTTTCCTATAAAGTTAATTTGTTTTGTCTGTCTGTGTGTGTGTGTGGATACAGTGGACCTCATGTGGTGCCTCACTGTGGGTGGTATCCTGTGACACTACGTGACAAGGGTTTTTTAATGGAAGGTTTATTGATTTCTTTTTTTTATTTTAATCAAAAATGAAACTGAAAATCATAATGGCTAACACATTGGACTGTGTTGCTTGGCGGTCGTCATGGTGTTTGACGTTTAACATTTAGTATTAACTTGTCTTTGGTGTTTGTTTCTTTTGCTACATTTTCTCTTCAGTTTAGTTTATGTCTGTTAAAGTTCATATTTATTTCCACATTTGTGCTCCGAGTTTTGACGAATGTTTTCCAGAACTGTTATGCCTAATGTGATATAATTAAAAATGTGATAAAGGTTAGTTCCTCCAAGTTGCTATCATCATTTTCTGATTGCTTTTTTTTTTTCATGTCATTATTGCTCTTTTTACAGAGCGATAGTTAAGGTCATACTGCAAACACAGAATCTATTTCCACATGGGTTGTCTTTGCGATGAAACTATCTATTCCTTTGCACAGCGGTCAGAAACATGAAGCGCCCTGCTACCCATTGCTTTGATCTGTCCATACCTGAGAAGCATAGTTGGAACTGAGAGACTGGTCATTTAAAGTCTCTGAACATCCTCTAGTCATGAAAGACACTTATGTACAAGTAAGTCTATAAAATGCGAAAGCTTTGTGCGAAGACTAAGATTATGGCTATTAGTGGGTCATCTTCATCGGGACGTGCAGTTGGATTCCTGTGTATTGATGGTAGGACGGAGTGGGACAGGTGTCCTGGTATCTCCTGCAGAGTGTGTTATGTGTAGTCTACGAAGGACAGGATGGATATCAGCAGAGACTTGTCTTGAAGACAGGGAGGGAAACATGAATCATCCACAGCACAGCATATCATCTGTATCAAATAAAGTCAGTCATCAGAAGAGATTTCCATTCTCATCCATGCTGCATTAGACAAAGCTAGGGAATAATAAAAGTTTATTTTTTTTCAAAGTGACAGAAGTCTTTCAAAGTACTGGAAGTTGCCTGAATTCACACATTAGAATGTAAGTACTTGATGAACTTACAAACTTTCTGTCAAGTAATATCATGAAGAAATGCTTTGGTCTGTTGTGGCAGTTTTTTTCCCTTCTGGCTTCATCAAAGGGCCATGAGATAAGATTTATCTCCTCTTGCCATCAATCAGTATTTGGGGTGTTGTATTAACAAACTTTATGATACAATTATAGAAGGGTTAGACCATAGACAAGTGTTCTCTTTAATCACTCTAAAAAAAACTTCAAACGTTTAAAACTATTACGAATTAAAATAGCGGAAATAACTGATAAAAAAAGTAGGCAATAAAATAACACTGATGGAAAGACCTAAAGGATCCTGAACATGAGAGTATCCTCCTGACAATATCAAGACTACCTGAACATCATCTTGCCATCATTAGTGTTCCTGGAATAACCATCAACCGCTATCTGTGCCGGCAGGCACACACAGCTTTCATGTGTCGGCCTCAACGGGCATCGACTCTACCTCTCGCTTTCGTAGTCAGGCTTTCATTCACTTAAGGCAGGGGTTTTCACAGGGGTGCAACTGCCCAATGTCAGGGGGGTATGCAACAACAATTTTTTAGCTCCTGACAGCTTTTTTGCTTTATCCATCTTCCATCCAACCAACTCACTACTCGTAGCCTAGTTCAAACTGCTTGTGTGTTGAGCGGTCACGGTGCTCACTCGCCCTCTTCTATGTCAAAATTCTATTATGGAATCTTAAGAGATGAGGCGCCTACTCTAGTCTGTTTAGTCCTCTAAAATGTTATATAACATTAAGGAAATGCAGAAATGATTTAGAAACGCACAACAGCAGCTACATATAGAAAATTCCCCAAACATTTTTTTTTGTTTTTTTGTTACCATCGCTTTGGCGCTCCCATGGTGCGGCGCCCCTATGCGCCGCATACAGCGCATACCCACTTTTTGCGCCACTGGGTTTTCAACAGGGGGTCCGTGGTCCGCGACGGCATTGCAGTGCGTACGCGACATGAGCTTATGTTGATCAGTTCACCATTGAATTTTTATATTTTTATGAATTCGCTTTCATATTTTAACACATTTCCAGATTACTATTGAATAGTGAAAATATCGTGTTATAGGCAGAATATCTGTGCAGGTGGAGGGTACGTGGCGGCAGCGGTTACAAACATGCACGTGCGTGCAGGCACATCAGTGGGCCGCAAATTACTTTCTAGTCAGAATGGTGGTCCCTGGGACAAAACCAGTTGAAAACCCCTGACTTAAGGCATTAGACGTAGTCCAATGTCAACAGTGAAGGTTTTGGTGATTGCACAGGAAGAAAGAGCAGAGGATAACACGGTGTCCTCAAAGCCTTTTCAGCGCAACTGCTGACCCTACAATTACAAAGGAATGAACGAACAGGCAGGCACACACTCCTAAGCAGTAGGTGGGCCCACCTAAAGGGGAAAAACAGAGATGGATGTCTCTTTAGGAATTCTCGTTTTGGGGATGAGATGTCAGATAAAAGAAAAGCGAACTGGAAGCATCCACTCAGCCATGCATGGCTGAAGCGATATTGAGAATTAGCCAGATGTCAAGCTGAGTCTACTTGGGATTGTCGCCATGCCGGCCGTGCATGAAAGTAGCCTAATTGTGTTTGCCAAATCGAAGAGTTGTGGAAAGCGAGGAAGTCAGGGCAGACAGATAGCAGAAATGACTGGTGTTGAAGTTGAGTTATCTCTGTGTGCGTTTGATGAAGCTCAGGTGACGGCTCAGTGGTTTTTATGTCGTTCACTTACTAAGACGCTCTCCTGACATTATCATTAACTGTGATATTCCTTGGTTGTTTTGGTCTGTTTTCGATCTTTTTATTTTTATTTTCAGTCTTGTCTTTTCTCTCACTCAGCACCCTTGCTGTCTTTATCTTTCAGTTTCTGTCGCTCTCTTCTCTACTCCCTCTCTCCATCGCTCTCTCCTGGTCTGTCATTTCAGTATGCCTGTTGCTAAATGACTACCTCGACTCCCCATGTCCTTGCATGTTCGTTGCCTCTTTTTTTCAGCCTAGGTCTGACAGAATGTGTAAATGAAGTCATTGCAGCCTCAGGCAGTTCACCGATGGAAACATTAGGTAACATGTATCTCATGACCCAAGCTGTGTTTTAGCTACCTTCTGGGTTGAGGATTCACCTAACCTTGGTGAGGTGCTAAATGACTGACTATGAAGCTGATAATATTAATTGGACACCATTTGAAGCGAGTTCTGTGGCCTTAACATTTTTAAAGAAAATCGGTTTTTTTTTTTAGATGTGTTCTTTCCTTACAAATCATCAGTAGCTGCTGTAGTTTTCCTACACTGTAAAAAAAAAAATGTAGGCTAATAAAACAGAATTTTACTGTTTATTTTTACAGTTTTTTTCTGTATTTTTAAAATACCATTCATTTTACAAAAAGAAACTGTGATTTTACATGACAAATGTAAAATAACATGAAATCACTGTAAATGTAAAAACACAGAATATTTCTGTTGTTTTACACAGAAAAAACCCATTAGAAATACGTATATTTACTGTTGTAACACGGGTAGATGAAATCAAGCATTCTGATTGGTTGAGAGTGAGTCACTCAAAAATATCGAAACTGAACAAAGATGGCGGCGTGTAGCCTGTTAGTGGGAAATATTTGATGTGAATTAAGCTATCTACACGACTTTTTATACGTCTACATTGACTCGGTTAGTTGTTTATGTGCAACACGGATGGTGCACAGTATTGGTGGTCTTAACTGAAGCTCTCAAATATTATTTTAGGTTGCTGATTTCGCGTAGACCAAAACTCCATTAAGACACATAGTAGCTTAAGCTAGCTAGCCTCTCTGCTAAAAGTATACCGTTAGCATACAGATTATGCTCTCATACATAGACATATACATGTGTTATGTCTATGCTCTCATACGCCTCCCGCATTGAGGCCGATGTAGGGTCTGCGCGCGCCCAAATAGAACATTCTTGCACTGGTTACCACGGAGTTTCAACACTGACAAGACACACGACAGCAGAAGACTAAAGGTAAATGTCTTTGTACTTTAATTGAGTTCTCAAAAATAAAAAGTTTAATACCCTGGCATTGTATTTGACGATGAAAGGCTCATTGTGTATAGGTTGTCGTGCTGTCATGTTGGTGTGCTGAATGGGGGCCGTAATGTGAGTGTAGCCAACACCATATGAGGCTCTGGCTAACTTTGACTAGCTAGCTTGCACTGACAACCTTCAGTTCGTAGTCGTAAGGTAATGTAAGCCATAGTAGCTAGCTAAGGTAACATGTACATTTTATATTATAACCATAGAGCAGTGGCAACGCCAGTGGTGGAAATCAGTTTTCCCCAAACCCTTTTCTCTCGAAGCACAATCTATGTATTCTATGGGGGAACAAGTCTCACGGCACACCAGCATTACATGTTATTGTGTTGTCTGGTTGTGAAATGCCTTTTAAGTTTAGTTTGTTCGAGTTGCAGTCCTGTTGAAAATATGTGTTTTAAAGGGATAGTTCGGTTTTTAAGACATGAAGTTGTATGGCATCTACATCACCAGTGTAATGCAATCCACGCTGACTTACCTTCGACAGCGTCCTGTGAGCAGAGTTCTCGTCCAGTTTTGGTCAAACCGAAAGTAGTCCGGCAGGTTTCTAGACCCAGGAAAATAAAACGTTTCTCTTCCCAAAACATTATGTGTTCAAAAGAGTGATATATTTGCATCCCAAAACCGTTGTAGTGGAAAAAGTCACACCTCGTTATCACTTGGCCCTATTTTCAATACGCTCGATAATGCAATCTCACAGCTAGAGTCTACCTTGAGTTGATTCGCGAAAGTTTGATTCACCAAAGTTGCCTGAGAGAAACGTCCATCACAGGAAAAGGATGCTTTATGTCAATTTTATCAAATGTTGTCTCAGTTTTCATCGTTTTCCTGTGATGGACGTTTCTCTCAGGCAACTTTGGTGAATCAAACTTTCGCGAATCAACTTTCGCGAATCAAAGAGGTAGACTCTAGCTGTGAGATTGCATTATCGAGCGTATTGAAAATAGGGCCAAGTGATAACGAGGTGTGACTTTTTCCACTACAACGGTTTTGGGATGCAAATATATCACTCTTTTGAACACATAATGTTTTGGGAAGAGAAACGTTTTATTTTCCTGGGTCTAGAAACCTGCCGGACTACTTTTGGTTTGACCAAAACTGGACGAGAACTCTGCTCACAGGACGCTGTCGAAGGTAAGTCAGCGTGGATTGCATTACACTGGTGATGTAGATGCCATACAACTTCATGTCTTAAAAACCGAACTATCCCTTTAAATGTTTGTTTAGGGATTTTAAACTGCACCAATGGCTCATACATTTTTGCTTTGGTTTGTGTTTTTCTCCAGCCTCCTCCCCTGCCAAGACAGACACATTTTCTACCTTCCCATGACAGGCTGGACGACAGTGGATTGGAGTACTCAAAGTACTAATTCAATCAAAAGCTCCAAACATACTCACAGAATATGAGAAATCTGGTACCATATGCACAAAAAACAGGGTGCTACTTGTGAGGGTTGCTGTCAGCAATCTTGAGGAGAGATGAGGATTGTAAGTTGACGACACTGTCAAAGTGTGAGATTCAAAAGTATTGACAGTGGAGTGGAAGTTGTTCTTATATATCTCATACTTAAAATTAATATTTTAGTCAATACATGTGAAGTGTGAGTATAACTGATGGCAATACATGTTTCTAATTGAAGAGTTCAGGTGCAAAAACTTAAAAATGTAGGTATGATATAAAGGGAAATATTCTCAGTGCCTACTATACGATAATCATGCCAGCTGTGTTTTTTCCAATTTACCACAAAAAAGGTCAGGTGGACTTCTGAACTCTTCAATGTGTGTTTAGAAATGGTTTGGTTGATGCTGTCTGTTATTTTCAGTTACCCATCCAGTGATGACAAGGTGCGTCTTGACAAGAATGTTGTCACCACGTTTCCTAAATTGAGTGTCAAAATCCAGGAACACAATGAGGGATATGTCAGTGAAAAAAAAATTATGTTTACCTTCCCACCCCACATTTTACTGATGTACCAAATGTTTATTGTTTCAGAAATAAGGGCCATTGTATTTTTGGTATTATTGACTGATGCCTCATGTCCACTCTCTACCTTCAACCCATGAAAAGGAACACTTACCCCCCCCCCCCCCCCCCCCCAATAACTCAGTAAATATAGCCTGTAAATTCAAATGAATAAATTGGATTGAATATTTATCTTTGTACATCTTAGTTCGACTTCGATAGCCAGTTTGAGGGGAAAGCTGATCTTTTCCTTCGCAAATGGCAGATGAACATCATCCCTAAGCTAATGAAGGTTGCTGCGTTGGAGTTGTCTGAGGATCTGGAAAATCCTTCAACCACCAGGAACAACAGTGATGGTATGTTGGTTCGCATTCAGAAAGATAGGGGGGAAATGCACTTATAACTTTTATGCAATGGATAATAACTGAAGCCAGTTTAATTGTTCAAGATGACTTAAAGTGCATATGACACCTCAATACTAATTTTTTTTAATAAATAGAACGAAGGTGGTATTTCACAATAGATATATATATGTTGAGGAAAAATATACACATTTGACTTCATACACATTTGACAATCATCATTTGAATGCAGCGCCACTGAGCTACCGACTTCCCAAGCGACTCACTACCACCCTGCGTTAAAAAACTTAAATTACTTAAACGGAGGTACTCTGTTGCACTTGGTCGCCATTTTTCCTGACAGAAAACACATTTTCTCAGGGAGCCACCGGCTATTTCTTAAGGATCAGTTGTAAATATGCCTTCAGGGTGTGTTGCAGCATATTGCTCGAACGTCAGTTCCCATTCTTTTAGCCTTTTCAAATTTCCAAAAGACGAGGAAGTACGCGAGAAGTGGGTGCAGAATGTGTGTCGCACAAGAGTGCCTTCTCCAGCAAGCTTGAAATGACAACTAAAGTAATTTGCTGTGAAGTAATGCTGGAAGCATTGCTCTCTATCCATTAAATAGGGAATGTATTTCACGTATTTAGAATGGCTGACCTAACAAACAACAGCTGTGAAAGAGCTAAGAGACTGGAGGCAAACGGTACATCTGCCTCAATGAGGGGGGCGTTATACTTATTAGCAGCGAGGCTAGCTAGCTACTATGTCATCACTGTCAGAACTCGGCTCTTCTGCTGGCTCGTCTTCCAGATACGGCTCAATGCTCACAATCACCTTTACAAACTGATCCGGATCGAAGTCTTCCTCAATCTCATCTCTGCTTGAGTCTGTTGCAGAAAATTGCTCAAAATTGCTGAATTCTTCAACCTCCATCGCTAGTTGTGTGGCGTGGGAACGAATGAGGTCTACCGCCAGGTGACCCTGTGATGTCAGTGGTGGTAGACTTCATTCGTTCCCACACCACACAGCTATCGATGGAGGGTGAAGAATTCAGCAATTTTGAGCAATTTTCTGCCACAGACTTCAGGTTTCAGGTAAGCCGGCACTGCTTGCCGAAGAGCGTCGCGAAAACCACACTTTGAAATCGTGTACAAACCTAATTTTTCAATCATCGGGTTTACACATGACTTCAAAGTACTATGTTTTATGTATAGTCTTGATAATTATATGCCGTTTACCTTTTTTTTTTTAGGTGTCATATGCACTTTAACCTTGTGTAATGGTAGATATCTAATTTGGATTCTAATATTTTCATGTAGACATGCTTTGCTTCAAAGCACTTCAGATGCTCATACACCTTCTTCCACCAATGCCATCAGGACGAGGGGCTGGATGGAGTCGCTGCAGTGTTAAATCAGCCATTTCCTACCTCATGGACTTTGTGCAAGTATGTTTGTGTCTTATGACTTATTGGTTGCATCACTGAACCTCCTGATGTTGTGTTGTGGTCTCCTCCCCATGCTGGTTTAATAATGTAGTAATTCAAACGTTTTGTGTTACAGCCTAGAACGAGCATTTCATCATTGCTTGAGAATCCTGATTCATCGAGAGGCCACCAGCCTAGCATTGTGTGCATTGGACACCCAAGCGGAGCTGCCCAGCAGTAGCTGATCGTCGCAAGAAGTGACAAGATTGCTATGCCACTTGGAGATGAAGGGCTGATGTATTGGGCCTTATTGAAAAAAAAACATTTACATTTGCAGTCGAGTTGGAAATTATATTAGAAGATATCAAGAGTCTGTGGATTTTTGTTTACTTTTTTTTTTTTTTTACTTTTTTTCTTTCATTTCCAATTCAGTTGAATTTGTTTTTGTTTGTTTCAGAACCAGTTGCTGTATGGTTACCTGTTAGTTATTTTTTATATATATACAGAATAAAAATACAGAGAATGGGAAATTGTAGTTGTTCTTGTTCATCTTAGTCTTGTTCAAACACAATTCATTTAAGCCCCTTTTCCGACTGGCCAAAAACTGGTTTAAACCATTTAAAATTAAAATAATTATGGTGTTATTAGGTGAGTATAGTTTTTTTTTAAGTTGAAAGTGCTTTAAATATTCATTTTTTTTAACTAGTTTTTAAAGATTAATCAAATTATTGTTGTATACTATTATATTACATCACATAAAAAATTATATACAGGATTTTTAAACAAATAATGCCATTAAAACCAACTAATAACAGCACATTTCTGTAAATGTAAGCATTATTACTCGTATAACAATGTTAATCTACCATCTTCATGGGTAATTTAATTTAACAGCACATTTCTGTAATTATGAGACCAATAAATGGATTTAGTGTGTGAACAAGTGATAGAGAGAGGCATATTCTCAAAGGCTGAAAGATCAGGTAAGTGACTATACACTAAAAATTATAATAAACGGTAATTTTCTGGCAGCTGGGGTGCCAGTAAAAATACCGTAAAATAACATTAAATTACAACATTTTCACATTTTAAAACAATTAAATGACCTAGAAAAATGGAAAATAAATGTTGTATTACGAATAATGTTCGTAATATAACGTTTATTTACCGTTTTTCTAGGTCATTTAATTGTTTTAAAATGTGAAAATGTTGTTATTTAATGTTAAAAAACCTGAAAATAAGGGAAAATCTTGGTAAAATTACAACTAAAAACTGTATTTTAATTACGGGAAATAACCGTATTTTTACGGTACAGTAATTTTCTGTTATTTTACGGTATTTTTCTGGCACCCCAGCTGCCGGAAAAAAACCGTTTTTTTACGATTTTTTTTTTTACAGTGTACTGTGTATTTCCTGTGATGTTGGTGGCCTATCAGTGGACTTGATGTCACTGTTAACAATGGAGCTCTTTCTTTCTCTTGTGCAATCATGATTCTGCCATGATGATTCCGGGGTGGAAAACTGTAAAATCAATTTGTAAAACGTTTCCAACATTACCCCAGTTTGCTCCCTTAATGTTGCTCAGGTGAAAATGCATATGTCGTTATTTCCAGGCATCTTCTGAGATTGCTTGAGCAAGGATTACACCCATTGAAATTCTACCTTTAATCTTTTGTAGGCTATATGCATTTGACAGTCGATGCCCATCATTTTTTTTCAGGTTTTGCTATAGTATTGATTTGGCTGGTGATCCCAATTTTTTTTAGGCAGCTGACTGTTTACAATGATGACCTCAGCCCATAGGTATTATCAAGGCCTTTTCCTGCATGTTGTCGTGTTGAACAGACCACAGAAGGTCAGGGTTCAAAAGTCACACAGGAACCAGACCAAATGTTTCCCTCCTGCAGACTAGTCATTAAGTCGTTCTTTCTGTTTGATGAACCGGAGTTTTTTTTCAAGTGAGAAAACCAAATAAAACTTTCAACATGGCAGAGAAAAATTACTTTATTGATATGAGTTGCCTGTCAGCCATGGCCTGTTCAGTCAAGCTTTTCCCAGGACCAGTTCCAATTAAACTGAGCATAAGAGAAGAAAAAAAAAGGTCTAATCGACCTCATCAAAGTTGCTACGTCCCTTGAGTCGAAATGTCTATACACAGCTAATATTCATATTTGCTGCTCTTTGCAAGCCTTTGGAGAGATTGTCTGTCTGTAGTAAAAGATGGGTGGATGATTGGGGGGGGGGGGGGGGGGGGTCTTATATAAGACAAAGCAGGAGATAGGAAGCCAGAAACTAAACTAAATACTCTGTGAAAATTACAGGCAATCCTCTTATTGAGCGGGAGCGAAAAGAGTAGGGCAGGATAGGGGGAATTTGGTCAGGAATGGGGGGCGGCCAAACTGTGATTGCTACCAACCATATGTCAACAGGTCAGAAACAGCAGCCAGTCTTTCTGTCTGCCAGACAGAAATGGTGTTCATGTACCTGTCTACCAAAGTGGCATAGTGTCTCACTGTTGATGTCTGTTTGTGACATTTTGGCTGTCATTCTGTCCTTCTTTCTTCATGTCTTTCTCCCTCTCCCTCTCCCTCTCCCTCTCCCTCTCCCTCTCTCTCAACTTTGTGCATGTGTTGTCTTTGCTTGAATATTCAAGCCAAGCTCAAATACAGGTGCTGCTTATATGAGCAGGACCACCGCCTGGAAATTTAATATTCTTCCTGGGCATTACCCAGAAAGCATTGCCATAATTGATTACAGCACTGTGCCATCATTCGAATGTGTGTCAGAAAACACCTAGCCTGGCCGTTACCAGACTGTGACTCCATTTCATTCCGTCAGTCAGTCTGGGCCAACCCAATGCATTTTGGTTTCCGAGATGGGCGGGTGCTTATCTTGAGGTTTAAAATCATTGGAGTTCCCTTAGCCAATCAGCAACGTTTAGTAAGCATTCGGTAGATTAAACTCTTCCCAAAGCCAGTTGGGAGAAGAGCTACGACGTCCTTTCTCATCATAAAACTTACAAGACAATCCTCTTGTTCTCCTTTTAATTGTCTGATGTTCTCGAGAGTTGAGACAACTTCTCCGATAGCTTTTCGTGTCTCTTCCTCCGTAGCCATTTTTGCTATACTGTTAAGCTACAAACTCGGCTGGACTACATGCAACTCGGCAAGGCGAGTTTTGCGTCACAGCTCTGAACTGTTCGCTGATTGGTCCGGCAAAATTTTGAGTTCTGGAAACGATTGTCAATGGGGCTGGGCCAGACTGAGTATGAGCTTGAAATCAATTCAGGCGGAAATACGTAGGCTGGTGTCACCAGGCTAGAAAACACCACCCTGAGGCATATAATCTGGTTGTTAAATACAGGCTGGAGATTTGATTCATTCTTTTCTTCAGTAATGAAGTTAGATAAATAGGTGAAGACTTGAAGATGACTGACAGGTAATTCATATATTCCAGAATGTCTTTTTTCTGGATAAAGGCAGGCATGTGTGTACTCTAGCCTGGTCTGCGGAAGGGGAAGGAGGTTTCCTGCTGCAGGTTTGACAGGCACTTATTTCAGACTGCCAGTACTTAGCACTGTGAGCCTCTTGGGCATCTGTGGACACAAATCAAAGTGTCAGGAATAATGACATCGTCATACAGTTTTTTTCTCCCCTTTCTTCCAACCTTCCTCACACATTTATTCTTTTTTTGTATTTATTTATTTTGTATTATTTATAAATATGAGGTCTATATACTTTTTGTATGTTATTGCCATCAGTTGCCGCCACAATGTTTTTTTCCTTTCTTCCAACCTTCCTCACACACTAATTTATTTATTTTGAATTCATTTATTTTTTTATTTTTTATTGATTTGAGGTCTATAACCTTTTTGTGTGTTATTGCCACACTGTCATGGTGATAAACGCATCTCAAGCAGGTTCAGTATGAATGATGACTTCAAATGCTCTTTCATTGGCTGTGAGATTCCTGCCACAGACGTGGAGGAAGGGGGGGGGGATTCAAGAGATGCCGAATGGGATGAACAAAGACTCGTACAGTATGCAATGTGTGTTGCATACAGAGTGACTCCTTGCTGTAGGAATCTTTTATGCTACACTCACATAAAAAAAGTCTCTTGGGCTTGGCCCCTTTGAGGAACTTTGAAAGGTAGATGATGCTGTCTTTGTAGAACAATTCTGAAAGCCATTCAGATTTGCAGCTTCACCGCTGTTTTTTTAGGCCTTGAGGATAGCTTTTCGCCATCCACTCTGTAGACGTGTATGACCTTTACTTATTAGAGTTTCTCCAACAGTGTATGTCCATTTGTTTGTGTGGATATGTGTATTTTTTCGTCCTCTGTGTACACACCACCACACATAGACTATACACGCTCTCTAATGTTGCCCACCGGGCTAGACCACAGACATTATACCTGCTCTGTATTTGGACTCACTCTCACATGTCAATCCTGCGTTTCTTTTTATATCTCATCAGGCTCCTTCTGGCCCCGTTGCACGTCTCTCAGCTTTCTCCTGAGTGGAGTGGGCCAGGACTTAGAAAGTAGAACAGCCAAAAGCAACCCTGGCCACTTATATCTTGACAGCACTTGGCCCCCATAGCTGTCATTTGCTTTATTGGTCCCCGCCATAGAACCAGCTGCTCCAGGTAAACTTCCTTGACAGGTACCTATTAATGGAGCTGCAGCAGTGCTTGTCCAGTTTCACTCCACCGGATTCCAATTGATGCCCAAGAGGATCGTTACAAACAAAAGGGGGGGGGGGGGGGGGGGGGGGGGTGAAATGCAATAGTGAAATGCCAGAGTGTGGGTTGCTTGTTAGATGTTTGGTCTTTTATGTGGGCAAACACACTGTGGCTTGTTTTGTCCACTTTCTGATATTCTAGAAACAGTATTGGGATTCCATCAAGGGGAAGAAACAGAGATTCTCTTTGTCGAACTCTCGTGCCTCCTACAAAGTGCACTTGATGTGGCATGGATATTGTACAGAGAACATTGTGTTTTGTGTTTTTGTGTGTGTGAGACAGAGAGGGCCACGGTGTGCATGTATTAGTAGTCCTGCAGACTTGTGTTTTTTTGCTTATTTACACAGGTGTGTGTGTTTGTGTGTGTGTGTGTGTGTGTGTGTGTGTGTGTGGTGCAGGTCGGGAAGGAGCAAATCTCACACGTTGTAAGATTGTAAAAACATTGTGAATCCATTAAAAAAGCCCACATACTGAGACATGCTTCTGGCTTAATTAGGGTCTGGTTTAAACAAAAGAAGCGGAATAAAAGGGAAGTCTGTTTATATGTCAAGGCAAGGTCGGTAAGTGGGTGTTCGCTGCAGCCGAATTGGAAGTGAAAAGAGATCAGAGATGCTTGCAGTTTGCAGCAGTGGCGTAACGAGTTACGACGGGCCCAGGTGCAGGCAATTATGACGGGCCCTAGTCAGTGGCGTTAGGCAGTGGTTCCCAAACAATTTACAGTCCCGTACCCCAAGTTTGTAACCGCCGCTGCTGACACGTCCCCTCCCCCTGAGCAGATATCAGGGTATGTCACTAACCGCCGCCACCACACCCCCTCCTCCTGCGCAGATATTTTTCTTGGGCACGAAACACACCTGTTGCACCCCCCTATAGTTACGCCCCTGGTTTGCAGGTTAGAACCTACAGTACCCTGACGATGTCATACTCATAATTCTAGTCAGAATATGAGTCTGATACTGACTCATTGGGCTGTGATTATGGGGCGTGTTTCAAGGAACCAGGGGAAAAAATGGCTCCCCGCTCAATTGGATACCTAGAACCAATCAGAGCAACGTAGTATGACCATCTGATACATGATACACGGCAAAAACATCTTTTCGATCGACAAATGCCTTGATCGCGTTTCTCTGTTCCTCTTTCAAATTTAATGCGCTGTCAATATCTGTGAGATATGCCTGCTCACGTTATACTTATTAGCAGGGAGGCTAGCTAGCTACTATGTGTTTCAATGGATCTTTGGTCTAAGCGTTAGCAATAACCTTACAATAATGGTCTACAGCGCTTCAGTTAAGACCTACAATCCTCGGCAACATTCGTGTTGCACAAACACAACTAACCAAGTCAATGTAGACATAAAAAAGTCGTGTAGATAGCATAATTCACATAAAATATTTCCCACTTACAGGCTCCCGAGACGCCGCCATCTTGGGACGATTTCGAATCTACTGTTTATTCAACTCAAGAGTTGGTTGATAATCTGTCCATCATCGTATAAAGCCCGCCCTGACAATTTGATTGGTCCGGCAGAATCCTGCCTTCTGATAATGTCTCCCCAACTGCACAGAGCCAGACCAAACTTCCCGACCTAAAATGTTGTGGGCGGGGGTCGGTCTGGTATCCAGGCTAACAGTACATAGTGCAATTTAAAAATAGTTAAAACAGACATGGTATATGTGATGTGGCTGTGATCTTGTATTGTGTTTTGAGTGACCCACTTGTGTTTTGGTCACACATTTTGTGCTATGTCAGGGTATATCTACAGCTAATGTGTGTGATTGTCATACAACCGTATGTTCCTGCTACCCAGCTGATTGGTTGAAAAGCAGCCTGTGCTGTTAAAAAAAATCTTTTATTTCTCCACCATATTACCTAGCACTCATTGTTTGCACATGCCAACGGTACTGCACACATGCGGTAGTATTACTTTTCATGGCAGAAGTATGAGCAATATATAAGAACAAATACCTTAAAATCCAAAACACAGTCTCAACAGTATATTGCCTACATTCCTTCTTGTTTTTTTTATTTTACCACTATAACAGTTTAATATCAGATAAAACATTTGATGATGTTGCTTTTGAGTTTTAACCTGCCATATATCCAGCCATGATATTGTTTGTGATGAAAAATGATCTGTCAAATGCGGTCCTTTATTACAATACGATACACTTTTGCCAAATTCAGCGAATTTCACTAGCTGTCCGCTCAGTTAGTGTGCTCAGAAAACCTCTGGCGTTCATACACAGTTTTGGCTATGTAAAAGGGAACCAAACCAAGACAGTGAAAGGCTGAGACGGACTAATACACCATTCCAGCGAATCATCAACATTGCTAGTGATTTGTGTCATTCTCTCTTTATTTTAAAATGCCTACTATCAGAGTAGGTCTATATTTGTTAAGTTCACATTTTGCCCTGAAATGATTCATGAGATTTCTATGAATCCATCTCTTTGTTTGGCCACTGGAATGTTCAAAAGCATGTCCAATAAAAATGCTCCATGGACATGTGGTTAGAATGCTCTCCATTGAAAACACCAGAGCCAGGAGTTTGGATCAGAAGGTCATCATGAATGGTTTTACTAACAAAAGCCAATCACATGAACTTTACCCGAGTGAGCAGCATCCTTATGTCATACCTTTAACAGCTGGGTAGCAGCAGATTCTGTTAATCTGAAGGATTTGGCAAGGGATGTGGGGCATGCTATATGACATTTTACTTTTGTATCACCATGAAAATTCTGTGCCAGGTGAAGGTATAATTTGTATTATTCATTGCACATGGGCCCATGGCACTGTGCACAACACTGATATATGTGTTTGTGTCATTATTTGTGCATGTTTAATACCTTTGGGCTGTTTGCTGTATTTGTATGTAAATTCAGATTAAAAAAAAAAAATCTAGTTATTTTATTCAGAGAGTTAAAGTCATCACATCACAACAATTTTAAACTAGAAAATGTTAGGAAAGGAAGAAGAAAAGAAAGAAGAGTGAAAGAAGGAAAGAAGAAAGGAAAGAAGAGTGGAAGAAGGAAAGAAGAAAGGAAAGAAGAGTGAAGAAAGGAGAGAAGAGAGGATGAAGGAAAGAAGAGTGAAAGAAGGAAAGAAGAAAAGAAAGAAGAGTGAAGAAAGGAAAGAAGAGTGGAAGAAGAAAAGAAAGAAGAGTGAAGAAAGGAAAGAAGAGTGAAAGAAGGAAATAATAGTTGAAGAAGGAAAGAAGTAAGGAAAGAAGAGTGAAAGAAGGAAATAAGAAAGGAGAGTGAAGAAAGGAAAGAAAAGTGAAAGAAGGAAAGAAGAGTGGAAGAAGGAAAGAAGAGTGAAAGAGAAAAAGAGAGTGAAAATATTGAAAAAAGGAGATAAAAATGGAGTGAAGAAGAGAGATTAAGTGTGAGAGAAAGTAGACTGAGAGGGATAGAGAGAAAGATGGAGAAATGGAGAGAGAAAAAAGTAGAGAATGGAAGGTGTCTTAATGTTCCTAGTTACAGTTAAATTGAGAGGGACAGAGAAGAGGTTCCTTTGATTTGGCGCAGGTGTCAGTGAAGCACAGGTGCAAGCCAGTTTAAAGACCCTATTATGATGTCATAATGGCCCAATGTAAGTCAATGGGAAAATTTAGATTCGTTTTTATTTAATATCTTAAAAAGTATAAAGTTTACAAAAGTGAAAAATACATAGCATAAGTGTCCTTTACAAGACCTACGCGATAAAGTTTGAATGAAGTTTCTACGTTAAGCGGTTCGGGCTGAATTATTCTTTCACTTTTCTTTCCTTTCTTCACTCTCCTTTCTTCTTTCCTTCTTTCACTCTTCTTTCCTTTCTTCTTTCCTTCTTTCACGCTTCTTTCTTTTCTTCTTTCCTTCTTCAACTATTCTTTCCTTCTTTCACTCTTCTTCCCTTTCTTCACTCTTCTTTCTTTTCTTCTTTCCTCTTTCCACTCTTCTTTCCATCTTCCACTCTTCTTTCCTTCTTTCACTCTTCTTTCCTTTCTTCTTTCCTTCTTTCACTCTTCTTTCTTTTCTTCTTCCTTTCTTAACTTTTGCACTGGTATTTCCTTCAGGAAATGCATTTTCTAGTTCTTCTTATTCTTCTCACCTTTTTCTGCGATTAATTCAGCCCGAACCGCTTAATGTAGAAACTTCATTCAAACTTTGTCGCGTAGGTCTTGTCACTCTTCTTTCTTTTCTTCTTCCACTCTTCTTTCCTTTCTTCACTCTTCTTTCTTTTCTTCTTTCCTTCTTTCACTCTTCTTTCCTTCATCCTCTCTTCTCTCCTTTCTTCTTTCCTTCTTCCACTCTTCTTTCCTTTCTTCTTTCCTTCTTCTTTCTTTTTTTGCATTTCATGCACTGGTATTTCCTTCAGGAAATGCATTTTCTAGTTATGTTTAGGAACATACAGTGTTTGTAAGCCTAAAGGGCAGCACAACCTTTATATGGGTTAGATGTAACTGGACTCCTCAGTGTGGTACATTAAGCTATATTTGTTAGCCCAGAGCTGCTAACTTCATTGGTATACAGGGATTAAACGTCCCCTTGGCTGCTGCCCCGAGGACTGAGATTGACAGCGTTTGACCCCACCCTCCCTCGTCCCTCAGCAGCACATTGTTGCTAAGCGGCTCAGAGGAAAGTTTACCCGCTCGCGCTGGCAACAGCACCTCCATGACCCATAACCTTCGACCCCCACGGCTCCAGCCCTGAGGAGGGGCACACACCTGAACATGGCCTTTTTCAGCTGTCTATGCTCTCTGTTCAGCAGGTCTAAGGTAAGCTCGCAACTGACAATCTGCGGACGTCTAGCGAAATGTTTCTGAGAGGAGAGTTGGGAGTGGCTGTGAAGCAGACTAAATCGCACTCTCCGGAGACAGAACCGTGAGGTGAGGCTTTGCTCTCTGCCAGGTGTGAGTGACAGGTACGCGAGGCGCCTCTGATTGATGAGTCAGTCGGTGGAAAGCTGCTCCCTTTCAAAAGTGTTTTTGTGCTCTTTCGGTCCGCGCCGTGTTGCATAGCAAAAAGTCTAAAAATACGTCTTCAAAGTTCGGAAAAGTTTTTGTACGTCAGCCTTTATGGTTTATGTTTTTTCGTATGAGTTAATATTTAACAGAGTACAGAGTGAGAAGGTTGCTGTCAGTGAAATGCAAAGGGTCGTAGTGTGTGGGGAAAAAGAGCTTAGTGTGTGCGCGCGTCTGTGGAACATGTGAGGGATAGAGTGAGCAACGGACATTCCATTGCAGTGCAGTGGGTGTAGGAATGGAGTGAATGCCGGCCTGTTTCTCCGGGGGAGGTGAGAGCCTGCCAGAACTGTTACCAGAGCAACCGCAGTTTAAAAGTAGCTTTTGACTGGTTCCGCCTAGCGCAGCCAATGGTGTAATTTTGAGCAAAGCTTTGAGCCGTTATGACATCATGTCATTCCCAAAAGAGGACGCATACATGATTATATTTATAACATATAACACAAGTGCTAGTTTGAAGAACAGTAGGCCTATAGCTTTTGTAGAACCAAAATTATTGCACAGCAGGGGGGAATAAGACTTAACAATTGTATGGACTCATTGTACCTTCCCAAATGTACCTCAACCCCACTAAACATATTTTCTTTTGCATGGAAAAGTCATTGTCTAATTATATAAAAGAGCATGATGAATAAATCTACAGTGTGATCCTGTTCCACTGTCCATAATGTTTTGTGGCTATTTCAGTATCTAAGCTATATATCTGTAGTAGCCTATGGATTAGGGGGAGACAGGCTCTTGGTGTTTTTTCAATGTGCAGAAGAACATTGTCACTCACAGAAACATATTTACATGCTTACACGTCAGCATATTCAGAAGAAAACAGTTGGTATGAAATCAGTGAACAGATTAGAATAAGACAAATATTACAAATGCTGTTGATGTTTCATGTGGGTGAAGAATAAAATATGAAGTGTATTAAAAAAAGATGGGGAACAGTCTTACATCCTTAGCAACATGAAATAGTTCATCAAAGGGAGCGATCCATAACACACGCACACACATGCACACACCATTACTTTTCATCTTACCCATGAAATATGTCTGCAGTCCGAGAGCTGTCAGTCCCTCAGGAGGAACCCTGGTTTCGAAGCCAAATAGTATATTGATTGTCTCTAACACAGAGACTGCAACGCACACTCAACCCAATGAATAATCATTGTTTTACGTCTCGTCTTGCAGGCTCTGTCACCTTCGTGGAGTTTCAAGGACTCAGGTAAGAAAACGAAATGCATCAGGAAAGGGGTAGATTTGGGATCTTGTGTAAGAATCAACTATAGTCAGTGATGTCCCTGTGCTAAAACCTGCCCAAGCTATTTTTGCAAGCTTTGTAACTATGTATTCTGTGTGTAGTGAAGAATGAGGGTAAGCCTCATAAAGCCATGTGTTGCCATAGCTAGCAGAGGACAATGATTGTCTTGCATATGGGATTTCTAAAAGCAACAGAGTACACTGAACCCCTAACTGCTCCTGATGTAATAATGCAGTTTCCTTTGTACGTCGCGTTGGATAAAATCGTCTGCTAAATATGTTAATGTACAAAGACATTGTTAAAGCTTACTCCAGAGGAGCCTTTGGAATCTATTCACTGACGCTATATTCACACGAATATGTTTTTAATTTTAAAACTGTTCGCTAAGACCCAGTCAGGAAGCGAACATGGGTGTCTGTGTCATCATTGCCAAAAGTCTCCGTTTCACACTAAAACGCAATCCTCCAGTTTGCAAACTAAAACAGGGCCAGCAAAAGTTTCCAAAAGTATTTAAGGGGCTCAAACACTCCAGAGTAGCATGGAACAGAGAGGCTAACAAGTTTATTTTTTTGCAAGTCCAAGTCAAGTCCCAAGTCTTTGAGCTTAAGTTCAAGTCAAGTCTCTGATCATCAAAGAAATGAATGGGCGTTCTATCATCTGCTGCATGGCATCCAGTCTGCTTAAATCATGGCATAACTATATCTTAGCATGTACTTATTATCATCTTTCATTTATCTATTACCATACAATATCAGCATAGATTAGTTGTTTGATACATGATCACTTTAAACAGGCAATTTCAATGCAATATGACTTTGCTTTAAAGTAAATAACTGTATTTTGCCTTGTAACATGAACATACAGCTACAGTATACATCAAGTATCAGTTTCTTCAGTACATTTCTCAGATAAGGAAGACAATTCTAAAACCTGTTCATCCTCCACATCATCTATTCACTTGTGCACATCATAGCAATGTCTCATTCTTTTAAACATTTTGGAAATGCTTTTGCACATTCATGCAAAAGGCTATGTTCGGTCGATTTATTGAGGATTTCTGCATCCTGCTACAACATGTTGTAATATGATTCACACCAACTTTGAACATTGCTATAAATGTGCACGACTTGCAAGAGCCAACAGATACAAAATTCACCTGTCGATGTTATTTCCCTGCTCCAACTTTAATGCGTTTAAGACAAATGTAAACCCAATAATATGGTGATGACTCCTTAGTGGATTTTCTTTCTTTTTTCTTGTACATTTTGACCCACTGTCTCTTCATGTTTCTTCTCATGCATTTTAAAAGGTTTTTAACCTTTCATATAGTCAAGGTCACTACTAAGGTCACTAGTTAATATTGCATCAAAAACAAACAATATAAACCTTCAATTCATAAGGAAAAACAAGGCAATTTTGATTTTTTTTTCTTTCATTTTAATTACTACATATGCAATAGACAAACATGTTTTGACAGTTTTGTCGTCCTCAGTGTCTACAAATCATATGGTAACAGAAACAGCTTGAACCAATTCCTCTTTGACTGGTCCCCTATCAGTGCAATTACACATCATTTTGACTCGGCCACCTTCAATGACCAAGCTCATGATTGTAGCATATATGTCCAGTGGCGTCACACCCATTGACGCAGGGTAAGCAGTGTCCACCCAACATATTTTGAACGAAAAATAAACGAATAAAAGCAGTATTGTAAACATTAATTTGTGGCTATAATGTCGTCATGTTACAATAAATGGAAAGGGGTGAGTTTTCATGAGTAAATTTTGTCCCCTCAGACAGCCATCGCGTACATTTATAACCACGCAGTTTCTTGTATTTTTAACGAGTCTCATCTGGCCACTGGTGAGTTGGGATCACTCTGCCTAATTGCACTCTTGTGGATGCGTAGTGGCATTGTGCTCTCCCCCTTGTAGCCTCGCCCACATGGACAAAACAACAGGTAAATAATATAATTTGTGTTGCATGTTATTTATTGTTTAGTTGAGAATATGTTTTCCTGTCAACGGATGTGTAAAGAATTTGTTGTGATGAGGTTGTTGCAAGATGCACAATTATAGCAGGAAAAGCAACCCAGGGGTATTCCGAGTACGTGGTTTAGTGACAAACTTGGGTAAGTTAACTCCGAGTAAGTGGTAAACCTCCTAAAAGAAAGGCCATCTAAGAGATGTTGGATGACAGGAATTGGACAACAGCAGAGTATTCCTGTCTGTTGATTTACAGTGCAAAGTAGTGTTTATTTTGTTATTATCTTTGTGGAAAGTTACATCCAGAAAACTGATCTTTTATTTTGCTTTTTTCACAGGTGAATTTGATGGAGGGTACATCCTACTATAAAGGAAACTTACAAAACCTTAGCTGTCCCTCTGACCCATACCATATTAAAAATGTGTCATCAATAAATCTTGTTTCTGTTGTCATATGATTTGTAGACACTGAGTGTGACAAAACTGTCAAAACATGTCTACCACATTGGTAGTAATTAAACAGTCTAAGCCTACTTGTTTTTCTTTATGAACCGAAGGTTTATATTGTAATTATTGAGTGCACACTACGAAATTGCTAACTGGATTGCTAAACTGGTTGGTAGCTCCTTTAGTTAAAAATGAAGATGCTTTTCCTGAGTCCAGGTTTACACTTCACTTCATGACTAGTCAATATTGAAAACGAGGGGAGGAATTAGGATAATTGATAGTGTGTGTGTGTGTGTGTGTGAGAGAGAGAAAGAGTGAGAGAGAGAGAAAGAGAGAGACATCAGCTAGTGGACATAATGAGCATATGACATGTGATGTAGTCTTAGAGCATAATGACCCCCTCAGGATTAAAGTAGGCATTTTTATGTTTCCTAAAGGTGCTGTTAGTACGTTAACAGTTCTTGAATACCCATATGACATGCCAGGACATTAAGCCACACCCTCCTGTCAACACATCTGTTGTTTTGTTAATACTTACAGAAATATAGGCTCCCACTCAAAGGTTTGTAATTACTCAAAGGAATGTCATGTTGTCAACTTGAGTTGAAAAGAAGATGCAGTGAAGATGAAGATGAAGAAGTTGATAATGTTAGAAATAATGATTTCCGCTTGAAATATACATTTTGTACTTGAAAGTTTGGTTGACATACTGGCCAGTCTTAGACATTTCTCTTTGAGACCTTTTCTGAAGGCCAGCAATCTAGAGTTGCCTTTTGAGTGTTGAAGAGGAGAAGCATTTATAAATGCTACCAACTGAGGACCTGGTGTTTATCCTCCTGTACAACTGTGCACCAGGGCCTCAGAATTGTCTTCCTATCCTGACTAGAGCCTGTAGGCACTGTTGTGCACACCAGTAGTGCATACGATGGTATGCTATCTGTAGACAACAGTAGATTAATCACTTTCTGAAGAAAGCTCTTTCCTGACCCTTATAGATCGCTGTGTCCCATAAGAGAATATTGTGGCAATTTGTATACCATAATCAAATGCCAAACCCCCTAGATAGATACTCAAGTAGCCAAAAGACAGTCAATCTTATTGCTTCTCTATATTGTCCATACTTTATTTGTGATCAACTCATGTTGTTTAAGTTGAATAAATCGCGATTGCTATAGTATTGAACCGTAGTGTGTGTCATTGATAACAGGGGACTCTCAGCAGCTTTAAATGCCACTCTTGCTGATCAAGCTGTTCTCCCACGCCTCTCAACAATCTACTCTCCTATGCCTTTTAACAAATGGAAAAGGTAGCATATATGTAAATGGTGGCTGTCATGTTGGTCCTGGATTAAACGTATAGGTGGAAGAAATGTGGGCGAATTGTTTGACAACAGTATACCCATATATATTTTCCCAAGGGACGGACATAGACGGTCTGCTATTTTCTCCTGTGATAACTGTGCTGTCTTACAGCCCTCAACAAACTGAATAGGAGGTATTTTGGTGTATTTTGTGGTATGTGCTTACCCAATCACTGTTGTTGATTGGTAGACTTTGAAGGCCAGAGGAAAAACGAATTAAAAGAAGCTGCAGCTGTATGGAGGAAAGAAAAACAATAAAGATTAACCAACAAAAATGTAAAAAGAGACTGAGCACCGTCCAGGATTTTTCAGCTGGAAGATAAAGATGCCTACAAATAGTGACCCCAAGCAGAGTGAGGTTGGTGTTTTGAGATTGATTTTATGAAGGTATCATTTGTTTGGAGTGGGCAGGTGCTTTTGGTGGTTTCAAGTGAATTGCTCTTAATGTCGCATTGTTAGATGTTACATTTTTCACCCCTTTATGGCATCTGTCTGAAAGTTAATAATTGTCCTCAGAAAAGCTGACAGGGCAGTGGCAGGCTTTATAATTACTTTTATATTTAATTTTAAAAATAATAATTTAGAATTTAGAAATGCTGTGGTAATGCCTACAAATACCATACTCGGACTACAAAAGCTCTGGTCAACAAAACACTTCAGATCCCAGAATGCTTAGTGCCAGTGGTTAGCTTTTAGGAGAAACTACAGGAAGCCTCCATAAATGTGTTTTTTTTTTTTTTTTTTTTGCTTAACATAAAATCCTCATGGCACTACCGTAGTAGTCTAAGACGCACTAAAGAAACATGTTCCTTTTTCGTTAATCATCGAGACGCAAAAACTAATTTCGCGTCGCCGTTCAATATGCCTCAGTCAACTTTAATTGAGGTGTTCTGCCATGAGAGCGGAGAGAAAGTAGCGTAAGTTTTCGTACTCTGGCTAGAGAATGGATGATAAACCATATGACGGGCTTCAATCAAAATCACGAACTCTTCAACTTCGGGACTCAACTTTGAAAGCTTTAACACTTCTTCGAAGGAAATTAACCCGCCAACAAGTTGCAGGTAATACAAGAAGAGCCGTAGCCTATCCTACTGTAGGTAATTGCTCACTTTTGGTCGATCTTGCGGATCTTGGTTGGTTAGTGTGTGGGTTAGACAAGCTGTCGTTAGATTTAACGCCAAGGAAAGCACCAACCCTCCATGAAATAACCTTAAATTATCCACTATTTGTAACTATAAGAGATATTGTGATTCATTTGTGTGAAAAAGTGTGAAGGACTTATTCGAACATTCATTTAACTTTTTGAATGACCAATCGTCAATATAATGAAGTAAAATCAGTAGTCCAATGTAACAATAGGCCTACAATTTCCAAGGTGTGAGTATTAAAAATTGTTCATTGATATAATTGTAAAAAAAAAAAAAAAAAAAAAAAGCAATGTGCTGCGAGTAGGCCTAAGCAAGTAACTTAAATAGCTTAAATTAAGTAAAGTGTGTTGGAATTAGTATTTACTGAAATTGTAAGGGTAGGTAGGCCTACACGTTTGAAACAAAAACTAGGCTACTCGCTCGTTTTATTCTGTAGTAGCCTATATCCAGCTCAGGGTGGTGTGTGTTTGAGAGAGAGTGTGAGCGTGAGCCAGAGAGAGCGAGCGCCAGAGAACCCCAAGACACTGCTGTCCTTGTTCAATGCGAGGTGTATATTTCACATCTGCTGAGTGGAAGTCATTCTCCACTCATTTTAGAGGGTCTATTAATGGCGGTCTGCGACGATTTTGTTCTGGGCGTCAGGGAGGGATGCGGTGTTAAAATTCATGCTTGCAATTAAGTGACACTAGAATTGTCACCACTTTTAATATGATATGCCTACTTAATACTTATATGTAATATTAAAGCGGTCTCTCGTTTGTCTTTAAGCTGCCATTGGTTGCTGTGAGCCTAAATGGTTAGGTCCTAGTTGCGCCATCTGTCAGTGTCTATAAATCCCTCCACGGTGGTGGCTCGGTTTTTTGCTCCATTTTTCGCCTGACCTTTTCTGTCGGAAAATTCGTAATAGAAATGGGTGGGTACTGTTGTAAAGACCCACAGGAGAGTTTTACCGCTTTGATCTAAACTGAAACATTGCATTACTTTTCCCATTATCAGTTTCTGTAGCCGGCTCTAAGGAAGAACTAATTCTCCAGTTCAATGTTATCTGGACTTGACCCTCTCTCACGGCCATGGGGAATGAGTCATGGAGAGCAAATTAAAACCATTTCTGACCCAGAATGTAGAGGTCCTTAGAGTACAGTGCTCCTCGAATTCACTGATAATAGCCACAGGTTGGCCTATGTGGAAGAATATATTGGTAGTGAATAATTTGAGTGTGATGTCTGAACCTATCCAGACCTGACCTTATCTAACTTCTCATATGGGGGGAAAAGAAGTCATAAGTTGACAGGAATGAAATAGAGATACTTCCTGAGTTAACATTTCTAATATTCGTACTCCATTGCTAAAGGACAGCATTTTCACATTGGTAATCTGTTATTTTAAGTTTAGCGAGGAATGTTATAGGATGATTAATGTGGGCTATTTGAAAGTTCAGGAGGATGACAAATTGAAGCATCCAGGTATGAAAACTCAGTACCTGGACGTCACTGACACTCATTAGCAGATTTTGTGAGTAGGCTTTGCTCTGTGTTGCACTTCTGTGGAATTATTACGTTTCAGGCCACTGTTGCTTTTCACTAAATGTACTTAATCTAGGGATTTGTTCCAACAAGTGCAAGTGAATTAGCCCCTCCAACCGTTACTATAATTAACAAGGCTGGTTATGCATAGATGGTGGGTGAGTAGCTTTAGGTCCCACTCAACGTAGCTCTGTCTCACTCTGCTGTACTTCTAGCCTTTTGCTCCAGCAGATGGTCCTGCCATTATGGATTGCTGCCATTATGTTTGTGATTTTCATACAGAGAGGTTATGACGCATAGAAATACTCTTTTAAGCATTTTGTTGAATAGTGGTCTATTCATGTTGAACATTTCCGAGCTGTTAGCGAGGGTGGAATAAAAGGTATTTTTTAAATGAAATATAGACCTATTGCATGGTTCTGTGGGACCTGTGATTAGTTGTTTAACACACACCCTGCAATCAGTACAATTACAAAAGAGACAAAACCTAAATTGTGTTGTTGGGCCCCGACTCTACACGAGAGGCAGGCACACTGAAAATGTGGTAAAGCCTGGCGCTCTATCCAACAAAATGTAATTTGTTTTTTCCCTTCACATGCCAGGGTCAGTCTGAGAGATTGTGTTGTATACAGAATCAAAAAGACAGAACAGATTCCTAAGTATTACTTAGGTGCTATGCACACGAAGTCTAGGGCCTCCGAATCGGATTTACTTTTCACACCAATCGAATCTTTTAATTTCGTAAATACGGAGGCTGGCAACGAGAGATTTGCGTAAACACGGAGGCAGCAGATTGCGGTGAACCGACTGTAGTACATACCTCACGCCTGTGGGTGGCGCTTTAGCGCTTTATTTACACAACTGAAAAAACGTGAAAAACCTAGAAGAAGAGACTCAAAAGCACAAGGTAAAGGAAGCAGCAAACGGATAAACAAATTACACAAGACATTCAAGCTCCAATTAACAACATTACATTATGATGGTTAATAAAATCAGTGGTCAGACTAAAGAATATGCGAAAATGAATTCTTTTTTCTATTGATAATAAAGAGTTTGGAACAGTAACATGACATGTCTGTCATCCCATTTCCCATGATGCATTGCTCCGAGCATTTTACATACATTTATGAATAAAAAAGCAAATTAAATCGCTGGCCAATTTATATTTGTGGTTATGAAAGTTATGTTACGTCTGAATAAGAAGAATTAGATCAAGATAGGGGGCTAATCAAAAATCAGAAGACTGGGTTAATGTTAGTGAATTCGATGCCCACCATGAGTGAGATTTTGAGGGAGAACAAGTTATTTATATACTGGTTGGAGATGGCGGAAAAGATCACGTGGGGCAGTGACGTCATCAGGTTGCGTGAAACCGTGCAGACGAACACCAGCCCCCGTACCGATTCAAATCTACTCACTTTCTACCCTGGACTGCGATCGTTGCAGAAACAAGGTGCGGATAGAGAGTGTTCGTATGTATGATAGGGCTATCTGTATTAGCTATCCGTATCAGATTGACAAACTAGGCTCCATGTAAACGACCTCTTATATCCGATGGGAGCTACCAGGTGGGTTGGGGACTCTGCTAGTCAAACAAACATGCACTTCATTGGCATTCGATGAGCCTCTTTCTGACAGCAAGATTTATTATTTAGATATTAAATATAGGAGAAGCCAGAGCATTACGAAGTCTCTCTCTCTTTCACTCTCTCTCTCTCTCTCTTCCTCGTACTCTGTCTTTTTGTCATTTTCTCTTTGTCAATATGGAGCTTCTGAAATGATTGCATGACAATTATTGCTTAGTAAAGCAGTGGAATGATGAGATCCTCTGACCCGACCCTCTGGCATCACTGTAAGGGTCTTACCAGGCACTGGCTCGTTAGTACATCAGGAATAAAGCCTGAATGTTTATTAGCTCATTCACAAAGAAGTGCCTTTGGGCAACACTGTACTCATTTATAAGCAGTAGGTGAGATGTCAAGGCTCTTAAATGTTTTTGTCATCTGGTTTTTGATGTGTGAGGGGGGATGAACTGCAAAATGTTATGAAATAGTGATGGCATAATGCAGGCTAGAGGTTGATCGAGTTTGACTGAATGCTAACAAGGTTACCCACGCTTTTGTGTGACCTGTGGTCATAGGTCAATCAGATGCTGAATACCGCTTTTACCGCATGTAGCACAGGAAGACATACACCCACACAGGTTATCTATATCAGTACAGTCAGTGTCTCTGTAAAACCGAAGTGTTTTTGCAGAGGTGGCTAGGGTGACCTCCACAGAAGCTTTGATTGTTCAGTCAATGTCTTTGGTACATAAGGTTTTGGGAGACATCAAACAACACACACACACACACACTCCCTTTTAAATCACAGTGCTTTGAATCAAGACTGGGTGTCCGAGGTATATGATTTTATAGAAAGCTCTGTTTTCAACTCTGTTTGATTTTCTTAACCAGCATATGCATTTACAGTTATTGTACCTCTTGTCTTTTGCTAAAATGCAGTCATTAAGTTACTTACAGTATCATAGTTTCATTGAATATTCTATGATGGTCACATAAAATCTGTAGGTCGATTGATCTAATAATTATGACTGTGCTAAAGTGTGTGTGCTCTGGCCAGGATTCTTGCCTTTGTGTGCCCCTTCTTAGATGCACAGATTTCATGTAATTGAGCCGGTCTTAGATGGTTTGCACTTAGCTCCTCTCCACCCCACCCCCCACTCACTCATCAGAAGGTGCCTGTGCTCACACAGACATAGTGATGGAGGTGTTGATTTGCTGAAGGGTCCGTTACCCTCACTGGCAGGGGGGCCAGCATTGTTGCCTTCATGACAGTCTCTTACCTCACACTTTCTGTTCAAAGCGACCCTCACTAGCGAGCCCCATGTGCTTTGCCTTCATGTAGATGCATTCTCATGTTTGCAAAACTGAAATGTCAAACAATGACTGCTGGCCCAGTTATTCTCACTTCACCCCCATGTCATTGCCTATTTATCTCATTACCGATGACTCTCAGGCGGAGTATGTCTGCAATTGCATAATCCGTCTCTAGAGGATGGGGCACTGGTGATGCCACTTTTGTTCCCCATCAGACCGCCCTGACATTATCAGATGAAAAAGCTGACGTGAAGTGTAGCTGAGGGGAAAAAAAGGGCAGGGTGTGCTGGAGCGAGAAGCCGTGACATTTCCCAGACACTCATCCTCCACCCATCTACCATTTCCTGTTCGCTCGGCCTGCCACCGCACCACACCTCTTCTTTGGTAAAGAGTGCTTGGACCGCTGTGTCCCCCAGGGGGATGAAACACCACTGGTCCCCACCCCATCCCCTGCACTCTCTAGCCTCCTCCCCCCAGCAGCTTCGATTGCAACCGCCGCAGCCGCAGCCTCAGACACTTCTGCGTCACCGGTGGTGTGGAGGAACTCATGGGGAAGTATTGCAAGAGCAGCGTGTCCTGCACTCGACCATCATCCGACCCCCCCCCCCCCCCCCCCCCCCCCAATCTCCATCTGACTTGAAACACCACAGAAGGCTGATGGATCAGTGGAGTTTCCCCATGACCCCTGTTAAGCTTTCATAACTGTCTTCATCCTGTCATCGTTCCTCTTTTCCTACAGTTAGAATGAATCCTTAAATAGGTTGAGTAAAGGGCAGGGGAAGAGGAGAGACAGTTGACTGTGTTTGATGGGGACCCTTCTCCTGTAATCATCAAGTAGGTCTCAAGTTTTCATGATAACACTGTCATCTCTGGCGCTCTCAAGAAAGTCCTTGAAAACATTTAGAAAAGCCAGGAGCTCCTCAACAGTGTAATTAATGAAAATGAGGCTGAGTGGTGTCCGTGTAGGAGGGACTGATGATGTTAGGCCAACTTGTCTTGTTCCAGTAAGTGTGAAACTCCTCATGGAGGATAGCTGACTGCCACAAGTGAAGGTTATCAGTGTGTTTTTGTTTTCCACCCCAGAAGTTTTAGGGCTCAGAGAGATATTCTAGGTGTGGGGAGTTGGGGAAATAGAGGGGGTGGCTGAAAAAAACTGCAGTGGCACAGATGTCAGATATATATCTCACCTAAGGGGGCTACATTTGGTTGAAAAAGATATTTAGATTGTGTTTGGCCCAATTGTTTTATCGTAAGCTTTCATCAGGTCCTGAATATAATATGTCTTCAAAATATCCCCAAGAAGGAATTCAGCAATGGAATGGGTCAAGGTGGTTTAGGTTATTTGATGATTTTGAAGTCCTTAGTTCACTGTACCTCACTTTCCTTACTGGCAGAAAGAAAGAAAACCCTGAAAATTATGCTTAGTTTCAAGGTTGGAGGAAAACATGATTTACCATGTTATTAAGCCTTCTCTAGCTCAGAATACTTCCAGGTGAGCGTAGGAATGTCAGGAGACACTTAACCTTTTATTGAGCCTCATCAGTTTCTTTAACTTCCTAACCTTTTTACATGGGTAATTCAGCCTTGACACGTTAATGTTAATGAGAAAAGCTGACAAGTTTTTATTTGCTCACTTTTTACTTGCTTGTAGATTTAGTTTCCTTAGATTTTGGCCCATTTGAACCTCCTGTCTCTCTCCCCCCCCTCCCTTCTAAAGTGGTTTGGTCTTCCTGCTGGGAGTTGGGAGGAGGGGGTGGTGGTAATTGAGGTGGGCCATTTGTTGAGGAACCAGATGGTGGTCCGTTTGAATGGGAGCAGGAAGGGCAGTGTTTTTTTTCCTCTCTGAAGGTTGCCCCCTAGCCTGTGAACAACTCCAGTACCACAACTCAGTACGTACTTAACACTTACAGTCTGCGCCATCCACCGCTCTTTGAAGGGACTTTGGTTTGGTTCAGGAATCTGTTCGACTCTCTCCTTGCCTCTCCCTTTCGTCGGATCTGAAGGGAATTTGGTTTGGTTAGTGGAGCTCTGTGGGACAATTACCAATGGAATCTGGGAGTTGGGAACACCGAGAAGTCATCGTTTCCTGAGTTTGGACTTCATGCCTTGAGTTGGTGTTCAGCTGTGCTCTCATGAGTGAAGGGGATAAGTTTGAGAAGCTCTTGGGGAAGAATGGTGAGTTACTCACTGCTCTCTTTTCCTGAACTTTACGCTGTACTTTTCAGTCCTTTTTAACAAGTATATGGTAATAATACACCAGTCAAAAAATCAAACATAATTGCTTGCACTTTGATAAATATGAGGGGAAAATGGTAGTAGCCAAGAGAATTGGGTTGTGATTGGGTGAAATGTAGTAACTTAAAGCTTCCTTTTGATTTCTTGAAATGAACGTTTCAAAGAAGCAGTGGCATAAACATCGCACTGTGAGAATAAAGCATATTTCAGATAAAAGCACTTTCAAGACTATACCTCGCTTTTGGACCTGCTTTTATGAATATCTATATGAACATGATGTTAATCATTTCTTTAACCCAGAACAACTTAAGAACATCTGGGATGTAGTATGTATGTAGTAAGTGAAGCTATTGTCTTTGTGTTGGAATGCCACAAGGATTTTCAGGGCTATCCCCTCTACTCACTTTAACCTCCCTGGTACTTTGTTAGCAGTTTCTTTCATGCAGACCAGAAAAAAAAACCTGTACGTCACAGCATCCTGACGGGTGAAGTGCCTGTTAAGACTGCCTCCAGGCATGTGGTTGTGTTCCTCAGAACAGACCTTGACCATTTTCAGTTGACATTTGCTACTGACCCTGGGCCAGTGGGTGGACCAAGCTCCCACAGGCCAAAGGGAATGTGCTCTTTGAACCTGTATCTGATGTCACAGCACGCGTCTGGGCTGGTTAGAGTGTTAATCAAGGAGAAATGTACAGTGGGGCTCATGCGCACTGCTGGCCGTGGGCACGGAGGAATCAAAGGCTGCTATTGTAAGGGGCCAGGGTCTTAGCAGTGCTGCTGGGTTTGAGACAAAAGCAGCTATACAACCAAGAAGAACAATGGCCATTATTCAGCCTGGAAAAGAGTGAGCGTCCAAACAGGGATTTGAGAGCACAGAAAGGGAACATATCCTCCCTAAGAATCGCTCTCTTACAAACACGCACATACAAACACGCACACGCACACGCACACACACACACACACACACACACACACACACAGAATATTATGTGTATATGTTGGGATGTGTGCTGATGGGTGTTTTTGGAATGTTTGTCGTGTGTCTTTGTGCGTTGTGTTCCATCTGCGTCTTTTTGCGCGTGGGTTATTTTGGTAAGTGAGTTCACACACAGTTTTTCCTCAGTGTCTTTGCTTTCTTCTGATAGAGTACACTTCTCCTGTTCATTCCCAGCTCTATGTTCTCTTTGAGGCCTTCACGGCCTGCATTCGTTTGTCGTCGGACCAATTTCATCCTTTTTAACACGTAGCACTATATTTCCTCTGCCGCCGGGCTCAGACCATTGTAAGGTAACTGACGGCCTTTCTGTGCCGTCTCCCATTCATTGATTCTGTTTTCCCTGCTAATTAAACTTGGCAAAATGGAGACATCTTGTCCGGACTTGTCTTTGCTTGTGCAAAGAGAGATGGTTTGTTTCGAAGCTGCACCACAGGGATTCAATCTGTTTAGACGTGTGAGGTTTGTTAAGTGTGTTAGATCGATGTGATTAGTAGTTTAAATAAGCCAGCGGTGTGAGAGGTTTGAGTGCATGAGTCTGAGGAAGGCAAATCATGATGGAACAGGGGTGGTCGTGGAACCTACTGGATGGCAGGTTAAAAACATGTACTCATTGCCCCCATGGCTTTGAAACCGAGAAAAAAAGCAGTTTGCTCACGCTCTACAAACACACTTAGCAAACACACACACACACACACAGACACACTTTCACGCGCTGTTGATCACATCTTTCCAAATGGAGTGATCCATGTTGTGTCAGACCATTTGCGCTCAACAAACCTTCAAGCTGTCAACACGCTGGCCCCTCCTCCTCTCCCTTCCCTTGCCTAGCTCTAACAAGTAAATAGAGTACACACTCCCTGTGTGTGTGTGTGAATATTTAATTATCTCCTATAGGTGACTCTATCCGGTGACGTTCAGTTATACCACGCATAAGCCTGTTGATTAAAGCGACGAACCGTCCCTGTGTACTCCCGTGGATCAGCGCAGGGTTAACCAGCCTTCTTTTCATTCTCATCCACTGGAGCCAAGGATGCTATCTGCATCTGTTAGTGTGTTCCCAAGAGATGCACAGTAATCTGCCTTCACCACAAAGGCAGTTTTAATCAGTATCCCAGTTACGGACGAATATGGGAAGTATGGAGATATGCAGTGCAGTACAAAGCATTTGATAATACTGTTAATAGACTATTAAGCCCTATACCAGTGTAATGGTTATCGTAGACCAACACACGATTTTCATTTAATATATTTCAGCCCATGTAACCTCTGCTCATGTAGTCCTGGCTTGCCTAGCATTTAACACTACCCACAAATTAACCCCAGCAGGCCTCCACTGAAGAGGTTCTGTTTTTTTTACGGTCTGTCTGTGGTGGGGGACAACTTAATAAGCAGACAGCAGTCTTCAACAGCCTCTGGCATTTTGGGGCAAAGGTGAGATTGAAAAGTCTTCCCTTTACCGTGTAAGAGAACAACTCTTTCTCTCTCTCTCTCTCTCTCTCGTTCCAGCTGTCTCCATGTGTGTGATTACAGGGCACTGCTGGTGAATCAGAGGGTGAGGGGAACTTTGAAAGGTTGTGAGACTGACCCAGGAAGATCTAAGTGAAAATATGGGTTGTCAAAGCTAGCTACCAAAGACCACGACATGTTGCTGGCTTATAAATTGTATCTTTTTTGTGAAAATGTGCCAAACCTCTATTAATGGAAGTGTTTGGTTCAGGTCAAAGTATTAGGAACCACATGAGAGCTGGAAGTGGAGGCATTTGCACTGCTCTTAAGTAGTCCATAATGCATGTGGACATGGCTACACTCAACCTGCACTGCAAGATCAGGCCCTTTTTAAAATTTCAACAGGCTATTTCACACTGGATGTGAAATTATCATACATTACATACATACATATATTAAAACCATGTGTGTCATGTATGAATGTATTCATGCATATGTTATGCATTTCTCTCTCTCTTCTCTTTCTCTCTGTGAGTGTGTTTTCCTTGGAGGCTTACAGCGACAGGGAGGAGCTGGAAAAGGAAGAGAGATGGGAAGGAAACTGGGCTTCCTTTGAGAGATGATTGTGCATACAGGCACAGAGTAATGCCATTCTCCATTGGAGAGAAGTCTCAAAGTGATTTCTGCTTGAGAGGACAAGGACATGGAACTGCATTGTCTGAATGAGTCTGTGTGTATTTGTTTGCTTGTTTGCTTGTTTGTGTACACTATCACTTTTGTTGGTACAACTGGAACTCCATAGATGAAACTGTTAATTTTGAGATTTAAACGTTACCCTTAGTTTAAAACTTAAGTCTTGACGTAAACAGGCACACCTTTCCTTCAATCACTTCATGTAACCTGATACTACCTGGACTGCACCCCTGACCTGGGCCACAAAACCCTTAAGTCTCCTTTGTTCTTATTCTTCTTCCTCTTTTTCCTCTGATGGATCTCTGACCTCTGGGCAAAGGTCCCCTCCACAGATGCAGCAAACTCTTTTTATACAGCAACGACGCAAGAGCCTGCCTAATATGTCTCGTTAGCGAAGAACTGTGCACAGCTAACCGAGTAAATACATTTACGAGCAAAGCACGAGAAATGGAACTTTGCTAGCACACACACAATCGGAGCAACGAAGCAAGTCAGCGCCGACTTGCAAAATCTGCAAAGAGAATAAGGGAGCAGATCGGCACCTTGAGAACATGGCTCATCAACAGACATCGGAATCGCCAAAGCAGCACGCCCCTGCTCCCACAATAACTGGACATATCTAGGTACCGTAGCATAATCGCTTACATGGCTAAGCATCAGACTGCTTTGTCATTTTTCACGTACTGTTTTGATCATGGTACTTTATTGTTGCGGTATGTGTTTTATTGCTAGGTTCTTGGGTAGCTGGCTTCACCACACCATACTCAAGTTCATGTTAGTTATGCCTCAGACAGATGCGGGGTCTGGCATGTAAACTAACTGTCTTTTCGGAGAGGAGACTCAGCTCCTGCTTCACAGGATTCTGACCCAACACATGTGTTCACCACCGCGCACATGCAGAACATACCAAGTCAGAACAAAGAAACATACACATTCTTTCTGGCAGGTACCTGACGTGCACACGTGCAAGAGCTGAACGCTTGCACACACACACACTCACTCACACACACACATATGCGTCTTTAGTTCATTAGTTTAGTTTTTTTCCCATAACTTTAGGGTTGTCAGAATAGCACGTTCATTTTGAGTAATTAGTAGAAAAACATTATTAAAAATATATATGCCCCTTGGCCCCATATGTCAAGTGTATTGCACAATTACACCCACACTTATCTGACACCCTTCCACAGAGCCAGTGGCTCTACATCATTCTGGTCTTCCATGTGAAGATGGTACCATTGTAATGGTAAACTGGCTTATAAAGTGTGAAATTGCTCATCTTTGCATCTGATTTCCCTTGGGTCCCACTGTATAGGCATATGCCATATATTTTGAAAATGAAGGGATTCAAAAATGTATATATTTTTAGATCTATATAATATATCTATATTTCTGGGTGAAAGCATTTCTGAGGTGAGGGTTTTTAATGGATTCTCATTGCCTGGAGCTACCTGCGAGCTACCACCTCCTTGGGTAGTTGTAACCTGTTGTGTGGGCCTTGCCCGCCAAATTCCTGCCAACCTCTCCTCACACTTGCTTGGGGTTTAACTGCTCCAATAACGAGGCACGTTTTACAACAAACCTAGCATCTGCTCCACAAGGAGTTTACGTGTTTTGCTTGGTATTGCAAAGTTTGTACATTGTACAGTCTTCTCTATCTTTTTTTTTTTTTTTTTTAAAGATTCGTTTTTTGGGGCTTTTTATGCCTTTAATTGACAGAGCAGTGAGATTGTGACAGGAAATGAGAGGGAGAAGAGGTGGGGAGTGGACAGGAGAAATGGCATCGGGCCGGATTCGTGTTTGAGCCACAGTGCCCCCCAGTCTTTCTATCTTTGAAGAGATAAGCACAAGGAACATCTTTCTCAAAAAGTGTCTGATTCTATGCCTTGCAATTATTACTGAAGACTGAAAGGCCTGCAATCTTCACAGTATACAGTGTGTTGCATTTTCCACAGTATACACATAAAATCCAGCGTGTTGTCACGTGCTGATATTCTCTAATAACTCTCAGACTCTCGGGATACTTTGATTGGCCAGCCGACCTCAGGTTTTACTTCCTGTTTCAAACTATTCCAGCCTCCATGATGGAGCGGGAGAGTGGCCCTCTCAGTTTTAATGAATGTTTTCTGTTAATTTGCCCCCACTACTGCAAGAAGTTCATATATGAATGTACACTTTCATTATCATCATATACCATGCCTTTTGCATCCAGCAAAGGAAAAAAGAGAGACCGAGAGGAGATTTTTATACAACAAAATGACAAAGCTACAACTGAGGAAGTATTGAGTCATTGGAAATCGGTTTTGAAATTCCGTTGTAAAGACTTGCTTACATAAACGAGTTTTATCAAAGCAAGGCTTTTCTTTAAATATGGCCAGTGAAGCAGCCCATCTTGCACTACCTGGTAGTGCAGTTCCCTGTTATGGTTTCTGGCTTGATAGAGGGACAAAGCCTCAGCTGCATGTTGCCGTGAGGTGGATTGTGCAGATGATTGACATGAGCCTTCTTTTTTGCACTGGCTGCGCTGTGGGCACCCACTAAAGAATGGGGTGTCATGCTGGAAGCTCCTGGAAGATGAAGTGAAGGGAGAGGGGGGCACAAATTGGAGTTCTGGGGAGGCTTACGATCGGTGTAGCTGATACAATTTTGAATGTACCGCAGTGACCTTGCCTGCAAGGAGACTTGCCAGACAAATGTCACAGTAGCTCAGTGTGGATTGGAGACCAGCGTCTTAATCAAAAGGTGCTACTCTGAAATTCTAAAACTGATTGTTCCAATCCATGATTGTGATTGGCTAAATCGCGTTCCATGCCGTTGTAAAATCCAGCATAACATAAAGTTGTCCTCATAACATTCTATGATAACATTCCATATTACTGCGCATCGGATGGCAAGGCAAGGCAATTTTATTTATTTAGTGCATTTCATACACATGTGCAACTCAATGTGCTTTAATTTTTGAAAGAAAGAAAGACGTTGGCTAAATCAGTGCAAAACACTGACTCGCGGGGCTGATTGCTTTCCTAAAATTGTCACTACAAATATTTGATATGGTTTCATTAAATAAAGACAATTACATTTAAGCAACAAATAGTTTCATAATAAATCGTCTTTATTCCACCACTACTGGAGCCCGGCTGGCACTGGCACTGCTTCGCGTTGTGCCTAACAACTCCCCTTACCTGTTCTAAAATCAGTGCAAAGCACGGCTTCTTGGGGCTTATTGCTTAAATCTACTCTGGTCACATATTTTATCTCGAGACCTTTTAATGTAATACCTGCTGATGAAATAGATTTAAGCAATAAGCCCCAAGAGGCCGTGCTTTGCACTGATTTTAGACGTGGTCGTGACCTATTATAAAGTCAATCTGCATTCCTACCTATATTTTTTATATAATTATAAATAACTATATTGACAAATAATAGTTTATCCTTGCTGCTTTTTAGAAATGTTTTACAAAAGCCACTTAGACCCTATAACAGTTAAATATTACTGCTGGCACACCTTACATTTACCTTACAGCTGCCAGAGCAAAGACATTATGTCCAGTCTCTGACTCTCACTGACTGACTCATCTTTAAACAAGACTATGAAAAATCTCCTTACTTATTTATTTATTAAGCTTGAACTCCTATCAGTCAAGGACAAACAACCAGTATTTAGTAGTATGTGCACGTAGACGGTGAAACTCCCTAAAAGGAATTCAGAGGAAAGGCGGCCCGGCCCATTCAGTTGAGTCTTGGGCCATCCCCTATTCTGATGACCGAAATCCAAAGACTTCCTGTTTATTTTGGAGAGGCAGATGGAGGTGAAGTCGGAGGCAATGAGGAAGAGAGGAAGGGAGAGGGTGGAGGGGTTGGGGGGGGAGCAGGGGTGGGCTTGGGTGGGCTGCTCAGTTTGGGGCTTTCCATCCTCTGTGTCGAGAGGGAGAGGGAGAGGGAGAGGGAGAGGGAGATGGCTATTCGCAGGAGAATAAGGAAGAATGCTATCTGATTTATTTCTTATGTATGAGGGCCAGACCAGAGTCACAAACAACAGCAATTCAATTTGGTTTTGTTTGTCTCAAGTTTGAATTGCCTCTCCAACAGGCGGTTAGTCTGAGCTCTCAGGCCCCCAGCTAGGGCTGATTTCCCTGCAGCGAGCTCTGTTGGAGGAGGAGGCCGCCAGGCTCACGGAGGGAAGTGCTGCTAAAGCTTTGGGAGTCTGGGACTTGAGGAATGTCGTAAAGGGGAGGAGGAGGAGGAGGAGGAGGAGGAGGAGGAGGAGGAGGAGGAGGTGTGTGTGTGGTTGCAAATAGAATGTCAGTATATTGCTATGTATTCAATAATGTAGTGATAGTCTATATTATTAGGATTACTTAAGTTTGAATGTGTGCAGCAGTTACAAACGCAGGTTTTTGCTAGCATGTGCAGTAGAACTGCAGGTGACGTGCACAAATGCTTTTCATAGAGGTTTTGCAAAGTACATGTTTATTTGCTGTCGGTTATGTGAGGCGGTGGAAGTACCCTTATCCTTGTCATCTGGGTACCTGATGGTTCATTAAGGCATTGGTACATTAAGGCATAATGCCTTAAGGAACACTTGAATTAGTCATGCTGTTACATAATCAGGAGGCAATGAAGTAAATATGCTCAATGGCTTTCTTAAGGGGATAGGTTATTCAGCATGTTTCATTTCAATAGACCCGGCAGTATATATGATTGATAGTGGGTGCTATGTTTCCCCACCAGTGTATCATTGTTCTGGTAATATTTTTTTTTATATAGTAATTGGATTGCAAATTGCCCTTCTTTTATGTCTGTTTGCATATTACTGAGGCTCTGCAAGGTCCATACAGTAATTTCCTCTGGGTGTCTTTACATTAGCAGACGGTCAGGTCTATTCTATAGCATAAGAGAGATGTGCAGCCATAAAATTACCCTGAATGAAGTGTTGACTGGAGGTGACAAAATGCGAGCATTTATTTATACACGCTCACAATGCAATCATAGAGAGGCTGTCATGGATGCCATTGAAAGCCATGGGATGGGTTTTCTCCCTCCCTTTCTCTCCTAATTCTCACTGAGCCCCTCATTGGGCCATGTCAGATTAAAAACTAATTTCCATAATAATCAGAAGGCATTAGCTGTCAAACTGAGGTTTGCGTCGGGCTGTAATCTTGGGACGCCTATGGACATCCCTTCTCCTTATCTGAGGGTTTGGCATCAAAGATGTTTCCGCTGCAATTTTCCCTTTGGACACAGAAATGAATGCTTTGCCATAGGGCCCCAATCAAGCCTGGGATAATGCAGCACAAGAGCCCTCTCAAACCGGTTGTTCCACCTCCCCAAGGATGCATAGTAGCACTGAAGATACACACACACACACACTGGTTAAGGGGAACTCTACAGCTCAAATATCAATCGCCCAAGAAAAATACATTTAGTTTCAACTTGAGTGGATATAAGTAGTGTACCTAATCAGATTTAACCTGTGGGTGGGCTCACATTGACATGGATAATAGTAGGGTTCAGTATTGAACCTTTTTCACGTGTTTGTCTTTGCCTCCCAAGACTACAACAACAGCATCGTCCACGATCAATAGCACCCCACTCAGTAGTTCTCTATGTTGTTCCAAGTTTCTCAGTTGTCGTGTTTGTTGGTTTCAATCAGAAAAGTGTGATTGAGTGCACTTTTTTGGGGATCAGCCACGGTGCTGGGCCTGGTACCATCCTCTGCTGGCAGCAGAACTCGGGGCAAACAGTGCCGCGCCAGCTGGCCGCGGTCATCAACAGATGCCCGCTGGATGAGCCTCGGTGGCCCTGGGGCCCCGCGGTGCACTACTGCATCCCGCTGAGCACATCTCATTAGCCTTGTAATAACCAACCTGCTCTTCCTGTGGAAACTGACACCTGCGCACAGAGGCTGTGCGTAGAGAGATGGATGAGACGGAGAGATGTGGCTAAATTTCACAGGCATTGTTTCTCAGGTGGCTCTGATGAGAACTTCAAAGCGTGCGTGCGTGCGTGTGTGAGAGAGCGAGCGCACACAACTTAGACAGAAAGAGATTGAGTGTGTATGGTGGTATGAAAGATTGCATGTTTGTGAATGGGAGAGAAACCCATGAATTCATTTTTCTCTCTTTTCCTTTTTTTTCACAGAATTGGAGGCTAAGGAGGCCTGTGACTGGTTACGGGCAGCCGGGTTTCCCCAGTATGTGCAGCTGTACGAAGGTAACTCACTTTCACCCTCCCAATTCTCTTTCTATAACTACCTCTTTGGAGTGTAGACTTCGGGCCAGTGAAGTGTAACATCCAACAGCAGACATGGTCAGTTATCCTGCATGACAGCACTGCAGCTTAGTGTGATGGGAAATGGAATGGACTAAAGGCTCTGCATCTCTCCCATATTCCATTCTATCTATTATTTTGCTCGCTCTTTCTTTCTTTCTTTCTCTCTCTCATTTATTCATTCATTCTTTCATCATTTTTTCTTCATCCCCTCTCTTTTCTTCTCACTCACTTTCCTGCCTTCCTTGTGGGCGCTGTGGGTTTGTTGGCAGGTGAATGGAGGGAGGGAGGGAGATGTGGTTCTGTTGGTTCTGTCACTGCCAGAGGGCTAATCTTTGATAGCAGAGGTTTTCCTCAGTGGGTTGAGAAAGATGTGGACAAGTGGCCAGATGGTCTGGATCCCTGAGGCATGACCCAGCATAACGTGTGCTAGTACCCCCTATCCCCCACCCCTCACGCCAGCCAAAAGGTGGACGAAGCCAAAAAAAAACGAACCGCCGCCATAACAACGCTGATTTTGTTTGGTTGTTTATGGATCTGTTCATTTTCTGTCAGCTCTTTGCCCAGCGTTGCATGCAAGGATTATGGCTCAAGCTGGTCATGCATTGCATCAACATTTAACAGTCAAGCCCTTAGACCAATCGCAAGATTGTTCGATCACGTTTAGTTCCTTCCTACATGTATGTACAGCATACAGCTTTTTGTAGGTACGGCGACACAGCCATGCATCGGTACCTATCCACATCTAACAAGCCAGTGTAAGGGCTTGGGGAGGTCGAAGTCCATAAATATCCCTGCTCCATCTCTGACTTGGCTGGTTTGAGAGCCAAGCAAATCTCCTGGTTAATTATGAGCAGTATGTCGGCTTACAGCGACACGTTGCCAAGAGCAAGAAAGGGCGAGAGGGGAGTTGAACTCTTGCTTTCATGTGGGGGTAAAACAAAATCAAAGTTAAGACAGAAGCCGGGCATTTGGGCACCTTGCCAACTCTTGAGCACCTTTTTTAAGGGCACAACTCGCTGAAAAAAATAGTTTCTTAATTCGAGAGCGCTGATAGGGTATTTGAGAGAGAGAGAGAGAGAGAGAGAGAGAGAGGGGGCATCAAGGGGGTCTTAAGACACTTGAGAGGCTTCCATCCTTCGGTAACCTTGCTGTTGTAATTCCCGGCGTGCAGGTGTAACCTGGATGCTGATCTGGCCCTAAGTGCAGTGTGTCTAAAAATGGGGGCCATGTGTAACCGTACAGGTCCTTTTGTGGATTGTGGCCATCGTTTGAACACATAAGCAGTTCAAATAATGAAATTCAGTTGAATGTTAAGATAAATTAGATTTCAATTTAACACTGTTCATTATTACCATAAAGTTACTTCAGTCCTATCAGTTAGGCCCTAGAAATTTAGTTTTTTTTTTCAGTTGTGTTTGTCTCTCTACTGCGGGAAGGGGAAGCAGGCTGAGACAAAAGAGGGAAATGTGACGTTTGAGGAATGCGGGGAGGCCCTGCGGGCTGTCCACTCCAGATCCGCACACCTGGCAACCGCAGCTTGCCCCAATCCAACTGGCACGCTTTGTGTTTTTGAAAGTTGTCTGCAATGACACCTGGTTGCCAGACCTGTGGCAAGCCTTTGACACTGCCATCATGCCGATCGTGTGGCGAAAGTGCCTTTGTCTCCGCATCAAGTGGAAGGGAAGGGGCGGGGGGGTTGGACATTGTTAGTGTGGCCCCCGGCATCACTCCGACTTGTTTGTGATTGTGAAAGGTGCCAAGGGGGAGCATGATGCACAAAGAACACCAGCTTTTGACAGGCAGTGCCAAACAGCAGCTTTAACTGAAAGGCTGAAGGACATCTCATTATCACAGAAATGCTTGTGCACCTTGTCATTTCTTTTCTTTTAAGCACTTCTCGTTCCATGTCTTGAATATTTCTCTGTTTCCTTTAATTGTTGTTTGTTTAAATTGTTTGATTTTGTTTATATGTATCTACAACCTGCATTCTCTTCTTTTTTTCCGTCTCACAGTCAATTATTCTCTCTTTTGTTTAATTTGCAGCTGCGCATTTCCCCATTGACATTGCCTCTGTCAGAAAGGATCATGGATTCCTCGACCAGGACTCCCTCAAATCCCTCTGCAGGTAATCCTGGGTGCAGTGAGATGTTTCACAGGGGTTTATAATTGCCACTTTGCTCTCTTCAGGGAAGAGGCTACTCAGGTGGGAAGTTTGCCATTCATTCCTCTAGAACAGCTGTGGGCTGGACGGGGGAAGAAGAGCCATGATCAGGGCATCACAACTAATGGACTACCAGAAATCTGTCTCACTCTTACTGATTCTCTCTCTCTCTCTCTCTCGCCCTCCCTCTCTCACTGATTCTCTCTGCCTCCCTCCCTCCCTTCCTCTGTATCTCCCTGTCCCTCTCCCTCCCTCTCTTCCGTCCTTTGTATCTCCCTACCCCTCTCTTTCTCTCCCTCCCTCACTCCATCTCATGGATACTCAGTCTCGTTCAGCATCTTTATAAAAGAAGCACGGCACAAAGCATAGGACCTGAGGCAGGTAATATCTATTCCATGCGTATAACGGATGCTCTTGAACTGCAGTTGGAGAGGCGACTAGGAAGGGCAGAGAGAAAGAGAGGTGGTAGTTGGGGGTAAGGGGAGGGTGGAAGGGGGTTGAGAAGGAGAAGGCGAGGGAGGGTGTGGAATGACAAAATGTCCAATCCCATTGTCCAGTAGCTCAGAGGCTAAAGTGGATGTCGCGCTTAATGATGTGGGTTTAGCTGGAGCATCTTTAGCACTGAAGACCTGTCATCCTGAATTGCATTCAAGAGCATGAGTTCTTTTTTGTGTTGTCAGTATAACTTGCAGTGCCTCAACCCTGATGGCACATGATCATTCGGAATTCCAAATATCCTATCAATCACTAGCGTGGCCTTAGTACTGATTATCTCCAATTGAAAAAAGTATATATTTGTTGCAATGATTCACAAGGAACCCTGTAAATGTGCTTTTGTAAATACATGCACGTGTATATATGGTTGCTACTGAAACCAAGGATGTAGTCTAAAAGCTAAACTAGAAGGGAACTTGGAGAAGCAAGATCTCGCAATGCAAGATCTCGCAATGGTAACAAAAGGGAGAAATAACTTGTGCATCTTCCCCTGTGATTTAGATCCGCTGCAAAATTCAAATGGGCTCTTCCTTGGCCCATGCTACACCCGTCCACCAGGTTGAATGAAAACGGCCTGGCAGTTTTTATGTAATCCTGGTACCAAACAAACAAACCGAACTGAAAAATAACCTCCTTGGCGGAGGTTAAAAAAGATCATAAATGTATGTAATGGGTAACACGACTGTTTGGATACTCGGTCTACAGAGATTTAACAGATTGAACTTGGGTCAAGTTCAAGTTCAGTCTGTGTAATTCACCTTATAACCTTGTCTAAACCCAACCCATAACCCTAGTTTCAACAGATAGTTTGTTTATAATCTGAACATCTGTAGATTGTCTCTAGGGGACCCATCCAAATAAAGTGTGACCATTTAGTAAGACATTTATCTGCCTTTTGTAGGGTAAAAGGGACACAGATGTTATTGTGAGTAGTTAGTTGTAATTTACACTTTGAAGGTGGGATATAACAAGGCTTTCATAAAGAAAAGAAAAGAAAAACCTGACCTAATCAATTTTCCTGATTTACTTTACATACTTTACAAATACATTACTGATTTTTATAATTCAATTCATATTTGTTAAGGCTGACCAGAGGAGCCGCATGATAATCTTTCAGTTCTTGTCGGAAGTGCTATTTTAGACACCCAATTCACCTATTGCCTTAAGACCTATGACCTTAAGATAGCCTGTAGTTTAATAGGTTGTAATGTGTACCTCCTGTCCTACCTATGCCGTTTCTCAGTGAGCCCCAGTGCCAAGATCTTAATATGCGTTGGGTCCTTGTCAGACAGCAACAAAATAGCTGATGACAGGAGCCCATTGTTAATGTATTCTTTCATCAAAGCAACTTTAAAATACATGAAAGGAAAAGTGCAGAAGTCAGGTTTCGGGGGGGGGGGGGGGGGGAGAATCTAACTGTTGTTGAGTAATTGCTCCAGGTTTTTAATTAATTCTCTTTATATGAGTCTTGAGAGGGATCAGTCCGTGTGTGTGTGTGTGTGTGTGTGTGTGTGTGTGTGTGTGTGTGTGTGTGTGTGTGGGGGGGGTGTAAGTCAGGACACTTTAATAGCTTTTCTACGATTAAAAGGGTGTAAGAAACCATAAACAATGCAGGTATTCACAGAAAATACACTATAATAGGACACATCTTTTGTCTTCCAACACAAAAACAAGCTATACATAAGAACATCTGGCCAACCAAGTAATACTTCATGCAACAGTAAGGTGGTCAACACATCTAGAAGGATACTCTTGAGAGAGTCAGTGTGTGGTGGGGGAATTCAGGAGATCTCAATAGCTATTCTACGATAAGAGGGTGTAAAAGACCATAAACAATGCAGGCATTCACAGAAAATAGACTTTAATAGGACACATCTTTTGTCGTCCAACACAAAAACAAGCTATACTGTACAGTAGAAAATCTGGCCAACCAATCATACGTCATGTAACAGTATGGAAGGACATCTAGAAGGACCCCTAGAAGGATACTCTTAATCTCTCTTGCCCACACCCCCCCCCCCCCCCCCCCCTCCGCTACCTCTGTAGGTCTCTTTCTTATCTTCTCTTTCCTTCTCTACCCCTTTTTGTTTGTATTTGTGGGTTTGATGTGTTGCCTCTTTGAGTTACATTCACCCTCCCAGCTAATCAGACACCTCCTGGGTCGGGCATCATACCCAATAGGCCTACCCCCTGCAGCAGATAACCTAATGCCATATCAAAAAGTGACAGAGTGGAACTGGAGAATATGCTCTCCCTGATGATGAGCCTCTTTTTTCACTGAACACATATAATAACATTATGCATCCGTGATGAGTTCAGTGAGCTCGCTCTCCGTGCAGCTATCAGCTCTCTGCAGAATGGAATTCTAATCAGTCCCTACCATTCCTAAACCTTAGCAAATCAGATCACACATTGTCTGCATACAATACAATGGTCAAAAAGTATGTATTTTGCTTTCTCCTCTGAAAACAGTCCTTAGCCCACAGCAAGCGTAAGGTTTTTCATAACCCTTCCTTTGTGTCTGTCCCCCTTGAAAAAAAACTGCTCAGTAGCTACATTTAAATGTAGATTCTGGATCAAGGGCTATCTATATTTATTTCATGTGTGAGATTGGTTCTGGTTCCCTTTCAGAGAAGTGTCACCTGGCGCAGATTGAACAGAATTATTTTGTAGGCAGTCACAAAACAGGCAGAGCGTCGCGCTCTTCACGCCGCTCACACACTCCAATAGAGCCCTTAGCCACTAGCCTCTCTTGCTCTCCTTCTCTCTAACTCACTAGCTTCTCTTACTTTCTTTTATGTTTTTTCTTTTTTGGCTTATCCTTTCTACCACCTTTCTTTTTTCCTTCATTCCATTCATACTTATTCAGCATATGTATATCCTCTCAGTTGTTATCCCCCTCCCCTCCTTTTACACTAGATCTGCTCTCCCCATGCCTCACGTGCCAGTTTTTTCTCTAGCTCTTCCTCTAGCTCTTCTACTAGCTCTTCTCTCCCCATGCCCCATGTAATAGCACTTCCTCTAGCTCTTCTCTCCCCATGCCCCATGTAATAGCTCTTTCTCTAGCTCTTCTCTCCCCATGCCCCATGTAATAGCTCTTTCTCTAGCTCTTCTCTCCCCATGCCCCATGTACTAGCACTTCCTGTGAGCTTGACTTTAGAAGAAGCTTTTCGGAAGTTTCTGGCTGGTGTATAAATGGATGATTCCGAGTAGGGAAATCTGCCTGTTGACACACACTCGTTTGGAGACATGGCCTGTGACTAAGATAAGACGCAAACATTCAGACAGTCTGACAGTCTTAAGCCGCTCGTGCCCGGTGGGACCTTTTTCACAGTTTTGGCTGTGTGTTTGGCAAGGGCAGGCAAGTAATCCTGGTGGTTTCCATCCCCTAGAAGATCCCACCTGCATGTAAACTCAAAGTAACACACTCCCACAAGGAACAATGTGGTTGTGGGATAACACTGTTTGTAAGCACACACACACACACACACACACACACACACAAACAGAGAGAGGGAGACAGATGAGGATAATGGTTTTACTGGAGCCCATGGGCTAGCTGAGTCATTTCTCTTTAAAGCGTAGAGGATTGCATTTTGGTATATGAGCATGCAAGCATGGGGGTCTTTTCTTCTTTCTCTTTCCATCTCTGTACCCCCCTTCCCTCTCTCCCCCTCCCTTCATGTGTGTGTGTTTTGTATAATTAGCTCAGAGAATTAGTCCTTTTACTGATTTGGATTTGGACACCAAATCAAACATTGAAGTGTACTTTGTCTCGAGTCGGGCACCATGCCCAAGATGCTTATGCCAGTTTGATGCACTCCAGATGTCAATCAAAAACATTCTGGACTGGGGGAAGGGTGGTATTCTCTCTATTGAAGAGATAAGGAATTGCTATTCTATCCTCCCCAGAGTGAGTTGCAGACAGAAAACACTGTGTGTGTGTGTGTATGTGTGTGTTTTCAGTGGCTGTTATGAGTCTATCAACAGTGAAGCTATCAGCTTTTAGGACAATTAAAATCCTATCTAGTCTCCGCCATGTTTGGAACATTAGTGACCACGTCGCAGCTTTACCTGTTAAAAGATGGTGTCTCATTGGGTGGTTGTTCACAGTCCATGCTGAGAAGTTGTACATGTTTTAAATTAGCCATTCAGTTATACAGAGATTATACCCTTGCCAGGTGGCCATTGCATCACATTAAATCAGCAGGGGGACTCATAATCTCATTGTTGGGGCAACACCTGTTCTCACTGTTTATGTTATGTGATTGGTTTTCCTATTTCTGTGTGTTTGTCAATAGGAGGCTGACGACACTAAACAAGTGTGCTGCCATGAGACTGGAGGTTCACTTTCAGTGCAAGCAGGTAGGTGAGGTGGTACTGTTTGGGACATTGGTCAGACTGGCTATGTGTGATATGCATAGCCAAATGGACAGATACGACTTATGCCACCAATGTTTCTGTAGGATTTGTCACACAGTCCTCTCAATTACTTTTTTTTAAATTAGTTTGCCCTCAGCTGACCTTGTATGTCGGCTTTTAATCCTTTTAGTGTGTGTGTGTGTGTTTGTCTGTGTTTATGTGCGCATGCATGTGTGTAAATGTGAGTTAATGACACTTCTCTGTTAATATTCTGGTCATACTTGTTTTCTTTGTGTGCTTGTTGGTGTAGGTTATTGCATATTTTGCATGAAAACTCTGGTGTGTATTCTGTGTTGGTATGCCATGCAGAGTGAGGACTCGGAGGAGGATGACGTGTGTGCAATCAGCGACAGGTGGGCTTTCCAGCGCGAGAGCAAAACCTGGTCGCGTCTTCGGCCGCTCTCCCCAGGCGATGGAGTCGGTGCCCCGCTCCGACCTCTAAGGGCATCGGCCAGCAGCGAGAGCGTACTGAGCGACTTCAGCAACCTGGAGGTCACCTCAGTCACTTCTGCGACCTCGGCGCTGAGCGATAGTAGCCTGAGCGTGGAGAGTGCGCGTGAGACCAGCCCGTCGGAGGGAGCGACTGCCTTCAACAGTGGCGTTGCAGTGGCAGCCGACGCCCACCAGGACGCAGATGGCGAAGAGGAGGAGAAGCAGAGGGAGGTGTCACCAGCGAGAGAGAAGCCCAAAAGATGCTCGCGGTCCTTCTTCCGGAGGATGGAGTCGTTGAGAAGAAAGGACCAGGAACGGGATGCAGTTGACATGGCAACAATGGCAAAGATGCAACCGGAAGGTCTCCACTGCACCTCCAATGAGAGCCTGCCAGGGCTGAAGGCCAAAGCAGGGAAGGCCCACACCATCTGCAGGAGCAGCATCAGCCACAGCAAACTACGCGACTTCACATCCCGTGTTCCTCGCCGGACCTGCCTCTACCTGGAGGACTACCAGCTCGCCTGGGCCCGTCCCCAAGCCTCAGACCGCATCGGCCCATTAAGGAATAGGCAGCAAGGAGGGCCGCTGGTCCACCTGCCCAAGGATCACAAGCCCGGAACATTCCCCCACTCCCTGTCTATTGAGAGCCTGTGTCCCACCTCACTTGGGGATAGTGGCAACACCATTGGCTGGCCCGGAGAAGATGGTGACTTCTCAGTGGGGAGCATGAGCAGCCGCAGCGGCTCACAGGACTTCTCCAACGATGACTCCACGTTCCGGAAAAGGCGGAACTCCACGTCATCCATCGGCAGCGTTTATGACAACGTTCCAGAGGCCAGTGGAAGTTCGGAAGAGTTACTTAATCTGAGTGGGGGTGAACGAACCTTGGATCTGGATGATATTCTTAGACAAGTTCATGGACTCCAGCACAACATTGACCAGTGGTCACGGCAGCTTGACAAGTCGCGCACGCAAGACGACTCCGTCGTAGATACTACAATACCCAGCAGCCCACACTTAGAGGAGCAGTCCATGTCAGACATGGGGACGACCATGAGTGACTATGACAGCACTGGAAACTCACTGAATGACGGGGAAGGAGAGGGCGAGATGAGGGAGAGGAGGGATTCTGGTGTCGGAGCTTCACTCACCAGACCAAGCAGGTAAAAGGGCAGTCTGACTCAGGAATGGGTTTAGGAGTTAGGACCCTATTGAGATTCTATGTAATGATGCATTTTCCAGAGTTGTCCCAACTCTCCTCCCAACTGAGTGCAAAAGTGCTCCAGGGTTCAGTCAGTGATACCACACCTATTTTAGTATGCTCTGGGTCATTTTATTGCATCACCAGCGTGCAATAAGCCAATTGAATCCACCGTCTTCATTTGTCGGATTGCGCTCTCATTGCATCTCATTGACTCAGTGAAGAATTTCATCAGACAGATAGTCTTTCAGATTTAGCTGTCAATTCTGACGACGGTCCTGAAAACTTGCACTACATCAACTGGCATGAGTTTCCCTTTTTCATTTTCGTGAAAAAATAATCATACCGTCACATAGCTTTCAACCATGGCCAACACAGTTTCTTAAAAAGATCAAGCTTTTAATTAGGGGCCTATGAGGATGATTCACTTGGGATTAAGGGGATTTTTTTTTTAGGTGGGGGTGTAGAAAAAGCATCCCAGCTGGTGTGGTGTCTTAATGAAATGCTGTGTCCACTCCTCTCGTCTTGTCTGACCCAGCAGGAAGCTCCGCTGGCACAGCTTCCAGAACTCGCACCGTCCGAGCGTGACTGCCGCCTCTCTGGAGATCAACCGTCAGTCGGCTGCCCAGCTCAACCTGCTGCAAAAGCTCTCCCTGCTCCGGCTCACAGCCATTATGGAGAAGCACTGTGAGACCAGCAAGCACGGCTGGAACTGGTGAGAGCCGCCCCCTCCCCCAAACCGCACACACACACTGCCTCTTTCTTTCTCACTCATACACGCATACACTGGTCCTCGCAAATATGCACATGAATGCATAGTATGCAGTCAAACAGACAAATAGATCAAAACACATACACACACACACATGAATGAATGAATGAGGTCAGATATGTGCTTATATGTACACTCACACAAGTAGTGGGGGTGTTATAATTTGGCATGAAACAAACTGCACAAACAACAACATAAGAAAAGTTCTTGCTGTTATCTGAGGTCAAACTGTGGCATATTCAAGTTATTCTTGTGGTGGTAAAAAGAAATATGCCATGAATCAACTCTGCCAATTCTCCCATCTCTCCTCGAAGCTTGAAGCATCACATCACCAGCAGGCTTGGAGAGTTTTAAAATGTATGAGATTTATTATGTGGCTACGAAACACGAAGCCACAAGGATAGTCAGACCAGATAATATCATGGCTGAAGGTCTTCCAGTCTTTAGTGTGTGTGTGTGTGTGTGTGTGTGTGTGTGTGTGTGTGTGTGTGTGTGTGTGTGTGTGTGTGTGTGTGTGTGTGTGTGTGTGTGTGTGTGTGTGTGTGTGTGTGTGTGTGTGTGTGTGTGTGTGTGTGTGTGGCCCAACAGCAAAAGGAGAAAATAACAATGTCCTCCCGGGGTGTGGTGCACTGTCTTGGGGCTGCATAAGTGTTGTGTGCTTCCATGCATTGGTGTGTGTGTGCATGAGTGTAGTGTCTGTCTGTCTGTTAATGTCTGCACTGTCCTTTTGGCTGACACGGTTCTTAGGACTAATAGATGATTCATTTCTCTGATGTGCACTCACAAAGAAAGCATTATCTTTCCTGCAGCTGTCAAAGCCAACAGGAACTTGCACTCACACACACACACACAAACACAAACACACACACACACACACACACACACACACACACACACACACACACATATATACTTTCAAACTCTTACATCAAAGAACTTAAAGCAGAATAAGTGAAATGGCAAATGGATCCCATTTTGGCAGGGTTCCGTTCACTTCTTGAATAGACAGCCCTTCAGTGCCTTCTCTTTTGTAATTCGAGCAAATGTAATCGTGGGGATCTTTTGCAGAGTGTCAGACCATTACTAAAGCAAATGGACAGA
>NC_137920.1:64699239-64749239 GCF_963457725.1 Sprattus sprattus
CCTGCTGCACAGTCGTGTCATTGAGAGCCTGGAGAACAACACCGAGGTGTTCCACTACATTACCGACAGCATGGCCCCGCACCCGCGAAGGGACTTTGTGGTGCTGAGGTGACTCTCCTTCACACACACTCACTCACTCACTCACTCACTCACTCACTCACTCACTCACTCACTCACTCACTCACTCACTCACTCACTCACTCACTCACTCACTCACTCACTCACTCACTCTTTCACACTCACTCACTCTTGCACAAACATACACTCACTCACTCACACTTCCTCACTTACTCACACACTCACTCATTCACTCACTCACTCACTCATTCTGTCTCTGTCTCTCTCTCTCTCATGAACACACACACACATACTCACATAAACACACCCTGACTATGTATCAAGAATCAAATTGATTTTGTCGTGTTCTAACAGATGCTCAAACACCATTAGCTGCCAGCTCCAAATCGTGAACTTAACAGCAAAGCAAGGAATAGCACACTGTCCTTTCAACAATAAAAAAAATTGAATGCAGGAGATTGAACTGTGTGGCCCTTTTCGTCATGCCCTTACAAGCCCAAGTCTTTGCCAGAATGTGCTGTGATATATCAATGCCTATAACGGCCCCCTTCTAAATCCCTTAACTGTGAGTCTGCACTTCTACCAGATGGAGTGGTAATGTACATCAACGGCATCCAAAGTGTAGAGATTAAAGCTACATTAAAAATCAGACAAGAAGAGCAGGGAGACATACAGTGTACTCACAAGCAATGTTATGAGCCTTGTTTGTGATATTAAGCAAGTTTGTCATTTCGGAGCAGCAGCGTGATCGTAAGTGGGAAGTGATTTTGGTCTCTCGGATCATGGCAGTTTTATTCATGAAGCTGCCCAGGGGGTCAGACTTTAACAGCCAGGAGCCTATTATCTGTGGGTTTGGGAACATGTCCATCCCCAGCCTACACAACCTCTCAGCCCTTCACACTGTGTAGCCGCGCCGTTAAGGGTCAAGAGAGGAGGCACCTTTCTCTCCACCGATGAAAAATACACCATTGCAAAGTCACAAAATCACTCCCAAACTGAAGCAGTGGATTGTCACATCCTCTCCACAAGCTGCTAGGATCGTTTTGTCTGTCCTTATGTAGTTACACAATATTGTGTAATAGACAGTTGATGCTCTACTTTATTTGTCATTATGATTGGGCACACAAGATCCTCTGTCTTGATCAATGCTCAAGAACAGCTTGCAACCGCAACTACACGTCAGAACGACTAAACGTCTGTTTGTCAATCAGTGTAAGCCTGGTACAACCAGACTCAAATTCACCATGCTTCATTGGGTATTATTTGCAGTTGTTGCATCCTAATGGGTGTGGGCTTTTGGTTAATATTCAAACCATTGGACTAGACTTTAACCATTCAGCATTGACCACTTTGGGATTGCTATATTTACATTTACAATAACATTAAGTCATTTAGCAGATGCTTTTGTCCAAAGCGACAGTAACAGTAAAGCTACAAGCAATATAACCTGGTGTAACAATAAATACTACTTTACATAAGAAATATAAGAAAACGAAATAGAAAAGAAAAAGAAGTGCAGGAATGTAACTGCTGTAATTGCAAGTTAAGCACTAGTCGAAGTGCCAGTTAGGTACGGGAGGTGCTCTCTGAAGAGTTGGCCTTAAGCTATACTTACTACTTCTAACCAATGATGCAAGCATATATATTACCCTTTTCCCAAACCCCAAATCCTAGAACATCCTGGCACTGCAGCAGTATTGCCTGTGGCAAATCAGTTTGGCAGCACTCTCCTACAACACTAATAGTAAGACCAACATCCAGATCCATGATGTGGCAATTCATACCTAACGCAAGCACGCAATTTGGCCTTAAGCTTGAAACTGGATTGATGCCTCAGGCTATCACTAAACAGATAATGAACTCACTAATATAATGTTGTGTTCTATCTTTTGTTTTCTAATGGTGTATCCAGAAGGCAATTGTGTTTGGACAGATGTGATTGCTGTGTGTTTGAGCATGTAATGCAGGTATTAAACCAGCATGTGTTTCTTTTTTTCCCGGTTTGTTTTGCCCAGGCGATGGTGCAACGACTTGCCGCGGGGTGTGTGTGTGCTGGTGTCCTCCTCTGTTGACCATGACAGCATCCAGTTGGAGGCAGGCATCCGAGCGGTGATGCTGACCTCGCGAGTCATGATTGAGCCGTGTGGACTGGGGCGCTCCCGCCTCACGCACTACTGCCGAGCCGACCTCCGGTGAGCAACTCCAATGCAATATAGAGAGCCAAACAAACAAACAAACAAACAAACAAGAGAAAGAGACTTCTCTGATTTTTCTTTTTCTGTTTATGTGAATGGTAAACCTTTTGGATTCTCTCCTGGGAAATGGATGTAGGATTACAGACATAATCTCCGCCTTTTCATTCCTCCTTCCCAACAGTGTGTCAACAAATAGCTTGTTACCAGACAAGATGAATAAAAAACATAGGCTGTCCAAATTAAGTAGGACATGCACTCATATTTGCATTGCATCTGCTATTTATAGTAGACTGTTTCACTTGAGGTATGCACTAAAATGCAAAATGTTCAAAATGTAGGACTTGGACCTTTACAATGTGAATACCATTTATAAAGACTTCTTTATCTCAGAAATATAATATACAAAAATTACCATAGTATGTACCAGTAATATAATTTCTTAGTCATACAAATTATAAAGGCCCTGGAGATTTCTAGAGGATGTACCATTACATTAATATTCATAACCTTTTCATTAATGTAACTACCATACAGGGCTTAAAAAAAAACACCTTGGGCTAAACCGGTGCAAGTGGGGCTAAGTCCAAGGGCAATGAAACTGTATACTGCGTAATGGTTTGTTGTGCATTTGCAAGTCCCAACTACTGTGTATTCCCCTACCTCGCTTTTAAATATATGGGTTGCCCAAACATCTATTCATTGTAGAAGACCAAAAGACATATATAAAGGGGTGAACATCCAAGGTATGGGAAGAGCAGCTGGCTCAGTATTGCCTCTGTTTTTCATTTTCGCCTTACCTCTCATTATTGTCTCCCTCTGGTTGAAAAAGCATCCATCTCAAGTGTACCAGGCCCCTTGAAAGCCACCTGCGTGTGTGTGCGTGTGTGTGTGTGTGCGTGCGTGTGCGTGTGTGTGTGTGTGTGAAGAAAAATTGTGTGTTTGCTGTGTTCACTTATGCTATGAGTTTTCTTCCAGGGGCCGTTCTCCAGAATGGTACAACAAAGTGTTTGGCCACCTATGTGCCGTGGAGGTTGCTAGGATACGAAGCTCCTTCCCTGTGCTCGCGGCTCGAGGCCCAGAAACGAAACTCTGAGACGCATCTAAGGACCAACCCCAAGATCTTCGAAAGATCAAGAATGTGGAGAGAGAGCGAGAGAGAGAGAGAGAGAGAGGGGACGAGTGTATGTAAGGGGGAGAGGGGACGTCTCTCTCTGGGAAAATGTGTGACCTTATCCGACAACAGATGTCTTAATGCCTCCACGCAGATTATCAGGGGAACAGTGCACCCAATTAGCGAAATAGCATGGAAACTACAGGGTCAAGCCAGCTGATCATGTCAGATCCTAGAGAGACCGTGTGTGTGTGTGTGTGTGTGTGTGTGCCTGTGTGCCTGTGTGTGTGTGCCTGTGTGCCTGACTCGCTACAGTATAGGCTTTTTCAGTGAGGTAATGTGTGAGGTAAATTAAGACTATGCAAACGTGGTGAGAGCTGGTGAAAATACAGTATGTGCACATTCTATAGGGAGGATGCACAGCATAGACATATTGATGGAACGTATCAACGTGTGTGTTTCTCAGCCGTGTGCTATGAGACAGGGGCTCACTGAAGCACCATCCCCCTCAAGGAGAGAAGTCTGTGTGCGCCACTGGCTCAACTAACTGCGCTTTAGAAATGCTCAAAACTTCAGTTTTCATTCAAAGACCAAAAGGCCTTAATGGTGCAGAAACAATCCTTCCTCTTTTGTCCTAAATGTTTCAGGAGATTGCTTTGTGTGTGTGTGTGTGTGTGTGTGTGTGTGTGTGTGTGTGTGTGTGCATGTGCGTACGTGCGTGAACAGCTTGTGCCAGTGTGATCATGCATCTTTATCCTCAAAGCCATATTTATCTGTACTGCCCATCAGTTTTGCCATTGACATGAGAGGCTTCCGTCATTCCGGAAGCAGCGCAGTGTGCCTTAAATCTGTATTGCCTTTGAATGAAAGCAGGAAACCCAAGAAACACTAAACCTCAGGGGCGTTAGCTTACAAGCCAAATAAAGAGCAGATCTGCTTCTTCTTAAAAACACCGCCAATGCTACTGTACAGGGAATCTGAAAGCCATTCTAAAGGGCTGCAAAGGATACGTATCCCTTTAATGCAGTAACTCAGGAGATGTCTTGTAGTCGTTTTTGTTAATACACACAGTAACATGTATTATCTATGCAAAATAAATCATGTTAACCTAAGAGAATGTAATATATTTTAAAAGTGATCAGCATATTTTTTGTTCCGTCTGTAAAACCCGTACATGTTTTGACACCCTGTTTATGTCGGTGTGTAAGTGCATGTATTTAGTGATGTAACACTACATTGCACTCCTCTTTAAATCCATCTGGATTCATGCCAAGGTCGTCCTAGAGGAGTCTGGTCTTTGTAACCATTTTTTTTGAGGTATTATCCCTGAGTATTGAGTGTTATTTGGGGGATTATAGTGCCCTCCGGGTATAACAAACTCCCTTTCCCTCTCATCCCCTCTCTCTTTTTCTTCAATCGCTCAAACATCCCGGTGTACAGAGATAATACACTCCTTCCTCCTTGCAACTAGTCTCTCAGTAATCATTAGAATGTATTATGTTCATCAAGGGTGACTAAGTAAAGGAGACTTTGATTCATAGCACCATCGTGCCTCCTGATAAAATGGCCCTAGTTAATGGGTCTTTTGCAGTTCAGCCTCTTGTTTGTGTTTTTTTGTTGAGATATGACCTCTGTTGTCCTCACTGTTTCCTGTGTGTGTGTCTGTGTGCACACACACACATTTGTATGTAGTACATTTTCTCTTGCTCTCAGATTATGTCGGGCATTATAGATCGGCATTGTTATATTGATGTTTGACAAGTGTCCTACCTGCGGCTTCTACTGTCTTTTAGATCTCCATCTTCTCTTTTCCTAGCTTTCTCCCCGTGGCTCATTCACATGCATATAGCATCTTCTACATCTGCTGCCCCTTCTGACAGATTTTCTCTCCCCCCACGTCTCAGCCATCAAGTGTTCATTTATTTATTTCATGTCAAAGCCTTTCATTCTTTTTTTATGCTTCCCTCAAGTTAAAGAATGTGCATTGAGAGTGGGCGTGATGTGTGGCGAAATTGTACCAATTTGCATTTCAATGAGCAAAATCATACCAATTTGTATTTTAAACTGTATTGACAAAAATGTTTATTTAACAGTAGCTAAATTATTTTTGCAAAGGTTAGACTGTGATGATGTCTGGTTTTTAATATTTGGTTGTTTCTGATCTGTCAACATTTCAATTTACTACCTATTTGTATAGTAATGTTCCACTAAGTTCAGCGTGGAAACAAATAAACGTTTTTCGAAGAAAGGGTTGTCCATCTCTATTAGATTGCCTCTACCATCTCTCTGATGTCTGTTCAGTTTGCATATGTATGTCCTGAGAAACTCAGTATATGCACTTGAACTAAAGCACTGACATGTTGACTTCATATTTGTATTTTACCCCAGTGGAAGAGAATTTAACACACGCCTGTGCTGTGAACATGCTGCATTACCTGTTTGATCAGTTGAAGGTATTGCCCGGGGCCCTGAGCTGGAAGGGGCCCCCTGAGGACCACTGAATTCATTAGTCTACTCTACAGTACCAACAATTCAATGAGAACTGCCTTGAAATGTATGATTTCGTCATAGGGGGCTGCAAGTTAACAAGTTGAGAAACCCTCTTCGGGGTCCCAATAATATTAATTTACTAAGATCTCTGTAATTAGGCTACAGCGTGGCAACACCCTACACTGTAGTTTTTACATATTTTTATAGACTGTTTTAATGCCTAAGCAGGAAATATTTTATTTGTGTGAAATATGCTTGGTCTGGGTTGACGGTGTACAAAGCTTTAGCCTTATTTAGGATGTTTCAGTTTGATAATGCCTCCCAGTAAGCAGCTGTCTCCACAGATCTGATGAAGGTAGACTAGGGGAGAGTGGGGTAATGTGAGACATTTTTTACATTTGCTCTCCTCTAGGCGAGCTTAATTGATGTATCAGTAAAATGTACACATATCCCATTTATTCAGGATGTTTCCTAGCAATTGAAATCATCAGAATGTCTTCAAGACAAAGGGCATTGAAAATATGATTGTTTTAAAAAAAGTGGTCTTGTGTCTCACTTTACCCCAGCTTAGGGGTAAAGTGAGACAGACCAGAGAAATCAACGGGGTAAAGTGATCCACTTACTTTTTCCACTTTAAAACTACCATAACAACACATGTTGTAACAGTAAGAATCCTGACAGCTAGCTTGACAACTACACATTCCAAAACCTATATCGGACTAGTACCAGAATCAAGGGGATTGGTCAATTAAGCATTTTAACATAACACTTGAAAGTAACTCCGAACAAAATCATGTACAACATAATATAATTAAAAATGTTTTTGTTAACATTCAAATGACAGATAGAATGACCAGTTAGATTAGAACACAGGCATAGGACCATAATCAGAACCAGCTAGAACAGCCTGGGACTCAGAACACAGGACCCAGAGACCCAGCTGGATTAGAATATCAGCCTCGTACTCATTTTGTAAGGGATAATGTATAGAACGCCGGTCATTATCGTGAAAATAAGCCCCGACAGGGCGAACGGCACCCCGGCGCGAAGGTTACAGTCATCTGAAGTGGATGGACCAGTGGAGTTCAGCTCAGGATTTGGCCGGTCTGACACCAGAGATGGTGCAAACACTTCCTCAGGGAAAAAAGCTTGGTTATATGGGAATATCCCAGTGGACTTGAATCCAGAAGAGATATTCCGTTGTGTCACTGCTGACAAAAAGGCCTCATTCACAAGTCCTGCAATCTGGTAGATGGGGAGTGTTTTGCCAGGGTTAGATCTCTCTAAACAGTGTCTCACTTTACCCCACAGCATATGTCTCACTTTACCCCGCAGCCACTTTTTTAGAAAAAACAACATTTCTAAGCATTTCAGGCTAATCTTCACCAACATCAATCACATGGTTTTATATGTTGGAAGTTCATCAACATGTATGATATAAGTTTTTCTACCTGAATCAATTTGCTTTGACACAACAGTTGATTTAGTTCACATCAAGAAAATTTACTTTTACATGCAAAAAACACATTTTTGTGCAAAAACATACTTTCCACAGCACCAGCACCAACCTCTCCTTCATGGCAAGGGGGGAATGGGAATGGCTTGAAAACATAATTGTCATTTGACCAAAAATGTGTTCCTTAGCCTAGATACAGGGGGTGTCTCACATTACCCGATGTCTCACATTACCCCACTCTCCCCTATATGAAAATGACACATCTTGTTTGGATACTAGTTTTCTTATTTCTATAACTAATTATTTCTCTGCTCATGATGCAGACATCCCCAAACATGCCAGTTGCTGCTTCCAGTATACTAGGCACTCTGCTTTGTAAGAGACTTAAGAAAACCCCTTTTGGTTGCCTTCTATGGCAAACGGCCAAACATGACGGGAACACGATTCAGGTGTTTGTCAAGTATGTGTGAGTGTGAGTGAGATCGGGTATCTGATTCTGCGTGGTTCATCTGATTCTTAAGGCATTTTTATGCTACTCCGTACGACACGTTTTTGGGCACATAGGAACGCCTTCAGGTAAGTGAAACGCCTTCTCCGGTAGCTGAAACGCCCTCTCCGTGCTCTCCAGAGACGTCGGACAGCTCTCCGTGTCCCCGCAAAAATTTCTGTCGGTCCGCTCATGGCGACGGATACTCCTTGGCCGTGATTGGCACACTACAACCTCATTTCCATACGACATCAACTCCGGAAACTAACATTTCTGGACCTAGCGTTTCCTGTTTCATTACCTTTATATCCATATATATATATGCATAACAGCCACTGTCAAAGGCGCAGATCCTTTCCTTGAAAACTATTACCTGTATATCACAATACATGAGCCGGCCCAAGTAGCCTACTGCCAGAGAACCAGCATGAGCGACGGCAATTAAAGATGTGTTTCAACAACGGTAGAAAACTGTGTTTGCTCCGTATTTTACTGAACTCATAATTATATGACAGTGGTATTAGTTACAGTTGAGACACCCGAAATAACGTGCATGCGCAGAAATCCTGAGACGTGATTTTTAGTCTGCACATGAATACATGAATTTCTTTGATCCCAGGAAATGTGAGCACACAACCCATCTCCCTTACGGAGATATTGGCGAAAGTTGTTTTACCTACTTCATTTCAAACGTTGCAAACGTGTCTAGTTTTTGTGCAGTAGTGAATAGAGTCTCAGTTTACTACACCGCATATCATGTTTGTAGAAAATGATTAAGGTGCAACAAATGGCAATGATTAAGGTGCAACAAATGGCAATGATTCACATTGCAAGTAAAATGGTGCGGCTGGAGCAGATACAGGGAGGGACAACGGTGACGCAGTTTGGATGTAGCGACAAACGTTTATGTGCTGTAACAAACAGTGTTAACCAGTATGTGAGTAACGTGGGTTTTATTAAAACATAGTGTGTAATGTGTAGCTATTTCATTCTGTTTATTAACCTTTCCGGCTGGCTATGTATTAACTAGCCAGCAGTAGACGAAAGGGAATTAACCCCGAAGTTAAAAACATGTAATCTACTTCGGGAGCATTTTACTCCCCCGCATTCTCCCATGATAAAGATAAGTTTGCCCTATCTGGTGTATATATAGCATTAGACACAGTCACAATATTGTGTATCTGCTGACACCTGTTGCATTTGAGTAGTGGCAGCTGGTGGGAGAGTAGAAATTGACTGTTGTGGAGGAGAGGTAAAGCCAACTAACGATTTCCATCGCACAAAGACGTCATGGGGTAGCTTGTCTTTCGGGACTTAAACCGTTACTCCCCCTACTGTTGTGGAAGAGAATTGTTTTCAGCACCCACAGCCGTTGGAGTACTATAAAGGGACACAAATGCTAACTAGTACGTACTATCCGGCCGCCCGCCCACTGTCCAACCATCCGACACGACCGTTTTGTGTACTATATAAGGCCCTTTAGGGTCAAGAAGGACAGTGGATAGATGAGTAGGGTTTGGAGTCACGTGAAAGGACTTGCGCTGCTATAATCTAGCTATGGTTGACTTTGCTGATAGGCGTTTGGTGGGTATGGATAAGCAATATGCATTCTATTCATTTGGAAGACATCTATCCAATGTCTCATTGCAAGTAGGTACTGCAACAAGGTTTGACATTATTGCCATACTGCTCACCAACAGAATAACGATTATATCGCTGTGTTCTTTGTCTCTCCTGACTCCCTGGCAAAGAAAGGGGACGGCAAGGAAGTTACACTACTTAAGTAAATCGAAATTGATTTCAAGCACAGTCGTAATAGCAACAGAGTACAGACGGCTTACCTTGCCAGATTATGAGACCTTTTCTCTCCTTCCGTGAAAGGGTTTGTAGAACCTGATAATGTAATAATTTCCCGATAATGTAATAACTCCCGATAATGTAATACAAATTCCTTCATAAGTCCCTAAAACATGTAATAAAACCTGATAATGTAATAATACCCCGATAATGTAATAAAGTGCAGGTTAGCCTCAATTTTGCAGAACCTGATAATGTAATAATTACCTGATATTGTAATAACTTTGGTTGGTGCTGGTCAACTGTCGTTGTTTTGCGCGGCTGAAAATCCAAACTGTACCAGGCCAATCAAATCGTCTTTTGTCATTCGTCAGTCGCTCGGATTGGTTGCAGCGCCATTCCTATTGCGTAGCATTGCGTGCAGAGGCAACTTAACAGACAACCGTTAATCCCGCCCACACTGAAAATCGTGTTGTGCCAGACCCTTGTACAGCTTCTTGCTGTACAGGTTTGGCTTGCGAGGCTAAAGGCCTATACCAGGGGTCTTCAACAGGGGGTCCACGGAGGTACTGCAGGGGGGTCGCGAAATCTTTGGTTGATAAGATAAATTTTTTTTATATTTCTAAAAAAAATAAATAAATAAAAAAATCAACCAATTTTTTTTTCCACAAATTTAAATGTCTTCCAAATCAGAATTGTATTTATTCCCTTTAAATTTACATTAACATAAATCCAACATATTGTAGCGAACGTATAAATTGATCGAGAAGACGTTATCTTTCAGTCCAATCGACACCCACAGCTACCCACAGGAGCTCTTTCAAGCTGGGCACCGGTTCACTCACAGCACCTTTCATGCACAGGCACTAGCCAATCAGATCGCGTTTCTGCTCAAGTCTAAAGAGCGCGAAGGTCAAAAATAAAAGATGGCGGACCAAACTCCATAGCTGGTCTTGTTTGTACCTATAAATTGTTAGTTTGACATTTTTTTGCTTAGATTTAAAAAAATAATAATAAAGAGAAATAGACACTGTAAAAGGTCAAAAAACGTTAATTGTAACTGAAAAATAAGTGAGGATTTGCGAGGTGTGTGAGCCTCCTAGCTAATGTTAGCATGCTACTACCTACAATCTTAACAACTTGCTAGCGGTGTGATTGGTTTGTTGACCTGTCAATCTCACTATAACATCTATGTTGTCAACACAACTCCATGCGCCAGACTCCTCCTCCGTCATCCGTTGGATCGTGTCAGTCAGGAGTAATTGAAAAGAAGATACATCTCACTAATCTGGGAGGATGTGTGCCATCGACACAATAACAGGGTAGCTATGTTTTTTTGGCACTAGGCCCAGTATATTATAAACAATATTTTATGCAATTTATATAGAAGGGGGTCCCTGCTCATCTCGCCATCAGTTTGGGGGTCCCTGGCCTGAAAAACGTTGAAGACCCCTGGCCTATACCATTGGGATCAAAATATGAGCAAAACAATAGTGGGTGGTTGTCTTCACAGCATCACTACTTGGTCTGAATAACTGGTGTCCCAACATTTCAGCACTGACCAAAGTTTTTACAATATCAGGAATTTATTACATTATCAGGTTCTGCAAAATTGAGGCTAACCTGATAATGTAATAACTTCCAATTAATGTAACATTTTATTACATTATTGGTATGGCGATTGTTACATTATTGGGAAATGCACTTTATTACATTATTGGGATATTATTACATTATCAGGTTTTATTACATCTTTTAGGGACTTATGAGGGATTTTTTATTACATTATCAGGGTTATTACGTTATCAGGAAATTATTACATTATCAGGTTCTACAGGGTTTTTGCTACAAGGGGAGGAAACAAGCTCTGACCACTCTAATGTCTACAACTGCAAACTATCTGTATCTTTCACTGTAGCTAAAAAACAGTGAAAGATTTGTATGTGCCGAAAGTAATACAAATATACCATATGAAAAGTCAACATATCTAACTAAACAGGAATGTCGGCGCATGCTTCGATCAATAATGATTGACACTGTTTCATCTCTTCTTCAACCTATTTACCGTTGATACTACACGAGGACAGCCTCTTGTAATACTTAGTGATAATGCAGGGTAAATAATTAACAGAAACGGCAGGTGCATGTGTTTTTGCTAAACAGGTGCAGGCCTGACCCCACTATTAATGGAAAGATTAGCATTTTATTGCAATGTTTACTGACGAGGTGGGTCATTTATTTGTTGGTTATGCTGTGATTTGATGCAGCTGTGATGTTTCATATTAATACGTCAGATGAACTAATTTGAAAGGGAAATAGATAGGTCTGCTAGCTGGTCTTCAAACCAAAACTATACAGGCTTAGTTATCTTATTAATATAATTTGTCAATGTGAGGTTGTTTTTTTCTCTCAGACAAAACATAAACACTTTATTCTTACTGTTTAGAGAATGGAGGATTTGTACAAAGAACATAAAGGATTTAAAAAAGATGTATCATAATGTGGTACAAATTCCCGTACCACACATGAAACACTTTGGTCTGCCCTGTCCTGTGTGACTCCAATCTCTGGGGAAGTTTGTGTAAGAGTGTATTTGATCATAACTTCAAATGAAACTGGTGAATAATTGCACATTCAAAGGAGTCGGTACTCCATTGGTATTCTGTGTAACATCTGTGATTTCCATCGCTTTTTTTTGTCAGGACCCACCCTGAAATAATTTTGTTAATAATGCAAGAAATCCTTGAGCTAACAATGCAAGATGATTTTCATGAGGCCACCAATTTTTCTTCTATGATTGATCTGAAATGGGGAAAATTGGATTTCCATATAATAAAATGCCATATAATGTCAATTTAACCTGGCTGTTTTGCAAAGATCTGAATTAAAATCAATATGTAAATATCTGTATTCAGTTTTTTAATAAAATTGTGCTGTGTATCTGTCCCAGTTTTGCTTTTTTTCTGTCTTTGGAATCGAGTGTGCATGAGGTCTGAAGGGTGACAGGCTGTCCTACTTCTCATTTTTGTGTCTCCAAAGTGCACTCTGAAGACAGCCGAGTACTCAATCATGAGGTCGGTATCTCGGTTGACTCAATAACTCTTCTCTACCCAAAAGTCAATGTACCACATTTGATAATTTTTTTTTCCTCCAGATGTGATTAAAATACACATATTTATAAACGTACCAGGTAACTCAGCTGCATTCCGTCTGTAATATATGGAGCTGGGGTATAACATTGTTATAACTGATTGAAAATACAAGCTAAACTAATCAATTTGGCAATATTTATGTTATGTGGTGCTATTTATAACCCATACAGTGTAACAACTAACATAAACAACTATGCTTACAGTAAGCAAGCGGTTTAAAATTTTCTATTACAATTTTGCCATGTGACATCACCATTCATCAACCAAGCACCCCAAGCACACGGAAGCATCACACTGAGAAGGTTCTCACACCTTTGCTTCAAAGGGCAGTTATGACGCACCAAATTTCTCACTTGAGCCAATACCCAATCTGAAGGATACTTTGCTGGGAAAGACATACGGTTCATTTTCTCCTGTAAACCAACCAAATAATAAAAATAAGCACCGTCGACTGAAGTATTAGGGTATTAAAAGTAAGTCAGATTAGAACTGTTTCGTTTATAATGGGCATCTATGGGAATATTGCTTTTAACATAACTCAACTGCTTTCTCTACATTGGAGACACTGACAATACCACATCAATCAGCTATTGATGTTCAGATAATGACGAGGATCTTTAGATAAATAATTACTTCAAGAAATCGTTGTTAGTGTGAATGGTATATTCATCAACCTATAAATCTCTGCATAGGGAATTATGAAGAGCTCTGTGAAAACTTAAAGGCTTTATTTACTCAGGAAAAAGTTAGTTTCTATAAATGTGTACATTCAAATCACTACATGTCAGTTTTATTCCCGTTAGAATTGACAGCTTAAATAAAATGTATTTGTACAGATAACACACTTACCTACCTCATGAAAATAGGTCAAATGGACTGGCATGATTGAATCCTTAAATGGTGGTAAATTATTGTCAGTGGGGATATGGCCTTCTGTCTCATTTCGTCTCATTCTCTACAGCTCAGTGTAATCTCTGATTGAAGCATCCCACATCTCAGAACAACAACCTTTGAGGCATCCCACATCTCAGAACAAGGGCACTTCAGCTATGGCTAACCATGATGAAAATTCATTCACAGCCTTCTACCAATGCTCCGACTTCTCTGCACCCAGGCTTTGCACTGAAAAGCCATTAAAGTAGAGCATGCAGACCTTTCTTTTTGAAAAATATGCTAAGTGGAGAAAAATACCTACAAAATGAATTTAATAAAATCCCTGAAATTTGAAAAGGGTTCTAGCTGTGCTGAACTATTGTGCGTGGGTCAGCCTTGTGTAGATGTGTGTGATTGCCAGTGCTTTGCATTTGAATCATCATCATCATCATCATCATCATCATCATCATCATCATTGTCACTTCTCCCTCCCTCTCTCATTCTCTGGCTGTTTGTCTGTCTTGCCTCTGAGCTTCTGACTTTTGGACAAACACAGATTTAACGTATATCAGACACCATGCCACACATACTGATGTACGTTTATATACTCTACAGTAAACTCTGAACTCTAACAGTGAAAAGGTAAAAACAAGAGGAGTGACAAACCACTTAAAACATCCGAAACAAAAACAAAACAAACTCAATTGCAAAAAAAGTTGGATATGTTGATATGACTACTTGTTATGCACTAATTGACTGAGGAGTTGAATATCAAGACGACAGGAGACAGTTCATGAAAACATAACAGCAGTGGATTTATTTTCTTTTATCATCTTCAGGCATAACATTCATCTTCACACAAGAAATGCCAACAGACAAACAAATAGCTCTGTGGATGATTTGTGTAAGGAAATGGCCCTTTAAACACATGTCCTGCTCTGCAACACATTTTTTTTGGTTGAGTTTCTGGCTGATTTAAGTAAACATCAAACTGCATGTTTTGACCTATACAGATACATTTGCATTGTTAAATGTGCCATTTATTTATGTTTTGTTCATGTATTGTCTTACAATATAGCTAGTGTAGATGACATGTGTAGCTGTGAGTGCTGTAAGTGTGTGTGTGTGTGTGTGTGAGTCCTTGTATGGTATGAGTGGAATTGTCCCACCTGTCTGTATGAGGTAGGTATCTGTGAATGTGCTGCAAGGGTATATGTGCTCATGAGACTACTCCTCTATGCTCTATGTTGTACATGGACAGGATTTGTTTGGATAATGATTACAATTCTTCGTTTGTGTCAAATACCTTACCACCTATCCTTGTGCATGTATTGTATTCTGTGTGAGACAATGGTACGTAGTTTGAGGGGCAAAAAACAGCAGGCGAAAACTACTGTTGCACAAAAAGAAGTGCTTCAGAAAGGTCTGGTCAAATGCACTAACTGGGCAGAGCCAGGCCAAATTTAATTAAATAAAGGTTTGGTTAAAGTCGACCAATAGCATTGCAGAGCAATTTTTTAAAACTGAATGCGTCAGACTACATTACAATGTGTCAAATGGCAATAATGCCATGGGTTCGGGTGTTTGCCAGAAGCACTTTTCCAATAAATAAACTGTAGAGCTTCAGTTGTTCAAAACAATTCAAATTGTTGACATAAAATTGCAGCTTTTTCAGACATGTTTTAAAATGCCCGAGCCCTATGAACGGACTGTATTGATTATAATGTTTTTGGTCACTTACATTCCATGACAAGCTTTTTTGTCGAGATCAAAACAGCCCATAAATCTCCCAAATGCGTCCATTCTAGAGACTTTGTTTAGGCCTAGAAGGTAAACTGACATGCATAACGTGTGATACACATTCAGATAGGAATTGTTTTATGGAACACTCTTGCGATTTTGGAGAGGTTGTGAGCAATGTTTACATTGATGAATATGAACACCTGGACCAACCAATCTTGGACCAAACCAGTCCTGTATTCCGATGCGGCCATGCCAAGAAAAGAGACCTTCTGTGGAAAATTCTTAGGAGTTATGCCTTGGTCTTATTAAACTAAATATATAAATATATATCACAAGTGATGTCATTAATGTGTACATCAGATGGTGGATGATATTTCTTTAATGCTGATTGACCCTTTAATTCAAGTCCGACAGGTTAGACTTCCTCTTCCCAGAAGCTCGAGTCTTTCAAGTGGGTTAAACCTTTTAAAACATACATTTTATTTGTATTTTAAAGCTTGGATATCTGTTAACTTCAAGGATATGCTGGATAGATTAATGACATTAACCCAATAGGGTTGCTCCTATTTCCTTGCCAATATAGAAATGTGGCATAATGCACCACTCTTCCAATAAAATATTTATTCGCTAATGTTCCCTGTCGAAGAAGGATATGTTGCCATACTTATATTCAAAATCCACATCTCAGCGGAATATTTACAGTTCTCACAGAGTTTTTGCAGCCAAACTAGGGCCCATTGTTTGTGTGTGGGTGTGTGTGTTTCTGTGTGTGCGTGTGTGTGTGTGTGGTTCTGTGTGTGTGTGTTGGGAAACAGAAGGGAGTAAGTCCATCAGTTGGTTTGGTGGCACTTGTACCTGAGGCAGACTTTAATTCTTTCCTGGAAGGCTCTCGTGGTGATTGTGTAAACGATTGGGTTCAGAGCACTGTTTATAGGCAGGATGAATATCACTACCCACAGTATCATCGTTCCTGTAAGACAACACCACCATAAAAACAAAACTATTAGACAATAAACAAGACTAGAAAGAGGCTCCTGGAGCACCTGTAGTGAACCAACGATCATCATTGTCTGGATAACTGTCAGATGAATCTTCCAGGAAACAGAGAGATTTTCTCAAGGAAGAGTATCTATGCTAATCCCTGTTGAGTTTTTTACAAGCACCAAAGCTAAAGCCTGCCATGCATGTATATAGACATTATCGCAAAGCCTTAGCTGAGCTGTGTCTTTAGTGTGTGTGTGTGTGTGTGTGTGTGTGTGTGTGTGTGTGTGTGTGTGTGTGTGTGTGTGTGTGTGTGAATGTGTGTGTGTGTGTGTGTGTGTGTGTGTGTGTGTGTGCATGTGTGTGTGTGCGTGTGCGTGTATAAAGATGTGTGTGTATATGTGTATATAAGTGTGTTTGAATGTCTATAGGTGTAGATTGTGAACTCACCTGCGATATGCACTCTTAGCAGTGAGAGGATCTTGAGCACAAATATGGGAATCCAGCACATTGCATCGGTGAAGACAATGAAAAAGAACCTCTTCGCTATGGCAACTTCGCGGTCGTACACCGTCTGCTGCGCTGTTTTTGCCGTCTTCTGCACCGAGTAGAACATGCTGGAGTAGGAGAACACGATAATGATGAAGCCGACCAGATTTAAACCTGGAACAAACAAACAAACACATTTACATTACAAAAAAATAACTAACTTAAATACAATACGCATAAACACAAATACAATTACAATACAATAGACACATTTACATTCATATTTTACATTAACAATACATTCAACATTCAAAGATAACCTAGTAATGACTGAAAAGCTGCAGTCTACTCTACATAGAAAGAAATTCATTTTGATGCAAATACAATGCGTTTGCTGCAGAGATATTTTTCTGTGAGCCAGTTTGTTGACTTTTTCCCCATTCATCCACAGAAGTGGGAAAGCTGGCATCACTGAAGGTTGCTTGTTGGCTTGGTAACTATGCCAACTATGCCCAGGGCGCTGGGATGCATAATTGTTCCTATTTATTCCCTTTCAGACACTGATAAAACACTCATTCCACCGAGCGTAACAAATGCTGAGCCCACCTCTTCAGACCACAGAGCTCTTTGTCTTTCTGGGGTCTGAGGCACGCTGTGGCTGACGTATGAAGGTCTGAGCGACCTTGGCAGGGGCCTAACCTCAAAATCTATTGATCTATCTATCTCTAATCTATCTATCTATATATCTATCTACGGTTCAGTCCTAATGCACTCACGCAGTCACACACACATACACGCACAGACACACACATACACAATGAGAGACATTGACATGGATATGGACTACAGTAAGGACACAGGCGCAACCTGTATCTGATCTCGGTCTTGCTCACCCAGGAATATCACTGTGGAATAGGTCCTAGCTCCAGGCTTCTCGATTTGTTCTGAGTGTAGCGGAAAGCAAACTCCGTTGCGGCCGTAATAATTCCCAAAAGTCTGTTTGTCCCAGAATGGGATGACTGCAATGATGAAGCCCAAGACCCAGATGATGGTCAGGCAACAGAGCGTCTGCTTGCGGCCCACCCGGAAATTCTGGAAGGGGAAGACGATGCACAGGTACTTCTCCAGCGTCATGTACGTCAGCATGAGCACCGACACCTCCGTAGACAGCATGGCCAGCGAGCCAATCAGCTGACAGGACAGGCTCTCCATCCAGATCTGGGCGTGGCGGTTGTACTCGCCGCAGTACTTGATGTCAAAGGCACCGATGAAGAGAAGATATATGCCCATCAGACAGTCTGCACCTGGACAATGAGTAGAAAATGGCACACCAACAGAAACGGTTTGTTGCACGAGTTCTATTTGTGTAACTGTGTTATATGGTGGTTTTCATCAGAGCAACTTGTATTAAGGGTATTTAGCCTTAAAGTTTTCATTATTTGATTGAGTTCATAAAAATAGATTATCATCAAATTTCACCACATGCACACAATGAAACTAGAAAAGCAGAAAAATAGAAATAGAGAAAGCAGAGCTGTGTTGTGGTAATGGGTTTGAGACAAACTCAGGGTTCAGACAGAAGTAAACGAGGCCTGCGTGACAGCACGCTTAGCCTACCAACGTGATGTTTTAGGCATGGACTTACAACATAGAGATTTGATGGCCATTGTGTGGTGTTGGTTCTCACTGGCTATGCACGATCGGAGACAGATGACAAAGATATTTCCAAAACAGATAACGAAGGCGACCACCCAGACGAAGACGCGGAGGATGATGTTTGCCAGCAGGTTCTCAAACGAGGAGATGCCGTCGGTATTGGGCTTGCAGCTGCGCACGCTGGGCGAGTAGCCGCAGTACTCAAAACGCTTGAAATAGCTGAACACATTCGAAGGCAAAGAGACCATTATTTGCATTTCAGTCACTTATCAGCACAGTAAAGATTTTAATACCTTTCTTGAAAATAATTGAACCCCCTTTTGCTGTGTTAGCCCATGGGGTGCAGCAAAAGCATTTCATTTAGACGTTGCTCAGAAGACTGAGGACTTCAACTACGTTTTTTTTTTTCCAGGGGTGAGCTCATCAGTTTAAAAGCTATTATTTCTGGCAGAGAGTGGCTGCTGGTGAATCTGAGTCAGACAGTGTTTTGGGAGACAAATGTGGACCTGGGATGTGGCTGGAATTTCAATCGAATTGCCGGAATACCACGGGTTCAGAGCTTTTTGGTTCACCATCACAAGTCCACCTGCTACCTCTGGGAACCCCAACTTCTCAAACCAATCTTCTACATTGTATTTAAGGAATTTAAGAATACTCCTTAAATAGGAACAGTTTTCGGTTTTGCCTTTGTCAGTGCAGTCATTCTGCATTCAGTCATTCTGCATTCAGAATGAACAGAGATTTGTAAGAAAATATTCTACTCTTAGCCTCTCTGAGCTCCAGGGCCTTAAAAAAACTGCCATTAAAGAATTGATTTGTTATGTTTTGCACAGAGCTTTTCACCTCAATTTATTTAGCACAACATGGGCCAGGCAGATACGGAAAATAAATGGCAGGCAGGGGGAAATCAGCAGGAAGCCGGGTGTTTCTAAAGAGCCCTGATGTCATGTAGCCTCAAACTGCAAACTCACAGACGTGAAGTGACCATGCAATATGGTCAGTCTACAGGGAGCGGCCACTTATGCTAAGAAGACGGCCAATGCCTCAGACGATAAAGGTGTGTTCATTTCCAGGTTTCCTCGGGGTGTGTTAGCAGTGATTTAACCAAGGCTTTTACGCTATCAATCAATGCCCAGAACAATCTTACAAAAGCTGCATATGAATGAGTGAAGGCTTGTCGCCAATACTTTAATCACTGAAAGAATACACCACTGTGAGCCCCAGCCTTAGCCTAAACTGATTTGGGACCCCTTTTGGGTTTATGTGGATGCTAGCCCAGGGACTGTCCAGAGGAACAAGTGACTGACTACCCCAGAATTAAACTGAAGATTTAAATGTGGAGGAAATTTCAATCCAATTTGTGAGAATGGGCAACTCAAAATTGCATGAATAAATAATAACATAACAAGTCTGTCTTGCTATCAACTACAAATAGGCCATTGTAAAGAGAGCATGTTAGACTGCCATTACTCCTCCAACAGAAAAAGCTGTGTCTATAAGATCTACGCTGGTAGAGCCACTCAGCAGCATCATTCAGCTGCATAGAGTATTTTCTTCCATTTGATGTCAGGAAGTAGCTCTTGAGCTTCTTAAAAATGTCACAAACTCGGTGAGTGTGCTATGTGTAGAGGTACTCATTTCCCCATGTCAAATTACTTTTCCATAAGTACTGATCTCTGTGTAAAGAGCTTCACAGCACCAGTCTATGCATACACATCTCTTTTATGAGAGGTGCCAGATGTCTACAGGGAGTAAACTGTCACAACTTGATAAAACATTCACGAGATGCGGTTAATACATAAATCATACCATGTTTACAAGTCTCACTGAAGAAGGCATTGCTGGCATCTGACAGACTGGGAGAAAATAGAGTAAATGAACCAACTTTCACTCACATGTGGGACAAGTTGCTGAAAGACCGAAACATGCGGATACTAATGTTTGGGATCTCAACCTCCTCCATACTCCTATAAGAGACAAAGAAGGAGAGAAAGAAAGAGTACAAGTCACTGAGGTTTTTCTTTTTCTACGTTTTGTTTCACCTGCGGTATTTATCGTGGGTAGCCGTTAGGAATGCAATGGTACACGCTATATTGTTGAAACATTCGGTACGCCCTCCTACGGTTCAATACGCATTATGTGACCGTACACCTGTCCATTTCCTACAATTGTCCAAACTTGCTTACTGCGCTTTACGTTGTACATTGCTTTGCCACTGTTAGTTACTCGAGTAAAGACAGAAACCAGGCCAAGTCCGTCATGCAGCATGCTGGCTTTTTTCTGAATAGAACGTTTTCTTTGTCTAGTTTATTGTTTAAAGGGTGACTTAATTTTTTTCTTAAATATCAAGGTACCGAAACCCTAAAACATTGATAAATACTGAGCCATGGGCCCACTGTACCGTTGTGCATCCCCAGCAGCCTTGCTGCTGTCATATTGTCATGAACTGAAGGACTAGTCTCTTCGACATAAATTCGGTCGATCTTAATACCCCATCCTTCAACAAGGCGTGTTCAGGATACAGGGAAGCTTCTGTACATCTGCATAATCAAAGCCAACAAACAAGCATACAGTGCTCAAAAAGTACAAAAAGTACTTACAGAGACTGAAGATTGACAAAACTGTCAAACTGATCCTCATATATTTTGGCCAATGGGTTATTTGAGATGTTCCTGTGCAAACATAAATGCAAACACAGACAAAACACACACACACACACACACACACACACACACACACACACACACACACATATAAACAAAATATTAAACATGCAGGGGCAAACAGAAATCAATACAGAGGCAGGGTCATATTTTTAGATGTGTGGTGGATGCCTCATCAAATTGCAATCCCACGACCAGTCAATGCCATTGAAGCAAGAATAAACAAACCCAATGAAGGAAGAAGCCACAGCGAAAAGGATCCAGAGTCAATTAAATGTCAAAAGTTTGAGAGGTGTGACTTTTGAGTGTTTCTCCAGTGTGAAAGAACACTGACAGAACCGTCAGCCGAACAAAAACTTACAGTTGCTGAAGACTTTTCAGATTCTGAAATAGTGGCGGAGGGAGTTCTTGGATTTGGTTAACCGACAGGTCCCTGCCAAAAAAAGTTTTTAAAATAAAATGTATCAATGGTCAATCATTTTCTATAACAACAGTAATACCAAGATTATTTTGGTTGAGGGGACAGCACATATGTGTGTGTGGTGAGTGGTGAGTGGTGTGTGTGTGTGTGTGTGTGTGTGTGTGTCTACACGTGTCTGTCCTCACAATTCTATTAGTCGATGCATAGCTGAAAAAGTTCCCTCCTCGATAGTCCCAATACAGTTTTTCCTCAGGACACTGGAACAGAAAAAAAAACTTTAGCAACATTTTTAGATTTATAATTATAATACAACTTTTATTACAATAACACACATCTGTACATTTATTATCAATGTAAACATTGTGCTGTGATACCATGGGTACACTGTATCATGGACGTGTAAAATTAAACATAACTAGGATGTTTTATAACAGGTACAATGAGCAGCTGCTGTACATTGCATGACTGAAGAAGAGTGTATATTGTCTCTGATAATTCTTACATTGCAGGGTGAGGGTTTGGGAGTAAGGCGTAAGAGACTAGTTATATTGAGATGTGAGTGGTAGACGAGATATATATGTTACATAGAGCATGTTCCATAGGCTTTGTATGACAAAATTCCATGAAGTAGGTGTGTGTGTGACAGAGAGAAAGAGGGGGCGGTAGAGAGGGAGACATAGTAAAACATAGAAATGTCGTATATGCTATTATTTATCTATCACACATAATGATCACCCCTGTAGAGCTCATACAGCTTAATCTACAGTGGGATCATCATACTTCTGTCATTCCTCGCTTTCTAAACAAGGCTGACAGGTGCTGGGGATCTAGATTTGACACCAGTACAGAATGTACTGCATGCATTCATTGTCTGCATGATCTTGAGTGATCCTGCCTAGTGTAGCCCAGTAGTCTGACATTAGCCATGAGAGATCAGATTCAGAGATGTTCAGAATCATGCCAGAAGCATTAAACAACTAGACTTCTACTGACATTCAAAATATCAATTTCGCAAACCAAAAGGAAAGCCAATTTATACAACCTAAGTGATACAGAACATGACTAATTCTGGTCTAATTCTTTTTTCAATAACGTTCTGTTGCTGACACCTACGTATCCTCTAGTCGCACAATAAACTGCTGGTAATGACAATGGAGAAAAATGCCAGGAGTGAACTATTTACGGAGAGTGTTCTGTGAAAGACAAACTGATAAATTAATAATATAATTCTGAAAAATGTAGGTATTCCATTAGATACTTTATATTACTGGATGTCTTCAGTACACCTTTGATAAAGTACCTTAGAGAGGTGTCTGTAGTCCATGACATTATGACCAGTCTGTGTTAGTGCTGACCTTACTTCATCCTCTTGGGGCAATTTCACTTAGGGGGTAAAGTCAAACTGAAACTCTATGTCAGATACCTAGCTAGACTATGATGCCAAAGTGTCAGACTCACAGCACTTGTAAAGTGGTGCACTCCTCAAAGCTGGACTCGCTCAGAGATGTTATCTTGTTTTCCTCCAGGTCCCTGGCAGAGAAAAACACATTTAAAATTGTGATGGGAAGCATATCAATACTTGTCAAAATGTGCATCTATTTTCTCCATCCAATTTATGGATGTTGTTTGAAAAGTTAGGTGAATTCGGTCCTGCAGGGAATATCTCTGTTTTGCTCCTTAAATCTAGTTAGCTGCTGAGTGTGTTTTGTATTTGTGGTGATGCCAGTAAGAGATGAAATTGGAAGGAAGAGGCAGTAGCCCTTCACAGCTTGGGTTACATGAGGGGAATTGAATTTAAAATCATCGCAACAACTCACAATAAACCCACAACCCAGAAAAAGTTACTTATAACCATCACAAACTTTTTACCACAATAAATGGTGGAATAATGTTTAGAAATAACTTGAAAACTATGAATAATTTGTGGTTACCATGATTTTAGTTAATACTACCAATGTTTACCATGATACGATTAATTTACTAGCCAGCTGTGAGGTAAAATGCTTTCAAAGAAAGAAAGAAAAAACCTCAGAGTATTTTTGCGGACATAGTGGATATACGTCTCATATTTTATAGGTAATGTCATTGACTGCAAACTTGTATGAAAATGTACGACTCTCTCTTTCTGTGTGTGAGTGTCGTACTTACAGCCAATGCAGACGAGGCATCTCCAAGCAGAAGGATGTCCTTGGGAGCTGCTCCATGGAATTATTCACTAAGGAACTACAGAGAATTGGACAGAGATTGTGTGACAGCATGCAGGGTCACCACAGCACACACACACACACACACACACACACATACGCGCGCACACGCACACACACACACACACACATACACACACACACACACACACACACACACACACACACACACACACACACATAAACATGGATGGAGAGTTGTTAACGCAGATATTGGAATAGAGAAGTCTCTTTCATTCACTGCACACCTATACCACAATACACACACACACACACACACACACACACACACACACACACACACACACACACACACACACACACACACACACACACACACACACATAAACATGGATGGAGAGTTGTTAACGCAGATATTGGAATAGAGAAGTCTCTTTCATTCACTGCACACCTATACCACAATACACACACACACACACACACACACACACACACACACACACACACACACACACACACACACACACACACACACACACACACACACACATACATACACATTAACATGGATAAACGGGTGGCTAATGTTTGATGTTTGTGGGTAATTGGTGTATGGGTTAATTGGTTTGCTGCTCTCATACTCACAGGTAATATAATGAATTCAGGCCTTCAAAGGCCCTCTGCCGTAAAGAGCTTATCTCATTTTCATCAAGGATGCTGTGGAGAAATGAACAGAGTTCTTTAAAAATACATGTCTGGTAATCACGTTTCATTTAACTCTTCACTATAATGCATTTTAATTACACTACCAATTAGCAATGAAAAGGTAAAAACATTTGCAAAAATATAATCAAAGTATATAGCTTAAATTATCTTAAAAATTATTATATGTCAGTGGTCAGTGATCATAAAATATGTACTGTTTTTTAAATATTTGTTGTTGTGATAAGACTTGAGTATAGCATAGAATACAGGTAATTACATATAAGTTTAATTAGTTTCCCCCCTCTCTTTAAATTGGAAAGTGTAATCGGGGAGAATGCAATCCCACTGCTTGTTTTTGTATCAGTCAAATGGTGCGTGTGAACATAGCATTTAAAGGAGTGTGCTTCCTGAGGGGTAAAATCACCACTCAATGACTCAGTTGCTTGAGCCTTTAAGCTTTTATTAAAGGTCTGTTTTTGTCACGCAGTGACACTGTGCAACAGAAGAGCTGCACCTGAATTAGGACAAACACTCCTTCCCATGAGGCAAACCCGCTTTTTGTTTCACCCCTCCCTCCCATACACACACACACAGAGATATACAAATAAACATGCTCAGGCATACACACCTGGCCTGCCCCCCTGCCACACACACACACACACACACACACACACACATGGTCATAAACCCCCTTCCCACACACACGCACGCACAGGCACACACTCACAGATATTGACAAACAGAGCATTTCCTCCCGTTTGTGCCTTCATGAAATTGAAGAGCCACAGGTGATCAATTACTTGGCGGAGAGCCACTACCCACTTGAGAAAACTATCAATGTTCTGACCAGTGTGAGTTTTAGGCGTAAGTGCTGCACCTAAGTGGCTCCATTTTATCATTTGACTGTTCCTCACTTCTGATAATGGACTGTGGTTCTCATTCACATCACATTCAGCTGCTGACTGAGGTAAGGGGCTTATCAGTGATATTGCCAATACACCTTTACCCAATGCTGTTAAAGTACTGTCCATTGCATCTATTCCACCGTTACTCATCATCATTCTTAATCGCTTCTGGGACACTGCCGGGTTCAGCCTCTTAAAGGCTCTTGGAATATTGCCCTTCGGCCATGCTCCTCAACCACACCCCGCTGCCACTAGTCTATGAGATCTTCATTGTCTTCTAGCGTGATCAACCACTTATGACGACAATTCAGAGTACCAATTTCCTTCAGTTCGATCCTCCAAAAAACTCAATACCCAAATTATTTGCCACTCCACTATGCCATTTAGAAGCATTTTAGCGTGATGGCCTTGATGATTTGTTCATTCTTTGGTAAAGCAGTGTAAAAGGCGCAAGTTGCAAAACGGGGAAGTGCGTGATCTTGGTAAGAATACATTTTTAACATAGTCATGTATCCTTTGCTGTGTTTAGCATTTCTGACTTAATCTAACTTTGAAAACAGATGTGACCCACATGGCAGCTAAGTCCCCTAATAAACCCGCAGGATATGAAGCAAGAGAACTTCTCCATAGGCACGCCTAACGTGGGGATGTTTACCTGGAAGATGTACATGCGGATCCGACCAATTTAAGGTGTGTCTCGACCCATGTAAGGATAATTGTAAGAGTGGGCTTTAAATGTGTTCATGTACACCTGATTTTACACTGATTTGTGTTGTGCGTACAGTGTGTTTGATAACTCTGATGTTGTAGGTTGATACATTTGTTCCCTTGTGTTGTTTATACGTTGTTTTATTCAAATGTGTCATATGCATTATCATATTTATGCTCAAAGCATATTTATATGCTTTAATGTAAAACTTGCATTGTGTAATTAATTCTCAGGGTGCAGTGCACACTGATATGCACACTGATATGAATATGAATACCAAGGACTACACACTGGTTCTCTATTTATACCTGTGTCTTGGGAAATTACTAAATGTGGGACCTTTCTTGATAAATTGATTTGCATTATTAAGAAGTGCACTGAGCCAAGTTTCGAGCCAAGAGATGCTGAAAGAACACAGAGTGTCTCATTTGAATCAGCATTTCCTACGCAAATCAACCACACACACACACACACACCCACACACACAAACACCCCCCCCCCCCAGACACACACACACACACACACACACATTTCACCCCCTATAGATGTTTTTGATCTGCCCTGCCACTCACAGCCACTGAAGGTTATGAAGGTCACTGAATATCCCTGCCTTGAGTGTTGAAATCCGGTTCCAGCTCAGGTATCTGGAAAGCAGCAGGAAAACACAGATCAAAGGAGAGAGACGAGAAATGGAGGGAGGGAGGGAGGGAGAGGGAGAGAGGGAGAGAGAGAGAGAGAGAGAGAGAGAGCAATCAATGTGGGGGAGACATGTGAGAAGAAGATACAAATTACTATGTATTTAACTGTGTCGGTGTGTAGATATGTGAACAGGACTGTTTCGTAAATAGGGCAGGAGGCAGTGGCACAGGGTGTGATAAGTGATGGTGGCAGAATATCGCAGCCCAAATGAAATAGCAGAGAGGTGGAATGAGAAGAGACACCCAATTGGGACGAGTCATGCTTATGCATACTAGAGAGACAGAGAGACATCTACCAGTTTTTTTTTTTTTTTTAATCTCTCTCTCTGTCTCTCTGTCTCCACACACACACACACACACACACACACACACACACACACACACACACTCATTCAATGCAAATCATTATCAAAGGGGCTCACAGATGACAATATCAGCAATATAGTGCATCTCTGTAGTGATTTAAATACAGATCAGTATTCGAGACACACACACACACACACACACAGAAACACACACAGAGACACACACACACACACACTCACACACACACACACACACACACACAAACACACACACACACACACACACACACACACACACACACACACACACACACACACACACACACACACACACACACACACACACACACACACACACACACACTCACATCCATGATACAATGCAGTTCCTATCAGACTGTCATGTGGGCTCACAAATGTGTACAATACAATTACAGTTGCAAGCTGGACAAACAGTTGGGCAATCACACCTTTGCATGCACACACAGACCTGCACAGATACAAACACACCCACGTACATAGTGAGAAGAGAGAGACATAATTCTCAAGTAAATCATTTGTTCCCTCATTATGTACGAGGAGTAGATGGATTCGAGCGTAGCACCTTTCCAGAATGATACTAACAGGACTCTTCCTGCAATGGCACTGATCCATGTGAGAATGTGAGGTGGAGCTGATGGTTGTCAGGATGACCTTTACATCACTGTGAGATGCAGAAGCCAGAGAAAATGTGAACATTTCCAGGGAGAGGACAAGAATAAGACAGATCTCCTAATAGATATTCTTCCTGTTCATTGGTATGTGTGTGTGTGTGTGTGAGAGAGAGAACCAAGAGAGAGAGAGAGAGAGAGAGAGAGAGAGAGAGAGTGAATGGTGAACTTGAATTGTGTTTGTATTGTGTTTGTATGGGAGCGTGTGCCTGTAGCGGGGGTGCCTGTTTGCGCACCTTTGTATGTTTATTGTTGTATGTGTGTGTGTGTGTGTGTGTGTGTGTGTGTGTATTTGTGTTTACACATGAATGTATGTATGTATGTATGCTCTTTGTGGCTAAATGCTATGCCTCTAGAGTCATAGTGCTGTGTGTATGAGAAATCCTCTTCGTGTCTGTGATGGCTCTGAAAAGCTCTCCCCCTTTCATTTAACATGATTCCCTAGCTCTAGTGCTTAAAGGTAAATTGTGGTATCTAGAAAAACAATTTTAGTTTTAGAGCCAGATATTTTTCTCTGTCAGTTATTTTGGCTGTGCAACACAGTGTTCATTTCGTTAATGTCCAGATATCTGGACACTCTTTAATTATAACTTGACAGAAAATAAAACACAATGCACCGCAATAACGGGAGAGAAACTATGTGGATTCAAAATAGGTGGGAAGAACCCAACAAACCTCAAGAGGCACCTGAAAGTGCACAACTCTGCAATTTATGCCACAGCAAATAAACTAGTTTCTGTCGATGATAAGTAGCTAATGTTAACTAAATATTAGCGTATTAGCCAACGTTAAATCAACGTTGAAGGGGCAGTGGAGTGCTTGAAAAGTTAGCTAATAATTATCGATTGAATCATCCTGTTAACCTAGGCAAATGATCCCCAAAAGTTTTAGCTAGTTTAGGATGAGTGTCACTACCCAATCCTAGTCCTCTACCCGATCCTAGTCCATGCTCATGCTCATGCGCATGCTCAGACACAAACGTTTTCGGGTAAAAGGCTCATCATATGGGGCTTTTCTTAACGCTTAATGTGGGTTTATTTAATGTAACATTTAATAATGTTGTAAATGCTTTATAGCATAAGGCTTAACGTCAACATGTGTGGCATCTCTTGACTCATAATGTGGGTATATTTAATGTAATATTTAATTAATTTGTAAACGGTGCTCTTCCGGTGTAGAATCACTACGTGTGGCAGAATCAGCCATAGACATCATATAGGTAGACGCCGCCTCCAATGCTTCAGCCCGTTGCCTCGGCGAAACGCGTCGCCGCCATATTGTTTCGGGAGCTCTCTGACGCCAGAGGTCTGTCAGACGTGTCAAACAAGCGCAAGTTGCCAAGAGCTGCGGTTTATCTGGATAAAAATCACGATAACCTTTTACATTTTGCAACCAATTTCATGGAGTATTCAAGGGTTTATGCTCTACGTGAAGTGTGTGGAAAAAGATTTGCCTCTACATGCCCCTATATGATGTCTATGGAATCAGCTACCGAAATGGCAAAGTCAAAGAATCACACCACCCACAACCAGTCTCGCAAATGGCACAGAAATGGCATCAAGAAGCCAAAGTCTGATCGTTACGAGTCATTGAAGGGGGTTTGCCCTAAGTTCCTGAGGAACATGCGCTTTGCCAAGAAACACAACAAGAAGGGGGCACCCAAGGCTGTTAAACCATGAACAGCAGACATATTCCAGAGGCACCACATATACCATATTTCCGAAAGGACTGTGTACTACCACAACAATAAAGCCATGGTTTGTTAAGGACACTGTTAGCAACTCTCTATTTTTTTTGTAAGAAGTTAAGGTATTTTTCATGCTCATACTGTATTTGACATGTCTTATTGTGACCAGATAAGCCGCCTTTTGGACAGATTAATTTGACGTTAAAACATTCCTTGGGTGTGTCCATAAAATGTTTGAGAATCTGAAAAAAAAAAAAAAAAAAATTGTAAACGGTTTACAGCATAAGGCTCAACGACAGCATATGGGACTTGCCTTAACGCATTATGTGGGTATATTAAATGTATATTTATACCTTTCACCCTTTTTAAGCTAATTGGCTCAGACTATTTGAGCAGTCTTCATTTTACTGCTTTTATACATCTTACGTACCCCTCAAAATGTAACTGGGGATAGACAGCGTGATCTTCCACCTCATATTTTTAGTCCATAGTGACACCATCTCTCTCGTTTTTTAAATAAGCGGTCATGTTTCGGTAAAACTGGCTGTCTTCGCTGTCTTCCATAATTGAAACCATAGACAAAAATAGATATAAATGTGTATGGTTGAAACTGGCAATCTTACATGATCTGTCGACACATGTGCGGCTTCGCTGTTGAGAATGTCACGTATGCGCATGAGCAAGGACTAGGATCAGGTAGAAGACTAGCCCCCTGTTCCAAAGGTGCCTCCTTGCCTCCTTCCTGCCTCCTTCCTTCCTTCCTTCCTTCTTATTAAGAGAGCAAGGAGTGTCCCATTGCTCTTAAACCTTCATTTCCGCTTTTGTCGACTCCTTGAAATACGTCACATAACGGTCGTTTTTCAAGAGAGGGTCTGAGCTTCCTTGATGCCCTAATGGCGGCATTATTACCCATAACTCTGTGCGCCATTCCCAACCAGAGCTTTTCGGTTTATTTTGAAAACAATGGCGGACCTAATGGCTATGGTGGCTATGATAGCAGAGTCAGAAGACCACAAGGCTACAGACCATAAATGTACATATCAGCAGTAATTAAACAACTGTACTGATATTAAATGTACTAATAACATGCCATTCTCAAATTAAAGCCAGTGACATGAGTATTTTTGGTGGTTATTCACGATGTATACCGAGTTAGCATACCTAGCTAGCCTAGCTTGGTAGCATTACCATTGGTTCTGAATGGCAGTTATGCTAAGCAGCTGGCTATCCCCCCCACCTGGGACTGTACAAAGGGCTATTTTACCACCCGGGAATAGCCCGTTAGTGCACTTTTAATCGGACACTTTTCGCTTGACTAGCGGGGGCAATTATGCCGTGATTGATTAACAAAGAATTGTCTGAATTCGTTAGGTAGGTATACGTTAGCCATGTCGATGTCAGTAGCTTATTATGATTGCTCGCTTGCTAAGTGACGGCACCACACACACTGACAGAGCGCGCTAGTGCGAGCAGATACGTACACACAGCGTGATGATGCCACATCCTCTCTGATTAGAGTGTCCCAAATGTTGAAAATGAACGGTCTCTTGATCTCTCACCACTGAGGGCATCGAGGAGTCGGGGCATCGAGGAGTCAAGAGGGGGAGTCAAGAGAGCTCTCTTAGAATCGGAACAGGGGGTAGGATCGGGTAGTGTCAATGACTACTAGCTACACGGTTATACTAGCTATCGATAGCTAGCTAATAAACTCATTGCAGAATGATAGGACAGGCCACGCGTGACATCAATCAAGAAAAAAATAAATAATATGTGATGGATTTACATACCCTTGTCTATTTGGACAATCATTATTATCATTGGCACCACTTTCTACTGTCAAAACTAGCCGTCTAGCTAAATCTGTTGGTTATCAGATTGCAATCATTTTTACAACGTTCATGCAAATATGCTAAACTGGCTGAAATCAGGGAAACTGTCAGGTGGGACTGAGGCTATCAGTCATAAAAGAGAAGAGGGACAGAGAGAGAGTGAGGAGTATGAGGTGAGAGAAACTGATAGGTGCGTTGGGTACTCCGCAAGGTCGTGCCTGGTGGCAATGGACCCTTCCGCAAACTCCACCCCCCTTAGCAACGCTTGCTATATCAGTCAAGCATTCACGTTTCCCATGTTCTCAGCATTGGTATGAATGGCGTGGCAACATGTTTTCAACCGTGTCAATTTCAGCTCTACCCAAAGAAATCACAAGCATTTTTTGGAAAAACGGCAAGATCTCAGATCGAAGCAGGCCAAAGGGTCTGCAATATGCTTATATAGGCTACAACCACGACATTACATGCCGTGTTTGTAGACAGACAAATGCTAAGGCTAACAGGTTAATTCCAGCTGTGTTTATTTGTTCTATTATCTACACAGTCGCCGCTACGCAAACATGTAAGGTGGTAAAACTGAATCGTATTTTAAGCAAGGTTTTCTCACGTTTTCGATGCAGTGGGCAGATTTTAGCGACATAGCTTCTTGGAACAAAGTAGGTGCTTCTGTTTACGTTGCTGACATTCAGCTGATGGGGGGGGGGGGGGGTCATCCACATTGTTTGATCCACAGCAGGCATTTCTCTCTCTGGGTCTTGGGTTTCGGGAAGGGATAAAATGTTACCCCTCCCTCCAGCCTTTTTGGATATCGGCTGTCAGAATTACACACTCCATAAGCGCAACGTTTTATTTTCTCTTCTCGAGCAGACGTCTCTCTCATTGACTTCCATTCATCAAAATGGCTTGCTTGACTGAGGTCCCGAGCTTAGTAACCGTTGCTATGCTATGATTGATCAGTTACCGTTTTGGGGAGTGGTCGCGGAAGGGTCAATTGTGGCATGGTGTTGCATCTTGCTGTCTTACATATTTGTATTCCTGTATCCAGTTCAGTCCCCCAACCTCTAATGATCATTTGTGATGTGCAATTTTATTGTAATTGGATTCAGATTAATGTAACCACTATGTATGGTTAATTGTTTATTAAATGTGATGCAATCTGCCTCTGAGCCGTGTGTCCTCACCATCCTTATTGCTCTTTACAAGTGACCTCTTGTGTAACGGAAATGTATTAAAACTTTGTTGCAGTTTTTCAGGGCGCTTTCACACCTGTAGTTCGTTTGCTTTGTTCCGATTCAGGGATTAATATGATACAATGTTGCAGTTGCCCCTTTGTTTGGTTTGTGTTCACACTGCAACATTGTACAGCGGACTAAATCTTGTAAACAAACCCCACGCGCAAGCAAAATGTTTCTCTCATCAGTTCGATTTTAATGAGGCTAAATAGGCTCTGTTGCTTTTTTTAAGGTGTGGGGGATTGGGGTTGCGTGAACCCGGTCGGGATGTAGAAAGGGGTGCGTGGCCTAATAAGTTTGGGAACAGCTGATATGGAGGATATGTGGTTGATTTAGCTCTAAGGCCAGGTAGGCATAGTAGTTGTATTGTGCTCTCTTCAAATCTAGATTTGATATTCTCTTATATTTTAATGATAATACATACTGTTAATTAAGTATTGCCTTAAAATTATTATTTACATTGAACTAATTGGAATTCAGCTGTAGGCATATCCTAGGTCCAGGAGATCTGTATGTATTTTAGAGACTAATTGTATCCACTATTTAAGTACTGCAAGCTAGACTACTATGCAGTTGTAGACACAACATAGGGGGTGCCTGGACCTGAGAAGGGAAGGAAAGGAGTTTAATGTGGCTATAAGATCGTCCGTCGACGAAAACTAGACTAAAACTAAGAAGGAAAAAAATGAATAAATGTGACTAACACTAATATGCCTTTTCGTCTAAAGACTAAGACTAAATCTAAAATAGCTGCCAAAATTAACACTGGTACAATAGAAGCAAGTGTCACCTTAAACGATATCTCCTGGAAATAAAATTAATTTTCAAGGGTCCCATCATTCCAGAAATTCCTTTCAAGCCCTGTTGCAGGACATTTTCAGTGCTTTCAGCTTATGTGAGTTATGAGAGGGATCTGATTCATATTTTATTAGCAGCCAAAATAAGGTCAGGCCAAAAATGAAGAAACATTTCGGGTACACTAATAGACATCTCCTGTCTTTCAGCATATTAATAAATAATATAATGAGAGGGGATGAGAGGAGAGCTGTGGTGCATGCAGTAGCATCTTCCCCACCATGTACCCCACAGTCAGTGATTGGGTCCTGATCCCACTCTCAATGCCTCTCCCACCGGTTTCCACTCTTCTCTGTCCTATCCAAATAAAGGCAAAAGCCCACAGAATATATATGTATGTATAATACAGTATATATCTAATATGATATAATAAAATCTAAGATTTAAAAGTTTCGCTGTTATTTTATAACTTGTCCAGTGATTCTTATGTTTCCGCATTTGTCATGTATTTTGTACAGATACTTCTGACTTTACAAAAAGCATTATGCAAATAGAACTGACAATTATTAAAGGCAATGAAAATCCTGTAACGACACGTTTCGATAATCCATGATTTTCCCATTGGAAATGTCACTAAAACTGAACACTCTGCTGTAAAAAAGGATCATAACCCTCCCAGCTTTGAGGGCAACCCTCAAAACACCACCGATGTGCACAAGTCAGGTGTGAAACCCCAGGAGAGCTGGAGCACATCTTGTCAAAGACCATAGCCTTCACAGGGCTGCTACACAAATCAGAGGTGTTTGACTAGGGAAAGGAAGGCTGTGATCTTCTCTCTAAAGCAAACCACAACCAGCAGCAGCTAGCAGTCCTGACACCTAACCAACTGTACAGGAAGCCACATGTAAAAGAAGGAACGGTTAGCTAGGCTTTGGAATTAATCAAGCATGTAGCAGTGACACTGGAAGCAGGACACCATGCAGGCAGAAGGATCCCTAGTATTAGGAGTCACCAGTGACATTGTGCAGACACGCAGGAGTTGGATCTCTCCTGCCACATGGACATCATGGTGCAGGATAGCACAGATGGGAGAGGATCACTTTCGGAATTCAGTGACTTCACAAAGCTGCATTAGTGATTGTTAAACACTGATACCGTCTTAAGCTCAGGCAAAATATCGTCAATCCTCTTTGAAGTAAAACATGAAGAGGCACTTAGAATATCTTTTGATGGATTACCAAGCACATTCTGCAGATAAAAATAGGAACCCACACCTCAGCAAGGTCTATAAATGTGTCTTGATGGCAAAATGTTCTTGTCTCTCTAACCCTGCATCTCCCTCTTTCCCTCTCCTCTCTCTCTCTCTCTCTCTCTCTCTCTCATGTCCTGATTTTCTTTTTCTCCTTCCTTCTTAGTCTGTGACTCTATCGTCCATATGTGGAGTTACTGCATTGGTGAGGGTTTGGGGGGAAAGGGTCTGTTGTGTCTACTCACAGTTGGCGTAGAGAGAATAAGCCAGAAAAGGCTCTTCTGGAGATGACCTCAATGCTGTTGTTTTGCAAGTGCCTGTGAAAGTCAAAGAGAATGAAGTGTAGAATATAAGCACCAGCAAACTGTAAACACATCCATTTTTAAAAGCGCCCTTGTACAGGTGCACACATACAAAAAGAAAGGGAGGGTGAGAGGAAAAGAGGGAGACGGTGAGGTTACTGACAGAATGGATGCTGGGTGAGATTCATCCACCAATGGCTGTTGAAATGTAATAACTCTGTAAAACCTGAAGACTGCGGGATATGACTTAATTTGCCAAAATGCCGCTGGATGTAACAGAAGCACAAACAATTGAAGTTGTTTGTGATAGCTTATATTCATCTGTGCCAATCATGTAAACTCATTCGTAACTCTCCAATCCCATAGCACAATGGAGCAGCAAGGGTGTCGTCTTCATCCCCCATCACAGTCAGAGATTCCGTTTTTGTGTAACCTTCAAGAGAATGATTACTGGCATTATTCAAAGGCTGAACTGCCTGAAGAACGAAAAGGCGAGCCAATTTGTTTTGTATTAGCCATCTTGTATTTAACGAGAGAGGTTGGAAGAGGAAAAAATGATAATGGGTGAAAACAACCAATCAGTCAAGAGAGAAGTACACTGAGGAAGTGGCATGACAACAAAGACACACAAGCCAACATGGCACACAATGGATTAAAGGCTCACGGGGACAGCAACACTCAACACCATCCCCCAACAATCAGCAGTAATCGTAGGGATTGGGTGAGCATGTGGGCACTGGACCTAGCAGGAAAGTCTCAATGGGTCCTCAATTATTTGCTCAGATCATGTAGATTGACAGGCACTCAGGCCGGACAGACAGACAGACAGATATGCAGACTAGCAGATACACGTACAAGGAGACAGACAGATAGACAGACATACTGTCAGGGAGGACAGTCTGAGAGATAGACAGAGAAATACAAGACTATAAGCCAGACAATCAAAAAGACATACCTACAGTACATACCTACAGTACATACCTACATACATACATACATACATACATACATACATACATACATACATACATACATACATACATACATACATACATACATACATACAAATATACATACATACATACATACATACATACATACATACATACATACATACATACATACATACATACATACATACATACATACATACATACATACATACATACATACATACATACATACATACATACATACATACATACATACATACATACATACATACATACATACATACATACATACATACATACAGAGGTCCACAAAGTACCCTTACAGCTTTTCCAGGTGTCTGTAGCGGATGAATAAATCTGGGGGTAGAGATGTGATTTGATTGCTGTTCAGCACTCTGGAAATAAGGGAGGAAACAGAGGAGTGTGAGAGAGGAGTGAAAGCCATTCCATCTCCTGTCATTTCAGTCCAATTTCATGTGTGCACAACAACAGCGTGAGGTTACGTGAGGTAAAACACGCTGAAAGCAGGTGGAAGAAACAGAGAGAGAGAGAGAATGAGGAATAGATTTCATCAGTGTTGCACTCACAGGACAGTCACATTGGAGGAGACTGCGGGTACATGCAGAAGGTTTCTACTGTGGCAGTTCACCACTCGCCCCTCGCACTGGCACTGGTCGGGATACACGTCCAGCACTGCAACACACACAGCCCAGGCAGACACATGCATTACCACACTCTGCTCTGTGCCCATTGATCAGTGACAAAAGGCTATTATCCTTGTGGCTTTGGGAAAGCAATATGGATTATTCACCTCCTTTCCAACAAAGGCTCTATAGATATTGATTCTTTGTGCGTGTGTGTATATGGGATAGTGTGTGTGTGTGTGTGTGTGTGTGTGTGTGTGTGTGTGTGTGTGTGTGTGTGTGTGTGTGTGTGTGTGTGTGTGTGTGTGTGTGTGTGTGTGTGTGTGTGTGTGTGTGTGTGTTTATATACATGTGTATATCTGTGTATGTGCGTTTCTCTGAAAGGAAAGTGTGTTGAATACACTTAATTGGAATGAATACATTGCTCCACATTGCTCCACATTGCTCACACAACTTGACCAATTATTTTCCATGAAATCGTTTAAATTACATTGACATGAAATGGGTGCAATAGGAACATAAAAAACTTAAAGCTGCCTCTCCATGTCTAGCTTTTGAAACGGTTTGGTGTTCAGTGGATCTACTGGGTGTGTATCTTGAGAGCATTGCTATCATATATTCAGGTGCATGCCTATGGAGTGATTTATAGACTAGTAAAATAATCTAGAAATCTATTCTGCAACTAACAGGTAACTGGTGCAGTGATTTTAGGACCAGTGTGATGTGCGCCCTCCGTCTAGTCTTGGTGTTGACTCCTGCTGCAGCATTCTGTATCATTTGAAGTTGACTAATAGCTTAAATAGAGAGCGTTACAGTAGTCCAGCCTGCTCGTGATGAAGGCATGCATCAGGATTTCAATGTCAGCCTGAGGGAGAAAAGGTTGCACCTAAAGTGATAAAAAGATGTTTGAGTTATATTTTTGATAAGGGTTTCAAAATTAGGATCTGGGTCAAATGTTACACCTCGGTTTCTAGCCTGGTCGTGTTAAGTGCCTACTTTTTTTTTTTTTTTAAATGTGCAGATAGTCTCTCTCTTTCTGCTTTTCACAGATGACTAATACCTTTGTTTTATCTTGGTTGAGCTGGAGAAAGGTGGGGAAATCCATACATTTACATCAGCAATGCAATTTACCAAGCAATCAATAGAGCTGTAATTGTTGGGTGTTACAGAAGTATTGAGCTGGGTGTCATCTGCATAGCATATGATCGTTTGCTTTTTTGGCTGCAAACTTCTTTACATTCATCTTCATTGATTCAGTTGGATAAACTGATGAGCATCATAACATCATGTAAAGAGAATCAAGGCTAGCTTTTGTAATTCCCTTATAATGTAGTTTAGTCAAATGTGTGTCTCTCTCATGGGTGTGTGTGTGTGTGTTTGTGTTTGAATGCTCAAGTCTGAGTAAGTACATTTGTAAATTTCATCAGGTAGCTTTCCAACTTACATTACTGTAAAGGATGCATTCTCTAAAGTGCACTTGTGTCAGTGCATACATTTCACCCTCTATTACGGAATCTTCTTTTGCACAATACATCATTAAGCCTAATTTATGGGCCTTCTGTTCTCTTCTGCCTCTGTCACATTTCATTAATCTTTTCTTTCATGCATTCTTTCCGAGCAGTGATCCACTGACAGAGGCTGCAACGCACAAATAGAAGCGCATCTAATCCCCATTTAAGACAGAAATGAGATGCTTGCTTATTTGTGCTAGCGTGCCTGATCACTGTACTGTATGGTATGGGACTGGATGGTTTGGAGGGGAGAGTGATAGTGAAATCCTTTCAAGTTCCCCAGGAGCACACAGGGCGATATCAAACTTTGTAAGATAGAAAGAAAGCAATTTTGCATTTTTTGCGGTCTGATGTTTTTTCTCTCTCCAAAGAGTGCTTCAGGGACTGAGGCCTGTTTGACTTTTTTAGGAAGTCTAACATGCCTTGATGTTTTTGTACATTTCCCCTAGCTATAAGTATTGATGCACAAGTGGCTTATATGATTATGTTATAGAGGACATCAGCAATAACAACATTAGAGTAAAAGGAATGTTGTAAAATAAAATTGTATTTAAATCAAATGTAAAATCACCCTTACAAATACCTTTATTCAGAGGTGCTCAGAATTTGTACAAAAAAAACATTGTAAAGATTTCGAGCTAAGACTTTTTAACTCTGAACCTTGTTAACATAGGTGTTGGCTATACATAGGAGTTTTGACAACAAGAACAAAAATTCCCACCGGTGGGTAACTGTCCCAGAAGCGTTAATACAAATTGGGAGGAAGGTGTTTGTGAGTGATGCCAAATAATCACATTTTTGTGAGTGATGCCAAATAATCAAATAAGCACAATGGAGATAGGAGGAACAGGTGCCACACTTGTGTATTTTACATAAAATTGGCAAATCTACCATCTCTTAGAAACTCTGGGGCGATTCCTTCAAAAACCTCCTTGTAGAGTCCTTTTCTTTTTGCTCATTTGCTGACTTCAACCCTCTGCTTCGATATAGCACATCAACTGGCAGAAGCTAGTCATTTACTCTTAAAGTATTATTCTGTAGGGCCTTTCTGTGGACACTGTATTGTTTGGTGCAATTCAAAAATGAAACACATGATCTGTTTTGACAGCTTTGCACTCAACCTTTGCTCAGTACTCACACATGCACAACACAGTAAAGAGAATATACTAGATGGTTCAGAGAGCATTACTCCTGCTCTGAAGCTAGCCTAATACTGTCTGCACAAGAACACACATGGACACACATGGACACACGCACACACGCACGCACTCAGGCATGCACGCACACACATACACACACACACACACACACACACACACACACACACACACACACACACACACACACACACACACACACACACTCATACACAGACACACATATACTGACACGCACACACTCACACATCCCAACGTTCTACCCTACATTATTTCCTGCTAACAGACCGCCGCGAAAAGATAATGGCCGCTGTCCTTGGCAACGGGTTTTGTGCTTCTAATTCACATCTTTCATATCAATCCGCAAGAAGTCCGGTCATTTTAACGTAACAGACTCATGGTAACTTGAAGTCAGCAAGTAATGGGTTGCTGCACGTCGGGGTGCTGTTCGCCCCGTCGGGATTTATTTTTGGCTAATGACCTCCGGACAATACATTATCCCTTACATAGCTTTAACATGTTGCATAGATTTTTTTTTTTACATTTAATCATGCATCTTCAACATTAAAGTGTTATGCATCTTGATAAGTGGACATGTACTGTACTGGACATTTTTCTCATGGACTGTATAACACCATTGATACTCTTATAAATTAATCCATGTTCACCATTATAAAATATTCCTACACGTTTTATATTGGTTTATTGGTATATTGGAGATGTATTTCCACAAAGAAAATGTTAAGGGGTATTTTTCAACTAAATCTGTTACAGTAACTGTAACCCAAAGATTAGGCATGTGAATTAAAGAAGTGCACATGGAATTGTGACATAAGTATGTGAAACAAACAATAAAAGAAATACACATCTCTGCAGGGAAAGGGGTGCACATTTAACCTGCAATGTGTAGACAACCGAGTCCCCCACTGGACTTGAACTCGCAGCCTCTGGCAGGCCTTGCAGCTTTGGGCCAAACCTATGGTGCAAGTGCCCTTTCCTCACTGCCCATCACTGCCCATGCTTGCTACCGTTACACACAAATCACATAAATGTGCCCTCTTTATATCTCCAGAGCACAGTTTATATTTGTTAATCAATGTACAGATTTTACAAGGGCAAAATTGTCCACACCAAGCAAATCAGTCAAGACCTTATTTGTCATTGCTTCAAAGAACCAGAACATGGCTGGCCATTATCAATACCTGACATACTTGTGGTGGGAATAAAGCACATATCACTTATGTCGCAAATTCTACTGGTAAGAACAACATTAACAAACACAGAACTGTTGCCAACACTAATTGCTAAGCTTGGTGTTTTGCAATGTTCTTGTAAAGGAATGTTGTACATATCTTCTCTTTTGAACCTAAATGTCTCCTATCAATGTTATAAAGTTACAATATGCCTTTAGTGACTTGAAACCTTTGAGACAAATGTTTCACCTGTTTTGAGACAGGGGGTGGTGATCGCCCCGCAAACAGGGAACGTCCCCAGGACGTTAACAGGACATTCGCAAGGTCCCCAATCGTCCCCAATTGGTCCCCGCCATAACGTTCGCTAGAGGACGTTACCAGAACGTTTTTGACGTTCGTAGCAAGTCTACGTTTGGTCCTTCTGTGACGTTCGCATGAGTCTTAAATCGGACTTTTAGGGAACCTTATAAATTGGTCTGTCAGCACACCTCCCCAGGACGTCATTTAAAAACGTCCCCATAACCTTTACCTGCAGGTCCTCTGCGTAACGTTCGCATGAGCCTTAAAACGGACTATTAAGGAACGTTAGAATTTGGTCACTCAGCACACGTCCCCAGGACGTCATTTAAAAACGTCCCCATAACCTTTACCTGCAGGTCCTCTGCGTGACGTTCGCATGAGCCTTAAAACGGACTATTAAGGAACGTTATAATTTGGTCACTTAGCACACGTCCCCAGGACGTCATTTAAAAACGTCCCGTAACCTTTACCTGCAGGTCCTCTGCGTGACGTTCGCATGAGCCTTAAAACGGACTATTAAGGAACGTTATAATTTGGTCACTCAGCACACGTCCCCAGGACGTCATTTAAAAACGTCCCGTAACCTTTACCTGCAGGTCCTCTGCGTGACGTTCGCATGAGCCTTAAAACTTACTATTAAGGAACGTTATAATTTGGTCACTCAGCACACGTCCCCAGGACGTCATTTAAAAACGTCCCGTAACCTTTACCTGCAGGTCCTCTGCGTGACGTTCGCATGAGCCTTAAAACGGACTATTAAGGAACGTTATAATTTGGTAACTCAGCACTCATCCCCAGGACGTCATTTAAAAACGTCCCGTAACCTTTACCTGCAGGTCCTCTGCGTGACGTTCGCATGAGCCTTAAAACGGACTATTAAGGAACGTTTTAATTTGGTCACTCAGCACACATCCCCAGGACGTCGTTTAAAAACGTCCCGTAAACTTTACCTGCAGGTCCTCTGCGTGACGTTCGCATGAGCCTTAAAACGGACTATTAAGGAACGTTATAATTTGGTAACTCAGCACTCATCCCCAGGACGTCATTTAAAAACGTCCCGTAACCTTTACCTGCAGGTCCTCTGCGTGACGTTCGCATGAGCCTTAAAACGGACTATTAAGGAACGTTTTAATTTGGTCACTCAGCACACATCCCCAGGACGTCGTTTAAAAACGTCCCGTAAACTTTACCTGCAGGTCCTCTGCGTGACGTTCGCATGAGCCTTAAAACGGACTATTAAGGAACGTTATAATTTGGTAACTCAGCACACATCCCCAGGACGTCATTTAAAAACGTCCCGTAACCTTTACCTGCAGGTCCTCTGCGTGACGTTCGCATGAGCCTTAAAACGGACTTTTAGGGACCGTTCTTATTTGGTCCTCTGATGGTCCTCTCTGAACCAGAAGTTCCGCTAGAGAAAAATGATTTTCATTTGCCCGACATTTTAATGATAAGCCGGCCAAATATCTAGCCTATTTCTGCTTCTAAATTAGCCCATTGAAGAAAACTGACGGCCTGCATAGCTTAAATAATAACATAATCAGGTAGTTTAGAATGCAACATGTTTATTTTCCTAAGTTTACAATGGGAAACAAAAACATTTATGTCTGATGCGCGTCAATAAGTGACCTTTAAGCGCAACCTGCTGTGGCGTTAAAATGAGCGCTGCAACATGGTCATTGCTCTGTTCAATGAGAGCAGAGATTCTTAAATTATTCGACCCTCTTGTGAATACTTTGCACATTTTACTGTGACTATCAATTACCTCGCACCTGAGCCAAGAGAACTTGTCACTCCATAACGACATAAACGCCCGACATTTCAGCTTTTTCTTTGGTGATGCTGTTCGAACATCTAGGGCTTCAGGTATTCAGTGTTTGGAAAGTTCACTTTCTACATGAACTTGCTCAGTTCATTGTTGATAATTCATAATTTTGAACTACGTTCACAGCTCCAATTTTCAATATGAGGCGAGTGCTATAATTTTTCAAAATCTCTGTCTGCAATACCGCTCTCGGCTCTTCCGCGCGCTCACGCACGGTAATAAAAGGAAACGCGCAACACTGCAGGTATTACAGGTTCATCCTCGTCAGAAGGTTTACCCTCATCAGATGTTTTTGGCCTCTGAAAAAAAGCTTTTAAGGCTAGTCTGCTTGGCCATGTTGGATCCTTCTCACTCAGTTCGCTCCTCGTTTGAAACCGAGGGTTTGCGCTTTAAAATGCAGCATATGCGTGTTGTTAAATAACTTTCTAACGGCAGATTAGCCTGTTCCTTTTAAACATAATAAGGGCAGTGCACGTTTGCTTTATAGGCCTTACGTAATATTAGGATTGTTGTCAAAATTGTGTTTGCGAGACGGGATTTTTAAAGAAATTCCAATCAGACAATTTGACCGGTGAGCTCTTCGTTCTGTTGCACCATCTTTGAAGGCCTGTGGAAAGCTCAATATGTTAAAGCTAGACACTTGGTCACCTTCCTATGTATGCATTGTATTGGAATCATGCAGACATTACATTTATAGCACAGATCAGTACAGAAGCATTCATATTTATTTTATTTCATCATTCTTAGTTTGGCTAGTTATTCTGCCTCCCTGCCCGCACGTCCGTGATGTGCCATGGATGTTAATTAAAAAAGGAATCATTACGGAAAACCCTCAATGCGTAGTGACTGAGATTGCTACAATATGCTTTTCCTCAAACCCTCGGAAAAAAAGACTAAGTTTGTTGGCTGTCTCACACTGTGATAAACCTGTTAAAGTGGCACTATAGTAATCAGACAGTGTTAGGACAGTAGGTAGCGATCTCGTTTAGTAATAGGAAGGTTTACGGTTCAATTCCCATGCCCGCAATCAACTTTGTAATCGTGTGTGTCTATGCATATCATATGAAATGTGTAATATAAATGAACTTGAACTTGTGTGTGTGTGCGCACTGTAAGCAAAATGACGGCTCCGCGATCTATTATTATTTTATTTTCTTCATTTAGCTCAGCAAAAACGGTCGTGCCTGCTACGTCCGCGGTGCATCCTTGAATAACGTACCCAGGACGTCTAAAATAGGTTTTGTAGATGTCACCACAATGCCCTCAGGACGTTCTTGCAACTTCCTGCAGAACGTCCCCAGGACCTATAGAAACACGTTCCCCAGACGTAACCACAATGCCCTCGGGAGGTGCTTGCAACGTCCTGCATAACGTCCCCAGGACCTATAGAAAACGTTTCCCAGTTGTCACCGCAACGTCCTCGGGACGGTCTTGGAACGTCGTGCAAAACGTCCTAAAGTTGTCACGGGAACCATACACATTTACGTTTTTAGAACGTTCAGAGAGACCATTACGGGACGTCTAGGGGACGTCATTTTGCTTACAGGGGACACCCTTCCTGTTTTGGCAAGAGGTGGACAGTGCTGGAATGGAAATCACACGCTCTCATCATTAAGGAGGAGGTGGATAACATCGATGGCATGGTATTGAAACACTGCTCAGCTCAACTGAGTGGGAGTTTTTGCATCCTCTTTCAACGATCACTGGATCCCCAGGTGGTTCCGTCAATGTGGATAACATCAATCACGGCCCCCCTTCCCAAAGTCCCTCATCCCTCTTCTTCTAATGACTACAGGTCCATTTCCCTACCTCACTGGGAGTTAAAACATGCAAGAGGATTATAGGAACCCACATTATAAATTCATGTAAGCAGGTCCTAGACCCGCTGCAAATTGCGTATGTGCTTATGTAAGAGGGAGGAGACGACTGTAACATTTTAAAACTTTTTTGGATATGTATATGCATCTGCAGGGTTGTAAACCACGAATGCACAAGTCCTTTTTACAGATTTCTCTTCTGCATTTAATATAAACCACCCACCAATTCTGGCAGAAAGAGCAGTTTCGACTTTTGGGCTAATTACATGGATTTGGGATTTCCTTATGGACAGATTGCAAAGGCTAAGGGTAGGAATCACCTTGTCAGAGGTGTGTTTTACCTCCATTGGTAGGGAAGTAGCACCCTTGTTATATATTTTATATTTATATTTTATACACAGACTGTTGTCCAAGCAGATACCCTAGACATAATCTAATTAAGTTTGAGAATGACACTGCCTTAGTCATCTTATTGAAACAGGATAAAGTCGAAAACATTGTCCAGTTCTAGATGACTTCGACTTTGTCGCATTTAAATTTGAATACATCCAAGACCAAAGAGCTGACTTTTTACTTTAGATGTGATGCTTGTCCAACCTCCCTATCTTAGATCAGAGGAAGGGAGACTGAGGTGCTGACGGACTATAAATATCTTGGACTTATTTTAGATTAGATTAGATTTTAGATCATAAATTATCCCGGGATTAATGGGGGAAAAAAAATTGCAATTTCGTGTGTACTTACCTAGAAAACTAAAATTCAACACTGATAACAAAACTATCACTCTATTTTATAAATCTTTCATGGACACCATCCTTTGTTATCATATTGTATGTTACTATGGACATTCCAAAATCGGCCATAAGTTAAAATGAGTAAAAAGGGTTAAGACCTGTGGGAAAATCATGAGGGAGCTGCAGGCTGACCTGTGCCACCTGTATCTGTACCACCAGTATCTGACCATGCTCACTGAGAAGGTATGCGCCTCAGCATCCCGACTGGCCTTTCAGTGGCAGAAGAACAGCCTTTGGGTGGTGCATGGGCATAATTTGCTTGGTTGTCCACACCTTCTCAGGTTTCTATTGCAATAAACCCCTATTTGTGTTACTCTGTGGTCTGTCTCCAATGTTGCGGTCGAATCGTACAAAGATAACAACCCATCCACCCACCAGAGTAGCAGCTGCTGCCTTCAAGTCGAGGATATGGGCCATTCTACCGAATTCGTGTAATATGCAGTCCCTCAACAATAAAAACTATTTACAAAGCAATTAGGTATCTAGGCATAGATATTTAATTAGAACATGTTATGGTCTATATAAACCCAATGCATTACATGAGATAGTGATAAGCTAAATGTATACAAAATCATCATTTATAGGGTACTTTCTATTGGGAAGTAGCTGTCCCCAACCCTGACATCTAAATTTCAATGCCTTTAAATAACACTTTTAAAATGTTTTAGATTTTTTTCAATTATTTCATTTCAAAGATCTTTATTATTGGGTTGAAACAGAACTTGGAATATTTAGAATTATTGTGGGTTTAATTTTTAAATCAATTTACTATACTCAAAAAATCATGTCCCTAGTTTTCATGTCACTACCGAAACACAAGAGTTTTAGTCCATTGGCGGAGCCTGTGTTTTAGCCACGACTCTGCATTTTTGAACATGCAGTGACACTGCATCTCTGTCCCACATGGTTGAATGGTAAGTAGCTAAATCCCATAGTTTTTATATAAATGTGTTCCAAAGTCTGAAAATCGACGTGTAACCTTAAGAATTGTCACTACCGAAACGCATGTTTTCTTCAATTAAGTAAACCTTTTGGGGTTTCATGGAAAATCTTATGTTTGTATGTGTGTTCACCTCTTCAAAGATGTGTTTGAATGCCGTGTGCTTGCTAGAATTCTTTATTTATGCTTAAAGTTAGCTAGAATTGTCACTACCGAAACAGTCACTACCGAAACATATGGTAGTGACCAGATGATTTGGGTAGTGACAAAATGAAATGGTAAGTAGTTCAATCCCATAATTTTTAAATAAATGTGTTGTGTGGACTAAAGGGCGGCCCAGAGCACCTTTTGGATGATTTTGGGAGAAAAATGAACATCCATCCAACAGTGCAGTCACTACCGAAACAGTGCAGTCACTACCGAAACAGATAAATTGAACTTGAAAATTTGGTAAAAAATTCATTTCTATGGATTTCATTGTGAAAACCTTCAAGAAATATTTGTAAAAATACACTTTAGAAAAGGGAAGGAAACACAATCTGAACAGGTCAATAATAATACTTTTTTACTATAGTAAATGTGATGTTTCCGTAGTGACAATTTTTGGAAGAGGAAAAACATTCCGACACATTCTGAAAATACAATATAAAACTTGACTGTTCTTTTACTAGATATGTGTACTTTAGATATGGTACAATATACATACGGACAAAGTTTTGGGAATAAACCATAAAAAAATTCAAAATATATCCGACATGACTTTGCATCAATTCGGTAGAATGGCCCATATATGAACCAACTAAAACTCATTGATTCCCATGGTAATAACTGAACTATTCACATTCGTAGTTCTACGTTGGTGGGATGAGCTGCCTAGCACTACCAGAGCAGGGGCCTCCCTGTCTACCTTTAAGAAGCTCTTGAAGACCCTCAGAGAGCCCCTCCTTTCCTAACTTGCACTTCCTCTCCCTTCCTCTTCCTTCCTCTTCCTTTCCTTATGCTTCCTCTAATGCTATCTCCTCTTACTAGTACCTGCCTCGCACTTACAGTAGTTACATTTCTGCACTTGTTTTATTTCATATGTCAAGTGTTACAGGCCTACTAATCAGGCCAGGGGCTCCGCCCCTTGTTGTGTTACGGCTGTTAGTTATCTGTCTCCTGCAGGGTGCTGAGTGCTGAACAGATAATGGGCTGGCCTATAAGAGGCTGGGGTTTGCCATGGACGGTCTCTCTCTGCTCTAGACCTCTGCGTTGCCGTCGTAGGTTGGATTGTTCCAGTGGTGAGAGCCTGGTGAAAGTCCGACGTCCGACTACGGAACTCCACACTGAACACTTCCTCTGTCCTCGTTGCGTTTAACACTTTAGTTTGTTACTTGTTTACCCCTAGACATATTGCACGACACTTTCATTTTAATACATTGTACTGATTGTTTATACACACGAATCACTACGGTGTGGTCGACCCATTTTATGTCAGGGCTGCCGTGAGCCAGGCAGTCGTGACACAAGTAATATTTATTGTTACGCAAGGTCTCTATGGCTTGTAGCTGGATTGTTCTCTTCTTTGTACATCGCTTTAGATAAAAGCGTCTGCTAAATGACTAAATGTAAATTAGATGTAAATGTAAATGTAAATGTAAACCAGATGTGGTGGCCACGGGGGTCTGGGGTAATATATGGATAAGGGGATGTAGAATACAATGGACCAGTGGCTGTGACTACATGGATAGGGGATATTTTGTTATTGCAATTATTGGCACATAGTGTTTGATGTACGCTTTAAATGTCTGCCTGGACTGTTATATTTCTGATGGTTGCTATAGCTGATTTTGGATTATTGTCGTTTCTGTTTATTGTATGAGCTTTTCATGTGTCTATATTCTGTGCTGTACCACAAATTGCCTCTCGGAGGCCATTCAAACTTTTCTGAGTCTGAGAAGTTCCATGTAAGCTAGAGACAGAAGACTGTTAAAGACAAAGCCAGACTTGCTGAATGCCCAGTGTTCAATCACCTCAAAACACCCTGGCTTCTCAAAGGCTTGGGATGAGCCAATCCCAGCAGCGACATTTCTTTTTTTTTTTTTTTCATCGTCTTGCCCAAAACCCATCTTCTGGTATCAAATTGGCATATTACAGACCATTCAGTTGTGACAGTTTAATTAGGAAAGTATTCTTTCTAATGACACCTTGTTAAAGGACCTCAGAGAACAAAGCTGAAACGATGACAGCACATTAATCGTGGGCTGTCTGGTCTTGACCTATCTGCCAGAGAAACATGATCAAAATAAAGTGAAAGTGGGAAAGGCCATTGCCTGTTTATTTGAACCGTGTGTTTGAGCACTTCTTTATGGATTGAGAACTGTACAGCTGACTGTTGTACTTTGCAGTACACCAACCTCACTGTTGGTTGACCATGTTTAATTTTTTTCAGTTTTTTTCACAGTTTTTTTCTCGCTACTTCTGATAGATAAATAGCTTATTACATTTTTCAAGTTTTAAAAAGACCACATGTCCTCAAATTTGGCTGTGGCAGTGGCCTTCAAACCTGGCAAGACATGCAAACAATTAGGGGAATCTTGGACTCCTATCACCCTGACAGAATAATGATTTGTAGCAAAGTCAGCAGCCCCAGCAGCAAAACCTTGCGACTGTGCAATTCAATGACTTTTTTCTTTCTTTCACACCTTAGAGGTTTTTTATTGCAGGGGCAGGTGTGAGGGGTGAGTTCTCTGACATTAAGGAGGAGAGCTGGGCATTGCTGGGGATCCCGAATCTATCTGACCACCACAAGCAACAACAGCCAAGACAGATGGGTCACACTTAACTGAGCAAGGCAACCCAATCCACTGCGACTGGAGAAGACAGCATAAATGACCAGCTTAACAGGGAGAGAGTGTCCGTCAAGCCAGCACACATCCACAATGAGACCAGCAGCTGTGTTTGGGTGATGCCAGCCGTGAATGAGGAATAGAATATAGGTGAGTGCATTTGTATGGATTCTTTCTGAGGAAGGAAGACAGCAAGTCTATCTTATAACCAACAGCAAAGGTAAGTCATTATGAAAAATGAGTGTGGACATTATGGTCCTACCTGCATACATGTATTTGTTGACACAAATTGATTGGTCTTTCCGGAAAAATGGTGATACCCAATGTAAAAGAAAGACAGAAAACAAGGCATTCAACTGGTATGGGCAAAAACTCTCTAGGCATACAACTGATCATTTGACCTGGTACATTTATTTTGTTGTTGTTGTTATCAGGAGCCACTGGTGTATTATTCATTTATCTATTTCGTTTGTTTACTTTATTCATCGCCAGTGTCCGTAAAGGTTGAGAACCCTGGAAAAGTAATGATGGCCTTTAAACCAACAATGTTAAATTAAATTACAATTACATTCTGTATTTGGCCATCTCAAAAAAGAGAGGTTTACTATGGAGGTTTCTCTTTGTAGCTCAGTAGCTGCATTGCAGGCTCACCTTTTGAACAATGTTAAATGTCAACTCACAAAAGGACATAACCAAAGCCAGACTAATGAGGCCTTTGTCTATTTGCCTCTTGACGTGACCGATATCAGTGTGACTAGAAACACAGAACTTACCCATTAACGTTGATCATAATAAGTAAACGACTGAAATGCTTAGTCAATCACTCGACATCTCCACAACAAATGGCAGTCGCAGGAATGTAAAAATGATTAAACAAAGGTTGTATTTGCTCAAGTCAAGGCTTGGTTTTATGGTGCAAACTCAATGCTTTTAACACAGTGTAGACAAAAAGGGACCATATCTATTGCTTTTCAGCCAATCATTTGCTGGCACAGAACAGAAGCAGAGGAACAGTTTGGGTAAAGCTTACTGCTAGAATGGAGGTATGCAACACTCACAGCACTCTTCTTCCTCTTGGATCGTTTTCTTCATGAAGGCATCGAACAGCTGAGGCCAGCCACTGTTGTCCACTGTTTACCATACAAAAAAAAAAAA
>NC_137920.1:64754239-64779239 GCF_963457725.1 Sprattus sprattus
TCATCATAAACACAGACACACACTTCGACACAGATGAACATTTAATGCAATGTGGTCATTTAAGGTTGTCCTCCACAATATGATGAGCTTGAATGTGAACATTTTAGGCATTTGGAGTAGGTTTGGATGACTAGTTTGTGTTAAATTCTCAGAGATGCTGAGGCCATTATGAATCCACAATATGTGCAAACTAGTTGAAGTTTTTAGTCTCATGCTTGAAGATAAAACAATGCAAAGTGTGCTCTTTGGATTTTTTTGGCCTGGGAAAAGAAGGCCTAGGCTACTTAGTTTGACCTCTGTGACTACTTTGTTGTCGTGGCAAGATGAATGAAGCCACTGCCTATGTTTAGGTGTAGGCTACTGAAAAATAAGATACTTAGCACTTGGCCTCTCTCTAGTTACACATAGGCTAATACACTTTCCTTTACAGTCTCTTTCCTCTGAGCTGTCTATTAAATTCAGCGAGGATTCCTAAAAAGTCTGTCAGTCGCTCGCAATCTCTGCATTTATTCCGGAGTAACTCAATCTTTGGCAAATTCGGACATCATGGGACTGAGCGTCTGTGTGTGGTCCGTGTGGGAGGCTACATGATTTCCCTCACAACATCGCCACCTGGCGAGAACATTTGGTGGTGTAATTACGTCACTTGTACTGGACGATTACGTAATTGGTGAGCGACACGTATTTACGATGCTTACATGGTTTTATTTTTTGTTGTAGATTGAAAGTTTGAAAACGAACTATACATTTCAGTGACGACATTTAGAAGAAGATGCCTAAAGTTGTTTCGCGAAGTGTTGTTTGCTCCGATACCCGGGATCGCGAAGAATATGACGATGGAGAGAAACCCCTTCATGTTTACTACTGTTTATGCGGCCAAATGGTGCTTGTACTGGGTAAGTTCTTCGTTATCTAGACGAGCAGATGTTTGCTAGCTGTTCGAGGAGGCTGCAATTGTGTTCATAATCGCTACAAATCTAGCTAACAATTGCTTGTTCTTAGCTAAACCGACATTGTAGCGTCCACCGAGGGTAGTGTTTGGTCAAACTGAGCTCTTCTATGAAGTTTTTGAGGACGAGGCCAAATGTTAGACAATTTAGCTATCTCGTAACGCTACAACTCAACTCACCATACATTTGAAAGGAAGTACACGGAAAAGCTCTTCGCCTACCCCATGTAATGGACTGGTGTTCTTAACGTGGGCTATTTCTGTAATATCACCTTATGTATATTTAATGAAGGCCTGAGAGGGCTTGCCTATCCATGCCGATCAAGTGTAAAGGAATTAATTTGAGCATGAATGTCAGCGTTATTTTAACCCCATTAGTTACATTAAGAATATGTATTAATGATGTTGTAGCGTTTTTAAGTATCTAGTAGGTAATGGTTACCAATATTCAAATAATTAATGTTGACAGCAAGTCAATTCAAGTGTATCCACTGATCATCAAGTAGGCCTACTAGTATACTGCTTCTGAGTTGTAGAGTAAAACAAGATGGGAAAAGGTAGGGTGCACTTTTATCTTTATTAGATTTATCTTTATTATAGTGCCCAAATCTCCCGTTATCATCTCTTCTGTGGAAGCGAGTTCTCATTAAAAGGATATATTCCAGGTAAATTCGAATGTCTCAGTGATTTGCCCTAAGCACTGATCTATCAAGCCTAAAATGAGACTACATATATTGTTTAAGTGTCCATACCCAGTGTTCTTCCTCTAGATAGAAGTGTGGATTTTGTACTGTTTTAGTTATTGTAGTGTAATTACACGTTTACCTAGAAGACAATAACAATGCTATTAAAGTCTAAATTGAATTAAGTTGCTGAATTCAGACTTGTGAAAGAGATTGTAAGGTACGTCATTTCCAAGCTCATTATTCATAATCTCCACTCAATCACACAGTTTGGCCTTAAAACCCTTTCCTGAATACTTGAATAGTAGCAATCATGATAATAAATGTGATTACAGTTGTCTCCTGGACTCATTGTATGTGACTGTTGCAATCAGCAACACAGGCACATACAATTTCAGCTCAGTCCTAATGTTATCAATCTGGAAAATTCTAGAAAGATAGATATCCCGCCTGCCAGTTACTATGTAGCCTACACTATGCATCAAGGGGGAGTGGTACACTGACTCAGTGCACTGGCACTGAGTGGTGCCTAAGTGTTTGCAGGAAATGGTAATGTAACTTGAAGCATCTCAAAATTCAGGGACATTCTGAGAATATAATGTCCCTTAATTGTCAGGTTAAGGCACGTCCTAGATGTCTGAAAGAATGTGTAGTGGATGGACCTTTCTTTCTACCCTCTGGCAACCATTTCACTCCAGTTATGCAAATAGGAATTCAAAACTCACAGCCACTTCATGCATGATTAACAGCTGTATGAATCCAGACTCCAAACAGAACCTAATTTAGTCTATTGTTGTAAACCTTATTTTTTCCAACTGTTCCATTGTTTCCACTCAAAATTCAACCTACTTGCTGTCATCTGTTTGTTGTAGCCTATAGTTTTGCTTCAGGGAAGGAAGATCACACTGACCATAGCCATTTGTTTATTCGTTTATTTGTTTATAATCTACTATACAGTTGATTTAGTAATGTTTTTCAGTGGAAATTGTTTTGCGTTTTATTCCTGTTCATTTCGAACCACTTCAATATGCCTGACATTATATATTTGTCAAATTATAGTAATTCTAAGGGATTGTGCATATTATTGAAAAGACAAAGTTGTTGATTAGGGACATGGAAAAAAACCTGGCAGTGTTCTGGGTGTCTAAACTGCTATAATGACATGCAATTTCAAAGTCCTTCATAACAGTCCTCCACCTATGTGCATGTGACCTCATACCGTGTGTCAGGTTGTTGTCATGAAGTGTTTGTGAAGGAGGAACCGTTTAAGTTCGCCAAATGACGTGAAATAATGTTGCATGTTAATTCAGCTGTTCACTCATAACTGAATAGACCTGTGTGGGACCTAGAAAATAAAGGGACAATGCAAAAACAATATTTTTGTGAATACTATAAAAAGTATTCATCTACAACAAAGAAAATATTAAAAATAAAGAAAAAACATTGAATGAGAAGTTGCGTCCAAACTTTTGACTGGTACTGTACATCTGATTTAGTTTTTGGAAAGTTGCTTATGGTGAAGTTTGCTTATTGCAACCTGTACCAAACATATATCATACTTATTGCACATGCTGTATGTGTTGCATGAACCTATCCAATAGAACACAGGCCCAAATGGTGCTTTGTTTTAGTAAAGCAAATGTCTTTTTTTTTTGGTGTTGTGACAGAATTTATCAAACTTAGTTCTTATTTTGGCATCAGTGGTCTTAATAATGCAGGGCCCTGTTTTCTTCCATGATTAAAACACGTACGCAATTCCGCTGCTTCTGCAGATTGCCAAATTGAGAAGTTACCCATGCGGCCAAGGGACAAGTCCAGGGTTATAGATGCCGCCAAACATGCCCACAAATTCTGCAACGTGGACGACGACGAGTGCCTGTTCCTGAAAAGGTATGCTATAGGCAGAACTTAGCTGTGGTCACGGTAACATCCCATCCGTTCTCAGGCCATTGCCAAACTTTGTTTGAGAACCAGTGGGCCACCCTCTGGAGTGACATATGTTGTCTAATCTACCTTCTCTTCCTCTACCCTTCTTCTCAGACCGGAGGGCATCGAGAGGCAGTACAGAAAGAAATGTGGAAAGTGAGTGTTAAGTCTTAAGAGGGGGAAAAGTATCATCTTCAAATTTGAGTTATCTGCAATTTGTGCTGTCTTTAATCTCCTCTTCTCCAACTTTTGAACCACTTATCAGCATTCAGAAAAGGTAGAAGCTCTGGTCCTTTGAGCTGTTTCTTTGATTTTTGTATAACTTTAGAGAGTTACAACTTTTGAAATTGATCTCAGACTCAGTCGTGCATATTCATTTGCAGCCCGAAGTTTAATAGATTTTTTTGACAGGTGTATTTGTAAATGACACTTACTCCCTCCAAAAGAATTTAAGTCCGGCCCATAACTTTCAATTTAGATGCTTATCAACTACTTCAGCTCTGAAAGTGTATCCATGGGGAATTCTGTGAAAGTGGGGAAAGGATTTGTATCACACGTATTTGTAAGGATGAGCGGAATCTTTTTGGTGTTTGTTTTCCTGACAACATTGAGCTCTCACTACTCACCTGTGCCGTGTACGGCTTTGAATCCTTAGCCTGCTATTTCTCAAACATTTGTATTTGTGCAGGTGCGGCTTGCTGCTCTTTTATCAGCACCAGGTCAAGAACACTCCGGCAACGTTCATAGTCGACGGCGCTGTGGTGAAGTTTGGCCAGGGCTTTGGGAGCCCGAGTGTCTACAGCACTAAAACGGAAGCCCCTAAGAAAGTCAGGGTATGATACACTCTTCAATCGTTGCAGAGGTCTAACTCCAGTGTGAGATATGTGGAAAGATATACATAAATGAATTGGCCAAAAGTTTGGAGAAAGTATAAATGTCTAAAGAAGAATAAGAATCTGTGGATAATCTCAACACGCTCTTCCATACGACAAAGTATTCCATTCCGAAAATGAGGCTTGTTGTTGTCTATCTATTGATCATGTTTTACCGCCCACCAGGTGATGATGACCAAACGAACCAAAGACATGGGCAAGTTCAGCTCTGTTACTGTGTCCACCATAGATGAGGAGGAGGAAGAGATTGAGGCGGTGAGTGCATGCACCTGCACATGCACACACAAACACAAACACAAACACAAACACAAACACAAACACAAACACAAACACAAACACAAACACAAACACGCACACACGCACGCAGGCACACATGCACACACACACCATTTTGGTTTTTAGAGTCAATTCAATGAACAGCACACTCAGACTTTCATTTATTTCTTCTCCTTCACATAATGAGAATGAAATTAGTTGGTGAAAATTCTGTGAATATCAGTGAAATGTCCTAGTAGGGACCTTCATCAAGGAATTTAACAATTCAATTAGAAACTATTTTGCACTTTTTAACAATGTGGCACCAAACCACGAACCTGAGCCCAACAAGTGTCAAATCAGTTAGAACTTTTAAACCATAACAACTCTGCCAGAAGAACCCCAAACAAGTTCAGTTCAATTAAACATTTTTTTATTTATATAGTGCCAAAATAATACAATTGTCTCAAGGCGCTTTACAGAGTTAAGTCTGTTCAAAAGCCTAACTTTTCTTGGAATAAGCAGAGATGCCAATTACAGACAGTGACACTCTATCCTATTTATGTCTCAGTGTCGGCCTACATAATGATTCCATTTAAATGGGGACAGCCTGCATATCACAGTCTGCAGGAAGATCAGTAGAGAGTCGTAATGTTTGCTCTATTGCATTTTTATAAACATTCTTATACCTGGGGGAATAACAAATCTGTAATGAAAAAGTCACGCTTAGTGGAGGAAACACAGTTTCTCACCTTTTCTATCATTTGCACCAGACCACCACACACACACACACACACACACACAAACACACACACCATGCTCACTTAAAACTACTTTGGGTAATTTTACACCTCCTAAAATTATCCATCACTTTTGGGCTGGATACTTGAGGTGTTATCTTTTGCAAGTCTTTTATTTGTCCTCGTTATCTATGAGCGCCTGATTGGCGGATACCAATTAAGCGGCGGCTGTTCTAGATCATGGAGTGTCTTTTTTCAAATGTGTCATTATCTAAGCGGTTCAGCTGCACTGATTGCTTCCTGTCCCTTCATCCATCCATCCTTCCCTTCCTTGTGAGTGTGTTTACTAAGAGACCCATCCCCCCCCCCACCCCCCCCCCCCCCCCCCACCCCCCTCAGGTCATCTCTGCGTTGACAACTTCTTAACTCGCTTTCAGGAAAACCATTTGAGTCTGGGTTTCTGTGCTCCTCTGCAGTAACTCATGAATACGTTATGAGTGTGTGTGTTTCTTGTCCCTAGCTAACCAACCCCTCTCAGTGAGGTCTGTCTTAGAATCGTCTTATGTAAGACGTGCTGAAGCCTTTGTTTGCGTTCATATTTTTATCAGCCTAACAAATGTTGTGTGTCCCTCTGGCTTACAAAATATACCACGTCTATGTCTAAGTAGTGGAGGAACAAGAACACACACAGGAGCGATGCTAGATTATATTTTCCAGTAGATCTGCTCCATTCATTCATTCATTAAAGCTATCAGTATATCAAATAATGCTATAATTGATAGCATCACCGAACTGCAACCTTCTGTGTCATCAATTAACATTAGCCTTACCTTCCTATCAGCTGAAATAATTACTTGAAATAAGTAAAAAGTGCTTAACTAAAAATAACAGTTGTTCAGTAATGTTCAGGAAGCTAGAATAATACTAGATTGCATGTTTTGCCTTCTTGTGTGTACAGTAGGCCTATTTTTGTATAATCAGGTCAATGACATTGACATTAATTTGTTGTTTTAAGGTCAATATAATGCAAATCCTTAAAAAAAAAAATCTTCATGGGACTTCACAAGAAAAGAAAATTGAATATAAGTTGACCTAGATGCGTACAAACAAATAAAACTTCTGTTTTAGAAAGCACCTGTTATAAGGTGATCGAGTTTATAGTATTTATGTCAGAATATCTGATCAATGCCAATACTGTGTACCAACCTGGCCAAGTTTGTTTAACCAGATTTATTCGCATTGTTGTGAGCCCCCCTCCCCCAACCATAATTGTCTAGTGAAGTGTCTCACCCATACACATACACACACCCATACACACGCATACACACATCGATTGCTTGGTGGACAAACAAATGAGCAGGTGAAGCTGAGGAGTGTGTTTTTTCTGATATATATAATTGGGTGTTGCATTGCAGAGGGAGGTTGCAGACTCTTACGCACAGAATGCCAAGGTTATCGAGAAGCAGCTGGAGAGGAAGGGCATGAGCAAGAGGAGATTGCAGGAGTTGGTGAGTTTTTAAACACAAAATGTACCCCCTACCCCATACATGTACACACCCACATACACACACACACACACACACACACACTCTCACACACGCACCTACACGCATGCACACATCCTGACATTCCCCTTAAGATCAATACCATCAGATGGTTAGACCTCCTACATCTTTGAGACATGGAAAGCCTTTACATATCAAGTATGTCTGACATAATCTTACCAGCTGACTGCTATAGAAAATCAAAGCACTTGCCCTTGAGCTTGTACAGGCTATGTAACTATTGAGAAAGGTATCTCCTTTAAATTCTGTTTTGGAATGAGTGAAGTGTGGTTTGTCCTTCCCCAAGGGCAGATGTGTGCTGCTAACCATAATTATATTTTCAGCCTTTGCTGTAAGTCAACCTTTGCTGTGAATACTTGCTGGTGTGATGTTTTTGGTTTTAGTATGCTAATCACTGGCTCAATGACTGATTCAGCGTTGGGCATGCAAATTTGTTTGCAACAGCATTTTTATCATCTGAGAGTTTGTTGCGCTAGTCACCTTATCTAGCTTTGGCCTTTTAGACGGCTGCTTTTCATGTGTGCTTGTTTATTTTTCCCCTCTCCTGGTTTCTACATCAAGCTCAACACTGTTTTATGACTTTGTTGCTGCACCTATATGTCCCCTGGCCCTTTAGTATATCTTGACCAGTGTTGTAATTTACTGTTAGAGTACACTAGATTACACTAGACAACGCTAGACGAGCTATTTCTATGATTAGAAATAAGCATATCATGTGATAAGGGGTAGCTCTTAGAACATCTTTTCACCTAATTGTCTGTTGCTAGCAGCAGCATAAAGACATAGCAGGACCTTTTATTACATCTGAGGTAAATTCACATTGCTAGATAGATGTGAAATAATAAGCAAAGCCATGTTACTCGCCTGTTTATATTGCAGGAATGAGTGGAGACTGTGCGAGTAGACTACACGATGCAGAGAAACCCGGTACAAAAAAGAGCTAACTAGCTTATGAGTTCAGTGGACTTGTTTCTATTGTGTGAGCTGTAGGGATTAAGTAGTACAAGCCCAGACTACTAAAAGCGTTGTCTAGGAAACAAACTGCTGTAGATGTTAAAGGTGTAGGAGTGTTGACTTGATGCCGGGAGGTTTTACCGTAGATCAGACCATCAAAGCGAAAACCTGTGGGGAATGGACTGATGCCAACTTGTATAAACAGACACAACTAATGAAAATTGCAACCAATCAAACTTGAACAGTTCAAATTTCTCCGTTGGCCTGTGTCTTTGAACAATGCCAACATTGGAGGTTAGTTATAGTAGGGGAGTGTCTGTCTGCCGGTGGCTTTTATTTATTTATTTATTTTTTGTCCTACAGTAAGGTCCTCAGAACTCAGTAAGGTCCTCAGAACTGTGTTTTGCTGTTCAGTTGAAAGCCAGTACTGCGCAGGACTAAGAAAATATTGATTTATATCTTCCTTTGTTTGTCCATGTCTGCTCCTTCGGGGGGAAAACTAGAGCCAATGTTCTCCTCTTCTGTTATCTAATATTGCCCTCCGATCCTCTCTCTTATCGAAGGTACTTTTAAAGTTCTGCTTAAAGATTGAGTGGCTGAGATTGTATGTACTCACGGTATTCCTTCCATCTTTTCCACAGGCTGAACTAGAAGCAAAGAAGGCCAAAATGAAGGGCACACTCATTGACAACCAATTTAAGTAGATTGAGTGTGTGTGTATGTGTCTGTGTGTGTGTCTGTGTGTGTGTGTGTGTGTGTCTGTGTGTGTGCGTATGTTTCTGATGTACTTTTCCAAGACAGAGAAAATGTTTTTTAGTTTGGAAGCTAAATCTGATGATGTAACTTGTTTGTTTTGCCATGGTCACCCTGAAGGGACTGTTCATGTCTGTGTTATGTTTCTTTATTAAAGATTCTTCAGTCAAATTTTTTGATTGTGTGAAGTTTATGATAAGTCTCATCTTTGACCGTCAAAAAAGGCAGAGCTGCTCTACCCTTAGTGAACTTCTGTTTGTAGTAAGTTGAGTGTCATTAGTCCTGCTTTTAAACATTGCAATTTGAATAGTACAACAGTCTTGTATTTGCATCATCAATTAAACATTTAATAACTGTGAAAAGAATGGAACTGGTAACTGGTAAAGTATTTTGATAGTTCGCCCATTAGGATGCTTGAGTTAAGACCCTAGTAATAAACATGTATTGTTACGTGCGCTGGAAAGTGTGGCGAAGCGGACAGGTAGGCGAAAACGGGGTAATCTCCTAGAATGCGGAAGCGGGGTAAGTGACAGCTGTCAATCATCTCTAAGGGCTCCTCATGAACTTGGTTTAGAAACCATCATGTAATATTCACAAGAAACCTGTTACTGCTCAGTGATTTAAGTCTGAGTCATTTCCAACATCATCATAATTGAATTTTGTCTTTGAGTTGTATTTGCATGAAAAGGACACATTGTATTGGTAAGGCCTTCAGATGAGAAACCTGCCCGTGAGACTGCCTCATCTATACTTATTGTTTTGTCATCTCCCATCCTCCCAATCCATTAATAAGGTCTTATCTGTACCCACTTCACACCTGACTGACAGAGCGCATGGCAGTGTCTTGTCATCACGGAGGCTTCTCTTTACTTATCTTTGGTAATTCAAATGTAATGCTTCCTCAAAGGTTGCATAGAGGCATACGCTGGATTCAATTTCCAATTGAATTCAGTTCCCGAAACAACAAGGGTGCCCGTGGTGTATTTGACACCTTCCAGATGCCTCCTCCTGGTTGAAGGTCAGGGCAGTTGGTGCAAAACCGAGCCCAAGGATTCCATTAACCCTAGTAAGAGAGCTTGGGCCGTACACACTCTATGTAGGGGACAGGGGGGTAATGTTTCGACCTATAACCAAAGGAAAATAAAACGAATGCATACAACACAAATTCAGGATTCATGCTATTAGTTGAAACCTTAGCGCTGTGCCTGACTCCAATAGACAACAAAATATGGAGTCCCAAAAAAGTGATATCATATAATGTTGGGAATGTCTGTATAATCGCAAACTTTGTAGCCAATGGTATAAACACTAACATGTCACAGATGTATGAAAAATGCTTTTGAAAATGTCAAAATAATTAATGAGAGTGATCCCTGCACAGAAACTAGGGCTGCAGGCTATGACTTTGGATATTTTTCTTGTATGTAATTGATATTATGCTACATCACAAATATTAAATATGTCAAATAATCGTTGTTGGCTGCAACACTAATTTCTTCATGTAAACCGGTGTGATTCATCTGACATCCAAAGCTCTGGCTCAGGATTGCCCATTAACTGGACATAGAAGGTTGTATCTCCCAGCTGTCTATAAGCCCCTTTAATATACTGCTTACCTCCAGACGCAGGGATAGACAAAAAATAGATTAATAAACTAAAAGCCTTGACTTTCCCAGGTGTACATGACCCTATTGAGATGTTGTCCTTTTTTTTTAAAGACCAAAAATTGGATAAATAATCCAAGTCTGTTATAAATGTTATCATACTGGTTAATCAATGATATTTTCTCTCTGTTTGTGGTTTTCGGCTTGATGTTTTTAGACTGCACTGCTCAGCTGTTTGGTTATTCCGCCCACTCCAGCTGAAGCATATCAGAGGTTAATTTGCCTGAGTAGGATATAGCATACTGACTGTGACACTAAGGCCCAATCCCATTTCTAATCTCTACCCCTACCCTTACCCCTACCCCTTTGCCCTCGCTTTTTCAAACGGAGCCATAACGTAGGGGTAAGGAACGCTAGCCCTTCGAAATGGGATAGCCCTTCAACAATTACGTACGTCATCAGTACGAAGCATCAGCTGTTACGTTACCGGAGAGCGACAGCTGTCACTCACCAGACATAAACAAACATGGCGCCTGCAGCTGTTATTTACACAATGCAACATTTCATCAAACAAGTTTTAAAATCATGAATTGCAAAGAAAATACTTTCATTTGTGTGATGCTTTCCCTGCTGTTTCCGACATTTTTAAATGGACTCGCGCAATGTTTTTTCTTTAATGATCACGGGTTCGCAATGCATTGAGGGAAATCAGTCTACCCCTCCGTTTGAAGTGTGCCCTCGGAAAATCTCTGTTTGGAGGGGTAGAAAGCGCTTCCCCTTCCCCTACCCATCTGTCTTAACGTGAATTGGGATAGCACTACCCCTACACGTGAACGCGCAAAACGGAGGGGAAGGGGAAAGACGAAGGGGTAGGGGGTGAAATGGGATTCAGCCTTAATGTTGGCCCTTGCCCTGATGAAGGCCTGATCCTATGCCGAAACATGTAGGCAACAAGTGTTTTTAAGAGTTCTAATACGAACAAGCAATTTGATTAAAGCTTTTTATTGAAAAGAAGAGTGCCTTGGTCCGACCACATTCTTGAAAGCTATAATAATGTTTTACCAAAGAGCACCTTCACACCACTTAAGAGATTTACTTATTAGAAGAACGCCGTAGCCCTCCATCCTCCATCCTAAGATATCTGACCTTTTTTTTTTTACTAAAATTACTTCTGAAGTGTGACTAATTTTACATTTAAAAATTTGACAGGCAATAAAAAGTGTTTTGTGAAACAATATGCTTATCACTTTATCCATATGGTTCTTTCTTCCACCGCAAGATGGAAATGGAAACTAAATTTAGGGTCATGTTGCATGACGTGTGTATGGTTGCTCAGATACAGGTGGTGGGTCAACTTACCCACTGGCTCATCTTCCCCACTCCCCCCTACGTTCAAATGGTAATGATGGAGTAGATAAACATACATGGATAGGCACCACAGCTGTTTATTCATGGCAGAGGCACAATTTATTTTCACAGAGAGGAATGCTGATTCTCACAGAGGTGGATGATTCATTACAGATAACAGCTGCAGCTCTGACCATAAGAGGATTTTTTGTGAGGCAAATTGACCATGCTCTCAGGTTAGTTGAGATGGGTAGAATCCTTAAGAGATTTTTCCAATTCAATTTCATCAAACTGAACAGGAGATGTAGAATACCCTGTTTCCACATAATGTAACACAACCATTTAAATGAACCGTATCATTCTTTATCCCTCTCTTCTGAGCATTTTAGCCCAACCATATAACATCTCAGTAGTAAAATACAGAACGAACTACGTATAATACAAAAATGAAAATATAAAGGAAAAAAAATGATTTGTGAACATGGCGGGATTTTGTTTGACTTTACTTTCTATAATGGATGAAGGAAATGTAAAGCTACCTATGAGCTTGTCTCCACTATCGTCAAGCATGTACAGTGGTGGCCAAAATTATTAGAACACCTGACAGATCTGGGAATATTGACCTTTTTTTTGTCTCCAAAACATGATTTAATTTCATAATGTAAATGAAACATGCAGATGGTTGTTCTGAGCACAACAAATAACAGATGAAGTGAGTCCTAGTGTTTTTAACCACTTTTAACTTTAATATTTGGTACGCCCACCTTTTGCAGCAATTACAGCAGCACATCTCTCTGGCATAGAGTCAATATATTTCTTGAGAACTTCAACACTAATGTTATCCCATGCCTTCTGCAACTCAAGCCAAAGGCTTTCCTTTGAATGTACAATAGATCTGTCCAGTTTATTTTAAACTCGCCCCAAATTTGCTTGATGGGTTTGAGGTCCAGACTTTGTGAGGGCCGGTCCATCATTTTCAATGTTCCAGCAGATTCCTTTATGTCACAGGTCGTACCGGCAATAGTTAGAAGAATGTTTAGGGTCATTGCCCTCTTGGAAAATAAATCCAGGCCCATTAACACGACTCGCAGAAGGTACCCTGTGCCTCACCAGAATGTTATGGTATACTTTCTTATCCATGATTCCATCAATTTCGCCAAATTCACCTGTTCCTGAGGATTAAATGGCACCCCACACCTAATACTACCCCCTCCTTGTCTAACTGTTGGCAAGAGACACTCAATTTTATATCTCTCCCCCTCACTTTGTTGAACATACACTCTTTGCTTGTTGCCAAACTATTCAAACCTGGACTCATCAGTCCACAACACTTATACCAATCTTTCTTTGTCCATTTCTTGTGTTCTTTTGCAAATATCAGGCGTTTCACTCTATTTTTCTCTTTCAGTAATGTTTCTGTGCTGCTATTCTGCCAAAAAGTCCTTTTTCTCACAGCTTCCGACGCACAGTTCTTGAGGACACTATTGAACCATTAGTTATTGTGGTGTTAATCTCGTCACACAGTTCTCGTAAAGTCTTTCTTCGGTCCTTAAGACTGAGAATTCTGAGATGCTTCACTTGTCTGTCTGAAAAGTTAATTTTTTCAGCCTCTCCCCTCTCGGTTCTGTTGGCATGGCGGTCTAAAGTGTACTTTACAGTGCTTGGACTGCATGTCAAGTCCTTGGCTATGCATTGGTAACTACAGCCAGCATCAAAAAGGGCCTTTATTCGAACCTGTCAAAGAGCAACATATGCTTCAAGACTGCCTCTAGAGGCTTTGAATCTATATCAATTGGTGGTGTGGCCTCAGTGACAAAACACTGATGCTACCAATCACTTAATGCGGAAGATAGGCCTTGTACATTCAAAAGAATCACCGAGCTGTGTCCTAAGACTCTTGCATCACCATCAATTTAACCACGATCACACCTGACAATGATTACACAAGTCATTTGATTATGATTATGTGACATTGACAGTGAAATAGGCCTAGCTTGTTTTTGTACGTAAATTGACCTAAATCTACTTATGATGGCTCTATTCTACGGTTTATAGAGCATAATGATGACTTTGTAGTATTTAATTAGTTTTAAGGGTATTTTAATGGCCAATTCAACAAAAACAACTGACACTTCTTAAATATGCCTAGTGTTCTAACAATTTTGGCCACCACTGTATATAAATGAATGTTTCTGACATTTCAGGTGATGTAGAGTGCTAGTCATTCCTTGTCATTTCAGACATATTGGCTTTTCTGTAAATGTCTCTTCGCCCCATGGGATCGCTTGTCTGTCCTTATCAGCGATGACACTGCATGAAGACTCAACCGACCACAGAGAGAGGACCTACACAAATACAGGGCTCTATTCTCCTCAAGGGTCATTAGAACATCTATGATTTCGTTCAGGAGACTGCAAAGACATGTCAAGAAACCCTTTCGGGGGCCTTATACTATTAGCTTGCTATAACCTTCGTAGCTTAATTATGGTACAGTATGGGTAAGTACCGTGAAACACAGCTAGTTGTCATAAGCCTACTACTGAAAACGAGTGCAGGCTATAGGAGACATAAAAGAAAACCAGATAGTGGTCAGTGAGAATCTCTTGCCTAAGTTTCATAATGCATCCCCATTAAGTAGATGTCTCTACAGACAGGCCTAATGAAGGTAGGATCAATTTATCCCAGTGTGAAAATGACAGTTACCTTCCAAAATATCTACATACTTATTTGTATACTAGGTTATTTATACTACCACTGACATATAATTATTTGTTTATGCTCATGGTGTGCCCAAACATGCCATGCAATACATTCAGTTTCTTCTGCACTTTGCTTTGTAAGCTACTTAAGAAAGTAAGGTTTAAGGTTTACTTAAGAAAGTAAGGTTTAAGGTTTGCTTAAAGGATATCCCCCCCTACCCCTGCCTTTATTGCCTACAAGTCCCAGTTTCATCTCACTCCTCAATATCATATTTACAGGCTTTGTAAACCAAACAAACCAACATGGTGACTCACCATTGGTGAGGTAGTCTCCTTGTGAAAATTCACATATTAAAAACTTTTTTCTGATCCCTTGACAATATTTTGTGTTTCTGTTCACGTTCACCCGTCTCAAACTTCTCCTTCAAATCGGTGTGTGTTCTTTCCCTTGCCTTTCTGTCAGTGAATTTCCTCCCCTGCTCAACTATGTTCAAAGTGTTGTTGTGATGTTTTTATATAAGTACACTCGCGTCCTCTGGTTTGCTGCTCTTTTTGTGCCTACGCCCTTTCATTAATACCTCATCTCAAACGCAGGAGGAGTCTTTGCAGGTCGGAGAAGCAGCGTACAGCCTGAACGGCGTAGCGGGATTCAGCCACATTAGCATACTGCTCACCGGAGAAAGTTATTTATTAATGCACTGCATGCCGGGGATTGTCATGAGCGAGGGAGATCTCCCGGTGCGTAAGAGGTGAACATGTTTTGAGAAATGTTTAATTAATGGGATTATTAACATACAACAACCCTCCCTGGATTGCTTATCCACAATAGAGTAAAAACAGTGTGTTTGAGTTGATGAGTTATGTGCCTCCCTCCCCACCCCTTTTCAGGGTCTTTGCTAACTGTGTGTGCTGTGTAAATATATATATATGAGGTGTTTGCTATGAATCTTGTTTGTTTACCTGCATGGGGGAGAACAAGCAAAGACTGCATATCTCCTTATGACCAATACATAGTTTGTTTGTCCCCCCCCCCCCCACAAGGTCAGGTTTGACAGGTATTCAATCCAACTTGTGGTTGTTTTTCTATCCATAGAAACACACACACACACACACACACACACACACACACACACACACACACACACACACACACACACGCACACACACATTTACACATGCCAAAACAAACTCCTTCCCAAACACAAATAAGTGTGTGTGGAGGGGATGGAAGGGGGAAGTAACCCTGCAGTGCTTATAAATATGCATACACTTTATTAGCGTGTGTGAGTAGCTTCAGTATGAATATAACATGTCCTCTCAGTTGGAAAGGTGGACTGAAGGAGCACAGGTTAATCTCTCAGTGCTCTCTCCCACTGTGGCGATGGCATCAGGGGGACGCCTTACTCTGTGCCCTAAGGTGATGAGCAACTGTATTCGGTTGGCTGTGCTCCGTGATCCCTTATTATCTTAGAGGACAGACGAATCCTTGCATAATCACTTAAGCTTTTATTGTGAAGGGGTTGTTGTAAATTAATTACTTAGTGGAAAGGGAATGAAGGACTTTCTCATTTCCTTCCTGTGTTATCCATTGTGGAGTTGGTTTGAGTGTTTGTGCATAAACCCTTACCCATAGTTCAGTATAAGTTAAAGGCAGAACTTTTGATAATGTTCTGGATTCAGAATCTTTATCTCCAGCAGAGTTAAATAGCTACGTCACTCAAATCCTACTGCTCCTTCACAGATACCAAGTGAAATGTCAGGCAACCCGTTACATCAGTTTCATCTCCTGTATTATCTGCTGTGTTATTAGTTTCCACACAGTGAGACAGATAGGATCTCTTACCTAGGTTGCATTCCAATTTCGTACAAGATGCCCCCTTTGCAGACTTGTGTTTCTCATCACCTAGTACTTGGGTGAATACATGCTGGGATCCTGGTCCTTCTTGCCTGCGGACTTCTTTCTTTATTCTTGCCTGAGGACATTTCGGCTGGATTGGATCGCACCTGTCTCAGCAGGTGGGGACTTGCGTAATGCCTTTCTGATGTAGGTGCAATGTGTGATGTGATAGATGGAAAGGTCACTGAGAAACACTGAGGAAAAAAAACTGTCAATCCCGTCTCAACCCATGTGAAAAGGTCGTTGTCTCTGTCACTACTGGCATGATCTCTAGAGAAAATGTCTACCTCTTCTACACCTATTATTGCTTATTTTTGGGAATCAGTGTCCTTATAGGGGGGCTTTGAACGTGGTGCAGCATAACAGAGTTTTTTTTAACAGAGCTGACTACCTGTGCCTTCTGTTGCAGCAGTCCAGATCATTTCTCTGCAAAGTGCACTTTAATTGATGGTTACACTCCCAGGACCGAGGCTCCTGTGGTGGCTTCTAGCGGAAGCCAGGCATCCTCAGAATTAAATGACTTGAGAGATAAAAAGTTCTACAACAGTAACACGGGAAATAAACTGTTCACATCCACAAGCACACAAACATCTCACATCATTGTGAACCTTTTGTTTTGACCATGGCTATGGTGCTGACAGGAAAGCGTTTCATTTGTCATATTGTTGTTAGTCTCTTGCTTAACAGTGCCCCTAGACTTGCCAATACATTTAATGCCGCCAAGGGGAGGCCAGACTAGTGATTCCTGTTCTCACATATATATTTTTGAATCATTAGCCAATCATTTGACTGTTGTACTCCTCTGACTGGACTGTGAAAGAGATAAATCGGACTAGATTTACAGTCTCATACCCCCAACCCCTGCCCTAGGAAAGTTGGTCTAGAACTGAGAAATGTAAATGGCCACAGTCATCTAGAAAATGCTATGAGCAAGGTGAAGGCTACATGATTGCCAATAACGTAGAGGTGACAATACATTGACACATTCTGTCCAGATTAATAAACTGTGAATTTTTTTTTGAGCCCTTAAATTTGGTTTGTGTGGACTTGATGAGAAAGGGAGCTTGAAAAGAATTCAGACTTTTATCCGAAACACCATGACCCAGGAGAGGCTGAATGCATTGGCCATGCTGTCAATGGAAAAGAGACTGGTGACTGAGATGAGAAATTTGCAGGCCAGAATGAAAGGAGGGCGAAATGCATGCGCAAGTAGTGCTATTGGCCAGTGTTGGCAACATAACAGTGTGTTGTTGTTTTTAGATTACCTATGAAGTCATTTATTTAATCCCCCCCACCCATTTATTTACCACCAGCCGCCATTGACACTAACTGATCTATAATAATAGCAGTCATTATATTCTATGAGGGTCTCTTGTCAGTGCAGGGCCCTTGGGCTCCTCTACACCCCCCCCCCCCCCCCCGTTATGCCCTTTCAGTGCCAATTCCATCCAGTTTTTCAACACATTATTGTTCGGCTCAGATAGCTCTTATTAACTTATTAAAGGTAATCACGAGCTTCAACCAGCTACACCTCACTTTCTTATTCCTATCCACATAATTATCTCCTGTATCCAAGCCTTAAAGGACCAATATATAATACATTAATAATTCTAAGTGCATTGGACTGCTGAGCAGTGCAAACGAGATTGCCATGTTCAGATTTAGGTTACTATTTAATTAGGTTTAAATATTTAGCATCACTGAACAACTTCTCATCTTGTGGCGAACCACACATGAAATGCTTTGCAAAATGTAACTATATGTTTGCTCGTGTTGTCTCATGTGGAAGGTGGGGATGGCTCACAGATTTCAATCACTGACCTCACGGACGCAATCAAGTTCTCTTTGTTGCTCTTCCTCTAGGTCCTCTGCCTCTTGTACAACTAGGACCTACACTTTCTTCCCGTCCTCTTCCTTAACTCATCCTCTCGGCCTCTCGTTCCAGTGGCACCTGGCCAGTCCTCATTGGTTTCTCTTGACAGTAGTGAGCACGCCGCCATAACTGAGTTCTGCATCATGCTGCAACAAGGAGGAACAGTAGGCTACTACTCTGAAATAAATGTGAAATGATTTATACATTATTTGTAAATTTCAGCAATATCATGTAATACAATTTTCGGCCTGGAATGAAATAAATCCAACTTCAGTGTCTGGCCTGTTTTTGAAGCAGTAAGCTGTTTTTTTTGGGGGATAACAAGCTTAACTTTGGCGTACATAGAAAGTTACCCATTTAGCTAACATATTAAAAAATCATGTGAGCTCATTTATAATTTTAACAACTTTCTTAACAGAGTCAACCCTCAAGCAAGTGCAACACAAGACAAAGCAAGACAGCAAATAAGCTACTTACTAGTCAGGCAGAGAGTGGTCCCTGGGCGTCTTCCAGAAACCTACATAACGCAGTAATATGCCTACGGACCCTGGTATGGCGCCCCAATTTTTTTTAAAGCTGTTATTTTAAGGTAAAATTAGGTAACCCTAATCCTGAAGTACAATCGCTACATACTGTTACTTTAATGTGGAGCTAGTCTTGCGCTCGTTCGTGTGTAGGTTCAGTGTCCTCAACCTGGCAGCCTGCATGAGCTTCGAGTCTGGGGAGGAGGGTTAGGGGAAAACAACGTTCTCCAATATGTTGGATTTGAAATGCAGTATCGATTATAAATGCTTGATTTCCGGGCTACACATTGCTCCTTTAAGACGCGGCTTTACTAACCCCCACTCAGATCATACTCTTATTGCCATGTTTACCCTTGCTTGCTTTAGCTGTTAAGATGCAGCAAGTTTACTGTTGCCAGCATCAGTTTCAATCCCTCAATACACCCACGAGCCTGCACTCTTCAGGACTTTCAGACACCATCCAATTTGACATCATACAAAGCAAAAACAGATCATCTTGGGAAAGGACTTTCAGTGTTTTTCTTGTCTCTGCAGCCCTATCAAACATGGGCTTATTACACCTCACTCAGATCCTCTATTTGCAACAGACGATGGATTGCCTGTTACCCACTTCTGGTTTCAGGTGCCACACAAATCTCTTCTAACTCAAATTGGTATCCCTGCACACCGTTACTCTGCCCCTTCATTTAAATTGGTGCAGCTACCATGTGGCAAATAAAAGGTCTAAGGGATTTATCCTACCTTAGACAAGCACAGTGGGCTGTCTCCTGCTGAGCCATGTTTGTGTGCAGTCCTAGCCAGGGTATTCCTTCTCACATCTTTGGGGTGTGTGCATGGATCCAGCTTGACTCCTGCCTGTGCATTCAACTCCTGCATGATCCCTGCGAAGCAATTCAGAAGGCTGGCTAGAGACCTTGCTTCTCTTTAGGCAAACTTGGAACATGAACTTTTGAAACACTATTCTGTATGAAAATGTTTACTTAATCCACTTCATCTGACCAGAGTGGCCTTTCATCTCTTCCTGTCTTCTGTCATGGTTGCCATGGTTTTTGCTTCTCCCCATGATTTGCCAATTTTTCGCAGGTCAGATAATGAGCCCTCAGCGTAAGGCGTTTCTTAGTCTTTCTCTTCCTCTGATGTCCTTGTGGGTTCCATTTCAAAACCTGCTTCGTAATGTGGGTTCTTTTTTCTCAAGCGGTGGCCTATCCAGTTCCACCTACGGGTTGTAATGGTAGGCTACTGTCTTCTGGCTGCTGTTTGGTTTCTGCCAACTGAGGTTGCTCCGTATTACTGTGGGGACGGCGTTCATTCAGCGTCCCGCTGGACTCTAATTAAACAATCACTCTCTAATTATAACCTTCGGCCTTCAAAGTGCTTATTCAATAGAGTGAATGTGTGATCCCAGAAGCCTTTAGCCAAGAGCGCATATATATAAAAAAGCCTTGACGTCTCTATCAGTATCCCTGAGCAGTATATAAAAAAGACTAAAATGTCAAATATTTTCATTGACTTAAACTAGACTGAAAAACTTGGTTGTCAAAGGTTGCCTAAATATGAAAACAACTAGCAAGGGCATTTCACACCAGACTGAGACTGAGACTAAACAAAAAAATAGCTGACAAAATTGTCAATACTGTGCTACTGATAACTCTTCCCAGGTAAAACAATTCTTTAACGTCTTCTACTTTATTGTCTGAATTTTGATCTTTTTATCTGGATTTCACTCTCATGGTTTTGGTCTTTCATTGATTCATAAACAGGCCTGTTTGTTTTGCTGTTGTCCTGTTTGTTTTGCTGTTGACCTGTTTGTTTTGCTGTTGACCTGTTTGTTTTGCTGTTGTCCTGTTTGTTTTGCTGTTGTCCTGTTTGTTTTGCTGTTGACCTGTTTGTTGTGCTATTGTCTCAGGACTTATGGCTTGGTGTTGTAAGTCTTGGTATCACGGTGAGAACGCAATATAGAATGATTCTGTCAGGGTCCCAGCATGGATTACTTGGGAGGTCATTGTAGAGCTGTTGTACAATGTATATTATCTTCTGGGATGTACCATAACATTTGAGAAATTTCCACAGAACTAAATGGTCAATACTTTCAAAGGCATTCTTAAAATGGATGAAGGTGAGATAGAGGATGTCTTCCATTTGCATACTGATGCACTGAAATGGAAGTTCAAATTAACTTTTAAATGTTTTGTTCAATGAACCACAAAAATGACTAGTATGTTTTTCCTGACGAGGCTTTAAAAAAAAGAAATGAATTCAAAGATTTTCATTTCTTAACACAGCGTGTGTTTGTGACCACCACAGCAGTGGAACAGACAATTAGCTGAGGACTGCTGGAACAGATTGAATTTTAAAGCGTGGACAGCTCCTTTTGTCAGATCATGATGCAGTTGTGAAAACCTTGGTGCTATTAATCATTATTTCTTGTGTCTCTTTAGTCGAGCTACATCCATTGTTCATCTTTGAATAGCCTTTGAGCCCATGGACAGACAAAATACAATGTCTGCTCATTTCAAGTGCTGTAAAATCATCAACAAAATAGACTGCCATCATAAAACGTATTCCATTCCCTAATTTCATTATCTGATGCACCACCCATGGGACGCCCCAGTGAGACTTAGCCATGATACAAGGCAATGACTCATGAGCTGATATGAGGTAATGAGTTTGTTTCTCTTGAGCAAAAAAAATTAAAGAAAAATGAAATGAAACATAGAAAGAATAAATTACATGCCCTCAATGTGAACCTCATCTGTGATCATCTTTAGAGAATTAAAAAGTGAAACCATCTTACTGGTGCTCATGAATTAGCGCTCTGCACTACTGTGGGGACGACGTTCATTCAACACCCTGCTCGTCTTTTAATTAAAAAAATATCTCCTTAATTACAACCTTCAGCCTTCAAAGTGCTAATGCGACAGAGTGAATGTGTGATCCTGGAAGCCTCTTGCTAGGAGCACACATATCAAGAAAGTCATGTGAAAAAGAAGAAATCGAAGAATAAGAAAATCTTTAAACACCAACCTCCTGTTGAGCACACAGAGAGAGATACTATCAGAAAGTCTTAGTATCAGAAAGTCTCACTGACAGACAAGGACAATAGAAAAATATTCTATCTATATAAATATATAATATAGTGAACTTACAGCTCCAGTGCTCTCAATGCACCAAACCACACACTCTGTGGCGTATCTCATGAGGATAATATGCCAATGATAGTGTGGTTCCAGGTTGCCTTCTCATGGCTGCTCTTGTCTGTTTGTACTGTGACACAGAGTGAAGCGGTGCTGCTTCTAACAAGGAGCTGTGTGTTCCATTTGGATAACATCTCCCCCTGACCTGGAAGGGATTGCATGCTCCACTCCCTTCGGATTGTTTCTTTTCAGCCCCTTTTCTCAAAAGCTATTGCTACCTGTAAATGAAAAAAAAAAATCTCACCTATGTCTTCGATACTCGTGATTGTTGAATTGTATCTATTTGATATTTAAAAAAAAACATTCTTCTAAGTCTGAGTCAGCCATTGAGTTTGCGTGAGAGAGAGAGAGAGAGAGAGAGAGAGAGAGAGAGAGAGAGAGAGAGAGAGAGAGAGTGAGTAAGACTGTGTTCATTTAAGTGTGTGTATGTATGTGTGTCTGATGTGTGTGCAGAAGCTCTTCCCATACCTTTCTTTTTCAAAGCAAAATTACTGCAGTGCAGCCTATTCAGATCTCACCCAGACCCGTCTCATAATTCACGAGTCTTATGTTTTTAAAAACCAAGTGGTGCTGTGTAAGAGCTCCCAGTAGAGATTGCCTCAGATGTGCGACTGAACATAATAAACTATGACAGAAAATGAATGTATTTAAAGCTCTCCAGTGGCTTGAAAATGGGTGTAAGAGGAGAGTTTGCCTTAAACCCACATCTATGAATTGGACTCTAGGGGTTGGCCAGCTTCTCTTGGTTCCCCACTTAAGTTCAACTGAAGTTCTCCTTCAAAAGGTTCCTAAAGCTTCAAAGGCTGATACAAAGATGCTGAGACTAGATTGCTCTCTAGTGGTGAAATCATGATATTGCACTGTTGCTGCTACAATAATAGTTGCACTGAGCAGTGAGGTGAGATGAGATAAGATGAGATAATTACATGGCTTGCATTATTCAGTTATTCATAGATCTTGGAAATTCCTTGATGAAGGTCCCTACTAGGACATTTCACTGATATTCACAGAATTTTCACAAACTAATTTCATTCTCATTATGTGAAGGAGAAGAAAAGAAGAAATAAATGAAAGACTGGTGTTCATTAAATTGACTCTAAAACCAAAACGGTGTGTGTGTGTGTGTGTGTGTGTGTGTGTGTGTGTGTGTGTGTGTGTGTGTGTGTGTGTGTGAGTGTGTGTGTGTGTGTGTGTGTGTGTGTGTGTGTGTGTGTGTGTGTGTGTGTGTGTGTGTGTGTGTGTGTGTGTGTGTGTGTGTGAGAAGTCAGACATGAATGTAGTGTGTGTCTATGTGATGCACTAGAGGGACTGGCCTTTTAGTGAACATAATGTAGCAATGGATAACTTGTGCATCTTTAATGCAGAGGGCAGATCTCCACAGGACCACTGCACTCCAGCTGTGACAAAGACATGTTCCATTAGATGAACACAAAAAGACAGAGAGAGAGAGAGTGAAGGAGAATGGCTCAGAAAGAGGAAGACAGCATACGAGCACGTACAGACACACACACACAGACACACACACAGACACACACACACACAGACACACAGACAGACACAGACACAGACACAGACACAGACACAGACACAGACACAGACACAGACACAGACACAGACACAGACACAGACACACAAACACAGACACACAGACACACAGACACACAGACACACAGACACACACACACACACACACACACACACACACACACACACACACACACACACAAACACACACACACAAACACACAAACACACACAGCTACGTTCACTACATGAACAAGTTTAGTACGTCCATTCCTATAAGATTTTGGAATGTAACATTTTCAGTTTACCTTTACATTCTCAAAAAGGTTGTCGACAGCTAAATGAGTAACAGACCTCAACTCTGGGGAGCACAGCTTAAAAAAACTGGAATGATCACAGAGAAACCACTAGATGGCAGCATTACTTCACAATCAAACTTCAAAGGCCCTCTCATCAGAGGGAAATAAATGATCAAATCAGCAACACTTAAAACATTCAAATAAGTTCACAGTATGATGAAATACTAGTGCAATATATTCATCCAGAGAAGATCCGGCGACGGGAACACATTGACACATTGCATTACATGCGCTTTGCCCGCCTGTTCCATTACATGTAGGTTGGCCTCCGATGTCTCCCCTCACTGATGAAGCCACGTAACATGAACTAATGATTTAATGATGGTGGGAAGGGTAGTACTTCCACTCAAAGGAAGGGAAATGAAAGCAAAGTCACACTGTCGTCAGTCCCATGAAACAGGAACGGGGCTACAATCAAGGCCCAAAAACAAAACCTTCCCGCAAATCATTCGCTTTTATTACCATGTGTGTGTGTGTGTGTGTGTGTGTGTGTGTGTGTGTGTGTGTGTGTGTTGTAAACATTGCCTCAAGTCTTTAATTGGACTTGATTGCCTAAATTTAAACCCAGTTTTCATAAACAACACCAAAGAGATGGGTTAAATAGGTATGATTGGGAGCACCCCCCTTTGCAAGATAATCTACTACAGCCAAGTACATATTTGAAAATCTTCAGACGAACACAGTGAAGTTTCATCTATGTCTGCAGAGGCTCCACTCAATATAAACATCTTCCTGTCATAGTTTAAACACGGAGATGGAAAAAAAACAATCAAACTAAGAGATACATTGTCAGAAATCCAAGAGATACGTATGATTTGTCCGTCCTTGCTCATAACAATGACCTTTTCCTGTCCTCCCTATCTTTTCTTCTCTTCCCCTCAGGAAATCATCTTCCTTGGAGTATAAGATCAGTGTCAGACAATATGGGGGCAGATGTGACATTGATGTGGATAAATCTGATTGACCTGTTGTGTGTCTGTGTGTACGGTTGTGTGTGTGTGTGTGTGTGTGTGTGTGTGTGTGTGTGTGTGTGTGTGTGTGTGTGTGTGTGTGTGTGTGTGCCCATCTGCGTATGTCTTTGTGCATGTGTATATCTGTCCATGTACGTGTGTGCTCATAGCCGACATCTGAGCATTTCTGCACCATACACGGGATGTGTCATTGATTCAGGCTGAGGGCGGGTGTAAAGCGACACTACAGGCTATCTGGCTGGTATTGGATGCGCTCTCATGTCCTACATGTGCAACGACAAAAACTGGGG
>NC_137920.1:64781739-64784239 GCF_963457725.1 Sprattus sprattus
TTGATGCGAGTCAATGAGCCACTCTCTTTGAGGGGCCTCTGTGGCGATGACAGAGCTAGACGTCACAGGTCACTGGATATGCCACAGATGTCGCATGTCAGCGCTCAGATGGCGTGTAATGAAATAGACCAGTACAACCTCGTGTACTTATTCACTTAAGACCTCCCCGGAGTCCAAGAGTCCATAATGCGAAAGGATCAGTGAGACAAGGGTGGTGGAACAGGGGACGTTGAGAGATCACACCACAAAGTCATCTGCACAAGTCATCTGACAGCCTGACAGAAGAACTCCCCGAGGTGTGTGTGTGTGTGTGTGTGTGTGTGTGTCTGTGTGTGCGTTTGTGGTAAGTAAAGCATGGCTGGCTGGGTAGGGGGCTTGTATGTAAATGTCTGCATGTGTGTGCCTTTGTGTGTTTTACTGTTTGTGTGTGAGTATGACTGAGTGTGTGTGTATATCAGGTGAGATGGGGGGTAGAGTCTCCAGGGTTAGTTTACCATTCACTAATGAAGCCTTGAGGCTAACAGTGGCAATGCAACTGCAGGTTTATGGATTGCTATATAGACCATGGCTAATGGCGGATCGAAGGAAAAAACCTCAGGGTTGAAAATTGAGGCACTAAGTGTATACTTAAGACTCAGGGCTTCCCAGCTCAGACAAAAAGGCGTACCCGCACACATTCTTACATCTATACTCAGTGACACCGACATTTATACAGTCACACATACTCACACACACACACACCTCTTGTCCAAAGACCTCGACACTTTTTTGCCAATACAAATGCAAATTTAAACCTTATAGAGAACACTGGAGTAGGTAAATGACAACTCTAACACACACACACAGACAATTTGCTTGTAATTGTACATGTGTATATATTTAATTTACCATTGTTATCATTCATCCTCATCCAAGTACAATTTTGTAGTTCCTTTATCGCCATTGTGAGAGAACTAGACATCCAGGATTAATCTACAACTAACTCATTGGATAACATTACTACAGTAAATACCTCTATCCACCCACTGAGAATTGTGTTGGAATTATTTTTTCATTGGCCCAAGATTCCAAATAATAAACCCTGCATAATGACAGGTGTAAAGTGTATACTGCTAGTAGCTATTTATGTTATTTTTCAAGAAAACACTTATTGTCCAATTAAAACTGCTGGAACAGGCTAATCATCCAATCAGACCTTTAGGAGTGCACAGATTACTAAATAGCAACTACCCAAACGGCATCTCTGGAGGAAACTAATCGTCCAATTAGCCAGTCTGGACAGGGGGATTTGCTCAGTCCCTGATCAATAATTATTTTGTCAGAAGAAAACACACCTAAATTTCAATCATACAGAAACACACTGACACACATACAGAGAGAGAGAGAGAGAGAGAGAGAGAGAGAGAGAGAGAGAGAGAGAGAGAGAGAGAGAGAGAGAGAGAGAAGCAGCAGCATAGGGTGACCTCTGAGCTTAATTCATCTCCCCCAGAAATTAAAACGTGCTGCACAATATATTGTGGTGTGGTGTGAACTGCAAATTGGTGTATATGATTGACCTGTCCCAATTCATTGAGAACTTAAGTGCATATTTGTAATAGTATGTTAAATTTGCCACAAGTGCTGTTCAGACCAAGCCTCAGAAACGTTTTCATATGGATTTTTTGAAAGCGTTCGTCCGTTATAGCCAATCGAAAAGCCGCCAAACAAATGAGGTCATATCTCAGCAGCTGCCATACACACCAAACTTGTGTATGGACTCGGGACCCCTTCCTGAGGTTGTGCAACATACACCATCTGCAATACGGCATGTCAAATTCGGAAGTGAGGTTATATCTTCGCTAATCTTTGGTCACTTAATTTAAAACAAGCTGTAAATGCACTTTACAAAGTGACATCAAGTTCCCATGGTAACTATGTCCTGCTGGGCTGCTTGGCCCCATCATTGCTACCAAATATATTTAAATTTGTTCTCTGATCTTAGGTGAGACTAAATTCACTTTAACAAGTACATAAGCAGTAGATTAGAGTTGGCTAATGCAAAGCTTGGAACTAGATGACTGAGAAGTGCCACCTGTTGTGTGTGCTCAATAAGGCGTACTGCGGAGGTCGCCCGGAGGATGGATTTCCGAAAAGCGTTCCCCACACACAGTTTTGTGCAGGCCTTAGCTTCGAGTGCCAGCCTAGGGTACCTCTGCTTCCTGTGCCAACCTGTGTTTGCTCTTGGTGCCAAGCACTGTGCTGTCCTCAGTGGACACTTGGGAGGGCACCACAGTGGTAGAACGATCAGTAAATCCAACAGATGGACATACGTGCGAAACTGAAAAAAAAATGTGGGTCATCTTCCCTCCCGTAATTAGATACATGTCTGCATTGTCCCTCATTATAGAGCCCCTGTGAAATGATGTGTATGTTATTTAAGAATACTGTGTTTGTTTTGGTGCCCGAGTCTAGTGAGGTAATCTCAATGTGACTGTTCAACACTAATGAATTGGAAGAATCA
>NC_137920.1:64791739-64794239 GCF_963457725.1 Sprattus sprattus
AACAGGTCATACAGTGACACAGAACAGCACCAGCCCTTTCTAGCTACTTAGAATGCTAATAGCACTGATTATGGGAACGGAACCACAGGTGTGTGAACCCCTCTCTCTCTCTCTCTCCCTCTCCCTCCTTCTCTCTCTCTCTCTCTCTCTCTTTCTCTTTCTGTCTCTCTCTCTCTTTCTCTCTCTTTCTCATCCTCTCTCTCTCACACACCCTCTCTCTCTCACCCCCCCCTCTCTCTTTCTTTTTCTCTCTCTCATCCTCTCTCTCTCACACACTTCCTCTCTCTCGCTCTCTCTCTCTCTCATCATCTCCTTCTCTCTCAGCCTTTCTCTCTTCCGACCTCCCCTTTATACACATCAACCTACGCACAGCCACACACAGACACACACTCACACACAGAAACGCACAGCCACACACAGACACAGACACACACAGACACACACAGACACACACAGACACACACACACACACACACACACACACACACACACACACACACACACACAGAAACACAGAGACACACACACACACACACACACACACACACACACTCATATTTGGTGCATTTCTGTTCTAACAGTTTATGCTTCAGCGTGGCTCCATCTAATCCCTTTTGAGGAGCCAGTATTTTTCCAGTATGAGACAAAGTCTGTTCCAATTTTGCCATTCTCTACGTGTCATTAATTTTGAGTCAGTGTTGTTTGAGGAGCTCACCTACCAGCGGTTTCTGACTCAGTGCGGTTGCTGGAAGGTACTGAGGGGGAGAGCATGGACTGCCTACGTTCATCTGCCCAAGTCGTAAAACTTTGTGAGTCACAAGACTTCTTGCCCTACACTGCTTAAAAATGACAGTGCCACACTTAATGGAGGAGGGTGGGGTTGTCACATGAGATGTGTTGGGTGAAAATCTGTAAAACGGAGAATGACTTGGGCTATAAAGAAGGCTCTGTTGCCCAACTTACAACAACACAGAGGCTCACTTTAAAACGTTGTCATGCAGAGTTTCTGAACATCACAGTGCTAGCCATAAAGCCACGCAGTGACAATAGGGACGACTGGCATTCAGGAATTTGTGGTCAGGCAACAACAGATAGAGAAAAACAGCATCAACTTGTGTTTATATTCCTAGACTAATATTCATAAGTATTCTTTTAAGTTCACAACCAATGGCAAATTAGAGCTTTGTGAGTGACGGCTCTGTATTGGGTCCCACTTGGAAAAGACCTGGCATAGCGCCATTGGACGCCCACCAGATCAGGTCCCCAATCCATTCCAGAGTCATGCTATCAGGGTGCTATGTTTCGCATGCCGTGTTCAAGGCAGGTAAATCATTCAATCAAGTGTTACAGTACATAAACTCCCATGCATCGTCATCTAAAGTAGAGGCAGGCCTTAGCGTTTGCATATCTAATCTTCCATATCATCATATTTCAGCAACTCGTGCAGAATTCATTTTGACATCTTTATGCATAAAGTTATACTTGGCACAGGTGAAAATGGAATTTCAGACTGTGTATGCATCTTGTAAGACTTTTGCATTTGGCGAGGTGTGTGTGAGGGAGAGTGCGAAAGCGAGGGACTGTGTGTGAGTGAATAGGTATGTAAGTGCTTTTTTCGCCTGTCCTGTTGGCAGATCCTCCTCTCATGCCTGTCAGGGAGTTCGGAGGTGTCTGAGCATTCCTCCGCCTCTGATTGGTGGGCTAACCTGCGACCTGTCCTAAAGGTCGGCTCCGCCCCCCTGTGTTGTGAATAAGTTATGGCAGAGCTGCCACCTGACACACACACACACTCGCCATTAATCACCTCCGGCTTCCACCGAAACACACATCAATCTTTCACAGCTCTCATAACAGGAGGTATTTTTAAAAATGGACATCAGTTAAGAATGCTGGATGCACTCTTACTCCCTCGCTCTCTCCCTCTGTCTTTTTCCCTGTCTCTGTGTCTCCCATTGCTTCCTTTCCATTCCAAAAGGTGAAAAAGAAAAACAACTGGCTAGAACTTAACACTTTTATTTACTTAATTGCTAATGGCCGCTGGAGACACAAAATGGATATTGTAATTTTCAATTAAACGTTTGCAAGTCTAGGGAGCCCTCTATTTTTGGCATCTAAATAATCCTTATTTCACAACGAGTAGGCTAATACTACCTCAGCATTTCAGCGTTTGCATATACGAAAGCCACAGCATGAGGTTCATCCAGATTAAGGGTTATTTCTATAATTATACACATTATTCCTGATAGCGCATGTCTGGGTACCTTTATTTGTCTGATCTATGAGGATAATTCGACCATTACAAAAGAACCCTTCTGATTTTAGTCATTGAAAAAGAGTTTGAGATTTGAGGTCAGTGATAACCTCACTCACAAGACTTTGGCTGCATCTTTAATTCCCTCCCTAAAGTCAACTCAAAGATGTCTTACAGGATGTTGGAGCTGATTACTGGCGAACATGAAGGACATCGCCCACAAGAACAGGATGTGGGATACTCTATCCT
>NC_137920.1:64809239-64824239 GCF_963457725.1 Sprattus sprattus
TTAAGCAGCCAGATAAAATGTCAGTATTCCGAACGGGAGACAATCACCCGTCTTAGATGGACCAGTCCAGTGTTTGGCGCGAGTGCGTGAATAAGGAACGTTGTTTCAGATGTGCTCTGCTTCGGTTACACGCTGGATATGCTGCAGGTGAGCTCCGTGATTTTAATGTCCTTTCAGTTTGGTAGTCCATACGTGATCCTCCTCACAGGCTCACCCAGCACGGCGCCATGCTGTTTCACCCGCAAATTATGTTCACTTTGGTCCTACCGTTCATGACGCATTCACCTTCCAACCACTGCACATTCATTTATCCCCGACAATATCCCCAACGTCTCTCTCGCTATTTAAAGTGACGGCGCAGAATTAGCTCCGTCACATTACCCCCTCCTCAAGGATTTTCGTCCTCGAAAACCCGGGAAAGGTAATCCGCTGTGACATTCTCCGGTCCAGCCCTGTACCGGACCTCAAAGTTGAAGGGCTGCAGTGCTAGGTACCACCTAGTAACCCTGGAGTTGGCATCCTTCATCTGGTGTAGCCATTTCAGAGCCCGGTGGTCCGTCTCCAGGATGAAGTCTTTTCCCATCAGGTAGTACTTCAGCGAGTCCACGGCCCACTTGAGCGCCAAGCACTCCTTCTCCACCGTGGAATACCGCAGCTCCCTTGGGAAGAGCTTTCTGCTGAGGTACACCACCGGCTTTTGTTCTCCTGCCTCCCCCTGCAGCAGCACAGCACCAAGGCCCACTCCAGACGCGTCCGTCTGCACTGTGAATGGCTGGCTGAAGTCAGGGTTCTGCAAAATAGGGTCACTGCACAAACAACTTCTCAAATCATTAAAAGCTTTGTCACAGTCTTCCGCCCACAAGACTTGATTCGGACTGGACTTGCGGGTCAATTCAATTAAAGGGGCTGCCCTATTGGCAAAGTTCTGTACAAATCTTCTGTACCAGCCCACTACACCCAGAAAAGAACGCACTTGCTTCTTCGTGTGTGGTCTGGGGGTATCCAGAATGGCACTAACCTTACTGAGCTGAGGCTTTATGGCTCCTCCTCCGATGACATACCCCAGGTACTGCACCTCTGCTTGAGCCAGTGCACATTTCTTGGGGTTCACAGTCAGTCCTGCGGCCTGGATCCTCCTCAGCACCTCCTGGACATGGGTCAGATGGTCCTCCCAGGTGTGACTGAAGACCACCACATCGTCCAGATACGCTGACGAGTACTCCCGAGCCCCTTCCAGCACCTTGTCCATCAGGCGCTGAAATGTGGCTGGCGCCCCCTGCAGGCCAAAAGGCATCATGGTGTACTGATAGAACCCAAAGGGAGTTCTGAACGCCGTCAGCTCTTTAGTATCTGCAGCCAGAGGTACCTGCCAATATCCTTTGCTGAGATCCAAGGTAGTTAAGTACTTGGCATTACCCAACCGATCGATCAGCTCATCGACCCTGGGCATAGGGTAGGGGTCAAAAGCAGAAATTGAATTTAATTTCCTAAAATCCATACAAAATCTCATGCTTCCATCTTTCTTGGGAACAAGCACCACTGGACATGACCATTCACTGTGGGATGGCTCAATGATGCCCATCTCCAACATAGTCTCCACTTCTTGCCTGATTTTGGGGAGTAGCTGAGCAGGGATGCGGTATCCTGGTAACCTCACTGGTCCTGGTGCCTTGAGCCGGACGTGGTGTTCAACCAGCGGGGTCCGCCCTGGAGTCTCCGTGAAAAGCCCCTCTGGGATACACGCCTCCATTTCCTGTTGGCACACTGGGGAAAGATGGGACAGATCTAAGCTCACCTCCTGTCCTTGCTCCACCGGGAAGAACTGCTCGTCCTGCTCCTCCTCCTCGTCCACTCTCCTGGCCAAGAGATGATGAGCCACCTCTGCCTCCCTAGGACGCCACTCCTTCAGCATGTTGATATGGAAAATTTGCTTCCCCTTCTTTCTTCCTGGCATCAGGATTTCATACGTCACCGTGCCTACCTTCCGCTCCACTGTGAAGGGTCCCTGCCACTTCGCCAGGAGACTGCTCTCCGTGGTTGGTAGCAACAGCAACACTTGTTGTCCCGGCTTGAACGTGCGTTCCCTTGACGTCTTGTCATACCAGTGCTTCTGCACTGCCTGGGCCGTCCTCATGTTTTCTTGAACCTGTTCTGCAAGAGATTCCATCTTATTGCGCATTTTCACCACATAAGACAGGATGTTCATACCTTGCTGCGGTTGCTGGCCTTCCCACGCCTCCTTAAGGATGTCCAGTGGTCCTCTCACCTGCCGGCCATACAACAGCTCAAATGGGGAGAAGCCTGTTGATGCCTGTGGGACTTCACGATAGGCAAACAGAATGTATGGCAGCCATTCATCCCAGTCAGAACCTGACTCTGCTACAAACTTGCGCAACATATTCTTCAATGTCTGGTTGAATCTTTCCACCAGCCCATCAGTTTGAGGATGATATGGTGTGGTTTTGATTGCTTTGATGCCTAGGTACTGATAGACCTGCTTGAGCAACTTAGATGTAAAGTTGGTGCCCTGGTCCGTCAGTACCTCCTGTGGAATCCCCACCCTGGTGACCAGTTGCAGCAATGCATTGGCTACCTGCCTTGATTTGATGTGTCGGAGGGGGAACGCTTCTGGGTACTTTGTGGCGTAATCCACAATGACCAGGATGTAGCGGTTGCCTCTCCTGCTGCGCTCCAGGGGACCCACGATATCCATAGCAATCCTACTAAAAGGAACTTCAATAACAGGCATAGGGATTAGTGGCACTCTGTTACCTTTGCGTCCTGGCGCTACCAGTTGGCACTCTGGACAGGTCTTGCAAAACTCAATGAGGTCCTTATACATATTGGGCCAATAAAATCTTCTGGCCACCCTCTCCCATGTCTTGTTTTGCCCCAGGTGACCTGACCACGGCACAGAGTGTCCCAGCCCTAACACGGTGGCCCGGAGTGATTTCGGTACAACCAGCTGCTCTCCTCCATCTGCATGGCGATACAAGATCCCTTGCTTCAGTCGGAACTTGGCTGATTCTCCATTTTCCTCCGAGTCTGCCCTTAAGTCTTTATAGCAGGCCTCGAGTGTCTCATCTGACTTCTGTAGCTCTCTGATGTTAGATGGCATGGTAAAGGCGTTCTGCTCACCTGGGTCTGGCGCTGGGAGCGTCTCATCGACTTTCGTCCCTCTGAACCGGTCCTGTCTCCGCTGGCTCCTTGTCTTTGGCACCTTAGATGGAGGTTCAAAAAATGGCAATGCATCCCATACCCCATCTTTCTCTATCTCCTTGGCTTTGGACCTCGTCACAGCCACATTACAGGAATTCACTGGCTCCACCAGCTCCAACAGCCCTGGGAGGTCTCTCCCCAACACCACTGGATATGGTAAGTGCTCGACCACCCCCACCGACACCAGATACTCCTGCTCTCCAATTTTCATATAAATGTCAGCTGTAGGATAAGACACAACATCTCCATGCACACAGCGTATCTTTACAGGGTGCTCTTCATGGATAGCCTCTTTTTGGACCCACTTAGCCCCAACTAAGGTTTGGCTGCTACCCGTGTCAACTAGAGCTTTAAGCTGCTCCCCCTGAATGGTCACCTCCACCACCGAGTCCCACTGTTCCCCAAGACAGTCAGTGACGCCATCGTCTGGCCTGCAACATACCTGGCCATCCTTAGGCTTTCGAAGGGGGCAATTGGGCTTGAAGTGGCCTGCCTGACCACAGTGATAACACACCAGCTCCTCCTGGTTGGTCTTTATGGGCCGCTCCCACTTCTGCTCACGCCCCCTCTGCTCCCGCCCCGTCTGTCTAGCCTCTGGCCTGCCTGGCGTTGGTGCACTGTATGGACGGCTTGGTCCTGGCGTTGGTGCATTGTATGGACGGCTTGGTCCTGGCGTTGGTGCATTATATGGACGGCTCGGGCCCAACGTGTATGGTCTTGAGCCTCTCTGGGCTAACATGAAGGCGTCTGCCAGACTGACCGCTTCTTTGGCAGTTCTGGGGTTGTGCTTTCTAATCCACATACGCACTTCATGGTTCACCATTTGTAAAAACTGCTCAAGAATAAGCAGCTCACCAATCTCCTCTTTGGAATGAGCTCTTGGGCACACCCACTTTTCATAAAGCTCCTTGAGCCTGACATATAGTTCTTTGGGTGTTTCATCTGGCTGTACCTCCCATGAACGAAAGCGCTGCCTATATGTTTCTGGATTAATCTCAAATTTATCCAATATTGCTATTTTTACTTTCTCATAGTCCATTGTCTCCTCAAAGTCCATGGCTATATAAGCGGCTTTAGCCTTCCCCGTAAGCAACGGGACTAAGTGCATTGCCCACTCTGCTCTAGGGCAACCACTTGCACTGGCTATACGCTCAAAGCCAATCAAAAAATGTTCAATGTCTTCCCCTTCTACATATCTTTGCATTCTTGGACCCCTCCAGCCGGCAACAAAAGGAAGTTGTGGGTAACCCTCTTCCACAAGGCTCGCCCTGTCCTGCTGAAAAGAACCCGACATATGCATACCTGCCCCCCACTGAGTCACTGGAATAGCTATTCCACCTCCCAGGCTCCTTCCTGGTGTACTGGCAGTTGCAGTCATCCCTTGAGACCCTCCTAGGTCCATTGGTGCCGCGTTGGTCGCTGCTGCTGCTGCGGTCCCCCTTACTGGAGCTAATCCATGGGTGGCTGTGGCCTGTCCTGGAGCTGGATCTGTGTGTGCTGCTGCCGCACCCCCTGCTGCAAGCTGTGCCCTCTGCCCTGTTATCTGGTCCTGGGGAATGCTCAGGCCAGTCACCTGGTCCTGGCCTGCCCGTCCTGCCGACGGACTGGCCACAGCAGAAACTGGAGCCGATGCAGACAACCCTCTCCCTGCCGGGGCTCTCTCCTGCCGGTCCCGAGTCACCTCCCCCTGCAACAGTGCAAATTGATGTTGCAGGTTTTTCCATTTTTGTTCCTGTCGAGCCCGTTCCTGCTCATGACGCTCATCCTGCCATTTCTGATGTCCCATAAAATCCTTAAACATACTCCTTAGTTCTGTTATTGCTTCGCCGTCATATCCGTCTTCACCAGTAGATGGCGGCCTCTCTGTCACCACTGGAGGCGTTCTCCTTTCCGCCCTCGTCTGTGGTTTGCCCCTCTTTGAAGACATCTTAAATCACAATCCACGGTGTACTGCCACCTAGCCACTGGTAGTTTTCCGCTGCCACCAAATGTGAAATAGTGTGTTGAGCGGCAGAGGCAGTAACCAGGAGATGGTGGTTAAATAGTCCAAAAAACGTTGCAGTTTTATTTAGGCTGCCGGCAGGTGACAGACAAGACGCACATTTAACACTTAACAGAACTAGCTTTTCAAGGACAAACAGTTAAACAAACAAAACAAATAGCAATCCTACTAACTCGCAATAAACAGCTTAGTAGTTGAGTACAGGCATCCTCTCACCTCAGAGGCCAAAGCTAGACTGCCTGCCATTAGTGGGATTCAGGTTATATGAACCCTAACTCCTCCTCCCAGGAGTTAACCATTACATTTTAATCAATCATCTAGCAGACACATTATTACTCTCTTAAACATGTATCATGCATACAGTACTTCCTAGTTGTCATCGTCATATGCACAACTTTACTCAATAGACTTTAAGCAGCCAGATAAAATGTCAGTATTCCGAACGGGAGACAATCACCCGTCTTAGATGGACCAGTCCAGTGTTTGGCGCGAGTGCGTGAATAAGGAACGTTGTTTCAGATGTGCTCTGCTTCGGTTACACGCTGGATATGCTGCAGGTGAGCTCCGTGATTTTAATGTCCTTTCAGTTTGGTAGTCCATACGTGATCCTCCTCACAGGCTCACCCAGCACGGCGCCATGCTGTTTCACCCGCAAATTATGTTCACTTTGGTCCTACCGTTCATGACGCATTCACCTTCCAACCACTGCACATTCATTTATCCCCGACAATATCCCCAACGTCTCTCTCGCTATTTAAAGTGACGGCGCAGAATTAGCTCCGTCACAAACTCAATCCACATTTTAACAAGTGGTTTTGTTCTTTTGGACCTATGAATTACAGCATACAGTAATGGAGATGCTGTGCTGGAATTAGACCTCATAACTGCGGCGGTAATAACTCCTGGTGCGCTGCGCTCACTCCACTCGTGTCGCAGGCTGACGGATGAAGACCCTGAACCAGCGGACCGCACTCCCAAAACGGACACCTGAAACCGGAACCTGGGCTGTTCAGCTGGGGTGTCAGCTGTGGGGTCGCACAGTGCTGGCAGCTGATCCTGTCAGAGAGGAATGAGGGGAGCAGAGAGGGCATGATGGCACCGACTGAGGTCAGATTTAGGGGTGCAGATGGATCTGGAGGATGCGGGCCCCACTGAACCGAGATCAGTGAGGCACGGCAGGTGGATGTACACCATGCATGGGAAAATTAATACGATTGGGTTGTTTTTTGGAGATGTATGGGGTTGCTGTTGTGCCAAGGGCGTTGCATTTGTGTGTGTGTGCGTGTGTGTGTCTGTGCATGTGTGTGTGTCTGTGTGTGTGTCTGTGTGTGTGTGTGTGTCTGGTTGTACATGCCTGCTTCTTTGATTGTTCAGATATTAAGACACGTGGTTCCATCTAACGTTCCCTCTAACACATGTATTGTGTTAGAAGCAGCTGAAAAATGGTTGTTCCATGCCGGCTGCCTTATAATCAGTGTTTGGGGCTTGTGTGTGTGTGTTTGTGTGTCTGTTCACCTGTGTGATAGGAGACCACTTTTGGGTGACCTGCCAGAGGTGTGCAGAAAGAGGGGGGGACAGTGGGGGAATTGCTTTTGGACATCTGGATATTAATCCTCTAACACACACACACACACACATACACACACACACACACACAAACACACACAAAAACACACACACACACGCACACACGCACACATACACACACACACACGCACACATACACACACACACACACACACACACACGCACACACGCACACCCGTACACACACACACACACACACACACACACACACACACACACTAACACACACACATGCCTGCACATGCACACAGAGATGTCCCAGGTGTCCATACTTAGGGAGTAGTTGGACTTCTAGTGGATGATGGCTATAGGTGCATGAATTGTGGCCCATCTCTCTTTCCTGTACGTGGGCATGTCTGTGTCTCCTTGTGCATGTGTGTGTTTATCTCAGTGTGTGTGTGTGTGCGTGTGTGTCTGTATGTGTCTGTGTGTGTGTGTGGGGGAGGTTCCAAGCCAGCACAGGCCAGCCCTGCAGCTGTTTCCCAGCGTGCTGATGTGCTCCAGCCCCACATCTCCAACCTCTCCGCCCAGTCCCCCCCGCCCCCCCACCCATCATCAACCGCGGCGCCTCTCCACCCCTCTGTGCCTTCCCATCAGCAGCCTCTCCACCCAGCACCATCCTCATGGGGAAGCCCACCTGCTGAACTATCCATCAGTGAATGAAGACGCGGGGGAGAGTAAGGGGGGCGTGGGGGATGGGAGGGGGAGTGGCTGATGAAAAGCCCAAATCAGCCGAAGCATATTTCTCCATTCAGAGCTCCAGGTCCCTGCATGGCAGCCTGAGAAATGCCCAGCTGCGGCGTGTTGCAGACAGACATGCACGCACGCACGTACACACACGTACACACACGTACACACGTACACACACACACACACACACACACACACACACACACACACACACACACACACATACGCACGCACGCACGCACGCACACAAAAGCACACCAATGCAGACATAATGGCAAAGAAGAATGTAATGACGTCCAGGGTACAGGGTGACCCACTGACCCACCGTTAATATCTTCTCCAGAGGATAAGTAACTGCTAATTCACTGACCGAGCTGACGGAGTGTGCTGACCTAGAGTTTATTAAGGGTTCAAACATTTCTGTTTGGATATGAAATGTGTATTGTGTGTATCCTCTAAGAGTCTAGGGGTATTTGAATCCTTTTTTCCTTTCTCCTGAAGTCCAAGTGATCTAACACACAGCAGCTGGTGCTACAGCAGCTTGGCTGTCACAGGACCGAGGGTATGGACACTCTCTCGTAACAGAGTGGTGCTCAGTGGGTTAGTGTCAGATCTGGGGGAGGGCAGGTCTTGAGGAGTTGTGTGTGTGGAGGTGTGTGTGTGTGTGTGTGTGTGTGTGTGTGTGTGTGTGTGTGTGTGTGTGTGTGTGTGTGTGTGTGTGTGTGTGTGTGTAAAAGTGCTTGAATGTGTGCATGTGCATGTGTGTGAACATGTGTGTGTGAGTGTGTGCTTCAATGTGAGTGTGTGTGTGTGTGTGCGTCTGAAAGTGCTTGAAAGTGTGTATGTGCATGTGTGTGAACACTTGTGTGTGTGTGTGTGTGCCTGTGTTTCTGGCACTGTCACCTCTCTGCTGGGCAGACGCTGAGCAGACTGTGGGCTGGGCCCTTGTGCACGCGTGGGCTGTGGGGCAGGGGGGTGGGAGCGCCGAGGTGCTTTCTCTACAAATAAACACGCAGCTTCGCTCCTGTCAAACTCATTACCCCGGCACATCTGTCACACCCCACCTGCGACCCAAACAAGCCCTGCCGTGAACACAGAGCTGCCGCAGAGCAGCGCAGAGCAGCGCAGTGCAGCGCAGTGCAGCGCAACGCATGCGGTTTCTGCAGCGCTTAGGAGGAGAGTGGGTACGTGCTCATGATGGTCTTTCTCAGGATGGTGTGTTTCTCTCTCTGTGTTTGTATGTGTATGTGTGTGTGTGTGTATGTGTGTGTGTATGTGAGTGCCAGTGTGCATGTGGGAGGGTTTGTGTGAGCTTAGTGTCTCCAAGAGTGTGTGTGTGTGTTTGTGTGTCTGCCATCACATCCTGACCCAGATCTGCCTGGAAGATTGGAACAGCACATTTGAATGTGAAGACGTGTTTGTGTGAGTCTGTGCATGTGAGAGAGTGAGAGAATGTGTTTGTGTGCTTATGTTTCTCTGTGCGTACATGTGTGTGTGTGTGTGTGTGTGTGTGTGTGTGTGTGTGTGAATATGGAAGAGGCAGAGAGAGAATGTGTATGTGTGTGTGTGTGTGTCTAGTATGTGTTCATGTGTCTGTATGATTATGTACAACAGCAGCTGATCTTCCCTGGGCCTCACTGAGGTATTTGTGTAACAAACAGAGGCTGTGAGGAGAGTAAAACGCTGTGTCCCTACAGCTGTCCTTTAATGCCCTGTCCTGCCCTTTGATGCCAACCCCAGTGTACGGTCATTTTGGGTCACAATGACTGCACTTCCCTCTGGGTAACTCCGCGCATGACAGCTTGCTCATGACTAGAGCACTGCCATCCAACTGTCTCTACACAAAGGAAAGTACAGAACATATAAGCAGAGGTTGGGCCCCATGTGTGTGTGTGTGTAGGTGTGTGGGTGTTGGTGTTTAACTGAATCTGACAAAATGAAGAATACTGAGCACTTTGCTTCAGTATATTATATTGACTACGGTTTAGGCCTGATGGCATTTGTGTGCCGCCGGCACATACGCTCGGCCATAAAGAATGATATTTATTTCCCCCGATGGCTGTGGCCTGAAACAGAATGCATCCCTTTTGCCAGAATGTTCTTGGGCCGCCGCCGCTAGCATGTGAGGTCTTGTGCTTCAGCTGCGCTCAGTAAATAACAAGCTTTTTACACAAGACACAGTGAATCCTCCAGGCCAAGGGTGGGAGTAGTGGCGGGGGGACCTGCTAGCGCTTGTGTTTATTACTGATCTAAGCGCTGGGCTGTCTTTATAGCTGCAGCTGAGAAATCAGCTCTGACTGGGGTCCGTTGCCACGCACGCACACACGCACATACACACACACACACACACACACACACACAGACACACGCACACACACACACACATATACATACACAATCACACACACACACACACACACACACACACACACACACACACACACACACACACACACACCCATACATACACAATCGCACACACTTGCACACACACACAAACACACACACACACACACACACACACACACACACACACACACACACACACACACACACACACACACACACACACACACACACACACACACACACACACACACACACACACTTGCTTACATAAATGCACCTGCACATTTGTGCACACCCACCACACACAGCCCTACCCCACACTCAAAAACATAAACGCAAACATTTTCATAGGTGCTTAGATGCATACTGAAATGTCCTCACCCTGTTTGGAACAAATTGTTTTAACTTCATATGGTTAACAGACAGATGTTTTTCATGAAATGTCTGCTATTTCCTGTTGTATTTGTCAGGGAACCTGGATGCGTCTCCAGTCCATAAAAAAAAAAGAGGCTCAGGAAATGGATGACTTGACATTTCCAAAAGTGATGAATTTGTGATGCGTCTCTTACTGGAATACCACTGAGCAGCATCTGCCAAATAGATTCCCTATGATATGGACGCGTCATTGGGTGGTACTCCTCGAGGCTCCACCCGTCTTTGATTTTCCCTGAAACGCACCACACTAAATTTGCCTCATCCTGTCTGTTCTCGTGACAGACAATTGGGCCCCATTTGTCATCGTTTCGCCCCAGATCCTTCTCCCACCGCAAAAAAAATAAAAAATCTGTTTCAGCAGAGCTTTCATGTGGCATCCCTCCTCTGTTCTGCCGTCCCTTCTTATCTCTTCTCCAAATGTGTGTGTCTGCGTGTTTAAGTGTGAGAGTGTGTGTGTATGTGTTTTTGTGTGCGTATAGAGACTGTGAAATGCGTAGTGTGCGATTGAAGTGTTCGGCGGAAGATAAGTGTAGAGCAGACAGTCATGGCAGCGGATGTTTACCCCGTAAGTGTTTACCGCCAGCCGGCCGTGCTGAGCGCTTTTTAGGTGTGGGAGACGTGGAAGGGCGTGTGTTTGCCCCGGGGTGACACAGATCTCCATGCTGATGGCTTTTCCTCCAGAAGATTAAAGTCAGACATTAATCAGCGGCATCCGCTGGTTGTGTTTGTGTTTGTGAAGGCCTCCCCCCCCCCCCCCCCCCCCCCCTCTCCTCTCCACTCCTCTCCTTTCCTTTTCCTGAGTGGCAATGTAATTAAGAATCTAGAAGTGTACTGTAGGTCTCCATGCGAATATTAACAGACCTTAACTAGATTTGTATGTATGAGGAATATGAAATTTCATTCCTGGTTTTAGCTTGGCCTGGCCTGTAACTTGACATTCTAGTTTCACCAAAGCGCTATGTCACACCCTCAAAGTCTACCACCAACCTGACTTTTTGTAACACTTTATAATAAGTCTGCAATTCATAGACTTAAGTAATGCTTAACTAATGCGTGACTCATGATGATCTAAAGCGTTCATTAATGACTTCCTGATTTCCTGTTGCTCACCAAGACCTGATGATGAATTTACTGTAGCTTTAGGTTAATACTTCACACTTACTTCTAAATCAATTAAGGGATGTTAATTCACAGTTTCTTCATTCAGTTTTTGATATGACAAATTATGCTGGATAGACAAGGTAGACAGTGGGTACAGTGCTGTTTAGTGAGCAAACCTCACTCCGTGCCCCCTTAAGAGACGTGCTAGCGATAGAGGCTAAAGCCCATGAGTTGCATGGGCATGCCTGCCTCCCATGCCCGAGGTTGCGAGGTCTGGTGTGGGACTGTGCTTGTCCACACAACACAGGATACATAGCATGTTAATTGTTACTGAACCATTAATACGCCTTGACTTAACGGACATGTGTACCCCCAAGTAAAGTCATGTGATGATGTCATTAATTGTAAATAATTATTTAATTCAAATTCCCTGTCAGTAAGTATTTGCTCATTATGATGACATTATTTATTTCACAGGCATTTCGACGTGACAAACGAGGCCTTTGTCACACATGCATGAAGCCTCATTCTGAGTGACCTTTAACCCTGTGCTCAACATGTGAACAACATTTCAACGAGTCAACGAGTCCAATGTAGCTTCATTTAAGGACGTCTTATGAAATTCATGGATTCATATAATTGTATTCCTTAGATTTAACCACATAAATATGCTTTGTTACACAGTTATTCCCTGGTCTAACCTCAAATGAAATAATAAAATGAAATGCCTGCGAAGGCTTCGGTTAATTACAGTGGAAAACAGCCTTTTAAATCAGGCCTTTACTTGTCATGGGTTGTTTATACCACAAACACCCAGTGTTCCTTTCTACCGGTCCGCAATGTCTGACGTCTTGGGTGGCGGTGGGGAAGGAGTGGGTGTTAGTTAAAGTGAGGAGATGCAGAAACGAGGGAGCAAGTGGATGTGCTGACAGCCTTCACGATCATCAGCACCTGAAGCTGTCCTCCTCCTCCTCCTCCTGTCTCAGCCTGCAGCTCTTATTCTCCCTGTCGGAGCTTTGCCGTAGGCAGACTTTCTAGAACATTCCCTTAGTTGAAGTGTTGGAACTTGACTCACAACCTGTAGCCAAGTGTGTCTGGTGACTCCTTTCGTCTCAGGGATCTGTGAAATCCCAGATCACTCAATTAGCACTTGGCTCGCAGTAACATTACTGAAACTAAAACTATTTAAAACTGTACTGTTTCCTTGAACTCCATGATGTATTGACTGTTCTGAATAGTTGTGGTTATGAATATGAATCACCTGAACTCTATGGGAAATATGGGAGAATATGTTGGTCTGACAACAAAGCGGTTATTAATGTAAAGTAATAACATAGATCCACCAACCATAATTAGAAGAAATTCTATCAAACAAAATAACAAACAAGATGCTTTAGATGATTCATAAGATTCCAAATTTCACTCTAAAGGTTGCTGTATGAGTCATATGAATATTTCAGACTCAGCTGCGACTATAAGATAGAAAGCTTGTGGAATATTTGTCCCCTGGTGAAGCTTAAGTGTGACTGTATAAGACCACGCAAACCTCAAATGCTATGCAGCTGATGGCACGCATGTGTAGCGCGTTACGTGGCCCATGAGCAGACACGTTATTTGTGGTGACGGTGAAATATGCCATCCTGACCTTTCTGACAAACGAAAGGGGGGGCGATGAAGTAATTTACAGTCGTGACGGATGCACGATCTGAGAAGACCCCCCCCCACACTTTTCACCCGTGATTGATTCCAGAATTCTCTGTGAATAGGTCCACTTTGGCAGACTAGTGGACAAGAGGAGCACAGGTTATGTTAAACGGCATTCCAGAGAAGCCTCCTCAGAATTCCCAAGCCGCGTGAGGTGGCCTCCTGGTTTCCGCTACTGGTCTCTCCTGGCATCTAACAACTGAGAAAGTGGCCTTCCTCTTATCTACTTCTCTCATGTGTCCCTCGAGCGCCGTGGGCTGAACGGTCCTTACTTCCCTCATTTCATTTGCGAGACAGAATGCCGTTCAAGCTTACATCTCATTTCGGTGGCATGTGGCCACTGGAATCCCATAGCTTTATGTTCAACAGATGTCTCCTCCATTTGAGACTCCTTCATTGGGAAAGAGAGAGAGAGAGAGAGAGAGAGAGAGAGAGAGAGAACGATGTCTGTGAAGTCTCAGCCTGAGGTGATATTCTCTCTCTCTCTCTTTCTCTCTCTCTCCTTTTCTTTTTCCCTTTCTCTCCATCTTTCCTCACTCTCACCAAATCGCTTACGTTCTACATAGGGTCATGGGTAAGTGAAATATGATCCACCACATAAATTGTGTACAATGCAATTTCTGTCTGTTTAGAAGTGAACCACTCCAGTCAGACATCAGGTCATCACGCACTGAAACCATTCTTTATTAGCCAACGTAGAAGATAAATCTAATTCTTGTCCCGTGGATTTTCGAAGAGAGAACAGCCCTCTATTCAATCCATAATTTTTCCACTGTCAACATTAGCAGACTCTTGTTTGATGTTTCAGAACAGTAATGTACTGTTGCTATAGGGAATACACATGGTGAAAGGGTTGAAAATGGATGAAGAGGATAACATTTCATACAACTTCATTTTAACATTGTTCCAAAGTCAACCGAGTCTATTATATTTTCCATAGTGGGTTGAATCAGACCTTCTTGGGAGGTCGAAGATATATAGATTTAAAAGAGCTATGACCGCTATCAGATTTCTCTCTACTGATCACCAGCTCCAGTAAAGGCTTGGGTAATACGAGTCTTTCAAATGTAGTCTGTGTCACTTTCACATCAACACATCGAATCAATCTGGCTGCCCCGAGAATGGGGCCGCGTGAGGAATCTGACTCATGAAACGACCCATAATGCAATGCACTTAACCGTGCAGTTTTCATTCCGTGGAGAAATAATCAAATAAAGTCTTAATCCAGTTGTCTCTATGTGTGTTTTTGTGAGTATGTGTGTGTGTATATGTGAATGTATGTGTGTGTGTGTATGTGTGAAGGTGTGTGTGTGTGTGGCTGTTGCAGAGGAGATGTAACGTTGCACTGCCAGTACTTGAGTGTGTGTGTGTGTGGAGGGGGGGGGGGGGGGGAGCTAATGTAGGTGTGTGAGCGAGGGAGGAGAGGGCTAGCTGACTCTGCTCCGACTGAAAAAAAGGAGGACTGGTGGAAGGAGCCAGGGCTGTTCGTCATAGCAGCACGGCTCATTGGCTGTTGGACAGAGACACTGACAGGGGAAATGGACTGTGTCTTCATTTAACTAAATCACCAGTGCCCATAGGGAGAGGCCTCAGGGAGCGATGAGTGCCTATGTGCCTGGAGAAACAGGGTCAGGGAGGTGGAGAGGGCCAGGGTAGGTCACACGGCCCAGCATCCAGCTGTTCAGCGGAGACGTGTTACAGCTAGGCAGGTGCATTGCGTTTACAAGTTCCTCAAGTCAGTGTAATGGCGTGTGTGTACCCACTTGTGTGTTATGTGTGTGCATGCATGTATATAAGGAGGAGGATGTCCTTGTAAATCATGGTCTGGGATGTCCTTTTAAGTCATGTGTACCTGTTTGTGTGTGTTTTTTTTTTTTAAAGATTTGTGTGGCTTACTTCCGATTTAAAGTCAT
>NC_137920.1:64834239-64851739 GCF_963457725.1 Sprattus sprattus
TACTAACATTTTTTGAGTTATCAGGCAATGTTAACTCAAACAAATACATTCCTATACAATTAAAACGTCTGCACTTGCTCAGAAAACTAATACATTTTAAGTTGGGTCAACTAAATACCAGGTTTTAAGTACTGAATACATAATGTTAATGAGTTAGTAGAACTGTCTGGGTTTACAGTGTAGTCCTCTTCCTGAGCAAAGTCAGAGCGGTGTGTACTTGTTCGCCCATCAGAGCGCTTGATTTAGAGCACTGATAATAAGCTGGCCGTGGCCTGTCCGACGTCCACTGACACCCCCTAAGAGCTTACTAGTGCTGACATCCTTGCTTAGAGCTGGGATGCTATTCTACGCCGGAGCGTGTGCCGTACTAGGCGGGTACCAAGGGTTTAAATCTCCTAGAATGCAGAAGTGGGGTGAGTGACAGCTGAACTTTGTTCAGAAACCTTATTAATAGTAACGAGAGATTCTAATTGCACATAAACTTAAACATAAACACCCACTCACTGTACTTGAATGGGTCTTGTTTGGTTGTTTTGGTTGTGTAATTCAGATGTTGTGAGGAGAGATCTGCTGAGGAATAGCTTTTGGGTAAGAGACAGAAAGAGAGAGAGAGAATGAGAGAAATAGAGAGAGAGAGGGAGAGAGATATATATATAGAGAGAGGGAGAGACTGTTGATGTTAGGGATGTAGGTGGCATTTTGCTTTGACCTTTCATGTGTCAGAAGTCACAGGCTTACTGACAGCTCCATAGAAGAGTGCAGTGCCTCTGTCAACACTGATCACACACACACACACACACACACACACACACACACACACACACACACACACACACACACACACACACAATACACACACACACACACACACACACACAGACAGACCGACTTACACAAACATTAGCGGTCAACTAATAATTAAAGAGAAAGGGGGAAAAAAGAAAGGACGAGAAGAAAGAAGAAGAAGGAAGGAGCAAGGAAACCGGATGACAGTCGCTTTTCATTTTCTGTGAAGCTCTGACCTTTCCTGGGTTGTCATGGTTCATCTGTGAGGTTGACATGACTGAACTAATTACCCTTTAATTTCGCACAGGTCAAACATGTGCGCACGTGAGTAAGTGTGTGTGTGTGTGTGTGTGTATGTGTGTGTGTGTGTGTGTGTGTGTGTGTGCAAGCATTCATTCCATCGCTTAGCAGTAAGAACTGAATCCTGAGCTTTGCTATATCTCCGTATCTCATCTCTGTAAGTGGATTATCATGTTGTTGTGTTTTTTTTCCTCTCCTCTCATTAAACACAGGCTCTTCCTCTCCATCTCTCCTCTCCCATCCGTGCCCATCTCAGCATGGATCTCAGACAAACATCCTCATTAACTGTGTTTTTGCTTTCTAATTAAATACACTTTCCTTTATAAGATAACACTGAGTATGTGTGTGTGTTATACTTTAATGTGTGCTTATGCTTGAGTGTGTCATTTTTTATACCACTCAGTAGTTATGTAAATGAGATACATTTAAAATGTTTCTAAATGGAGGCACGTGCGTGCGTGTTTGTGTGTGTGTGTGTGTGTGTGTGTGCGTGTACATGTGTGTGTGTGCAATTGCTGGTGAATATTTGTGTGTGTTTATCTATGTGTGTGCTGCCTGCAAGTTTGGTAATTAATCTGCCTCCACTAAATACTAAAGTTATTTGCCTTCTTCGGAACAGAACTTCAGCAGATCGTATGGAAAAACCTTCTCACTTTAACCAGTTATTTCCAACTCATAAATGCTAATCGAATGCATTTATTCCTGAAACATTTGTTCGTTTTAATGAAGCACCACATAATTGGCCATGCTTTGCTTTTGTTTGTCTGCAATATGAAGAGCCACTCGTGAGGCAACCCTATTATGAGGCCATCGTGTTCCTGTAATGCGTGTGGCAGATACACAATAACCTGCATATGGCTCCATGGGCTCATCAGGTTTAGATGTGCTACATGCATATAGTTCATAGCACACATGCTACATGCAGATAGTTTATAGCACACATGCTACATGCAGATAGTTTATAGCACACATGCTACATGCAGATAGTTTATAGCACACATGCTACATGCAGATAGTTTATAGCACACATGCTACATGCAGATATTTCATAGCACACATGCTACATGCAGATAGTTTATAGCACACACATCATGCTACATGCAGATAGTTCATAGCACACATGCTACATGCAGACAGTTCATAGCACACATGCTACATGCAGATGGTTTTATAGCACACATGCTACATGCAGATAGCTTAGAGCACACATGTTACACGCAGATAGTTGGAGTGTACAGGAGCAAACAAACATGGATAACTATATGCTGTGCCAGTAGAGCGAGAAATAAAATAAAGGATGGAAACAATAACAACTATAGTTTCCTTCTCTCACTTTCTTTCGCACTCTTTAATTCTCTCGCACCCGTGCTCCACTACAAATATTCCAGGTAATAAATGCAGTTGGGTGCAGTAATATTTGTGTAAGAATGTCTGGCTATCAGCTTTCCACTTGCAGTGTACACTGTTCTCTGGTCTGCCTACCTGTATGACATATACTGCTGTCTTCACTTCCTAATAAGAGGTCATTTTTATCTGATTATCTGACTGTTACCCCATGAAATTCTACAGTCTGGTTCATGCTGATCCCTTTGAAAATATTTCCAAGAAGCACAAATGTGTGTGTGTGTGTGTGAGTGTATGTGTGTTTTGTGGGTGTGTTCAAGGCATGCAGATCGTACAACACAACCGAAAACTTTTGATGACATTGTTTGCTACATGGGCTTCAACAATGTAGGTGTTTCATGTAAATGGAGTTGTGGTCATTTTGACGAAGCTTAAGGCAAGGCCCTTGACAAGTCTAATTAGCTCTGCAGGATTTTTGTCTGTGTTAATCGTTGTTTTGGTAACATTTGTGGATATTTTCTATACACATTCATTTATTTACGTCTTCTTATCTGCTCCCAAATTGTCCTCAGCAGTTAAGTTTAAGTTGAATTGAATAACAGTAAAATACAATGGACTGATTGAACTGGACTGATTTGGAAATATTAAGTTTACGTCAGTCATTTCCAATTGGTGCTTCCATCAGTACGTGACAACAAAATTAATTCTATAAATGCACAGTAACCAATGACTAAAGATAACTATGATAATATATTGTCAGGACCCTGCCTGAACTATGCCTCTTGGCCATCCTGCTGGACTGTGTTTTGTCTCTCATATCATGTGATTTTATTTGAACATGTGCCTGTTTTCGTTTTGGTTGTCATGTGCTTGTGTGTTGTCGAGGGCTCTGGCCCCCACTGCTCTCCTGATCCCACTGATTACGTGAATTGTTTCCTCCTGTTCCCTGTTGTGTTCTGCCTATTGTCTGCCTTCGTGGTCAAATTCTTCTGTGTATTTCATTTCTGTGTTTGTAACAATCCTCTGTCAGTGTGTCTTACAGTGCTACTTTCTTGCCTATTTTTTCAAAGTTTCTTGACTATTTTCTCAAAGTTACTTCTCATGTCCAATCCTCTGTCAGTATGTCTTACGGTGCAACTTTCTTGCCTGTTTTCTCAAAGTTACTTCTCATGTTTGACTTGCTTGTTTTTTTTTTCTGTTTGTGTTTTTGCCTTGAATTTTTTTTGCCAGTCCCTGAATTTTGTCTCTGCTTGTTGTTTGGACTGTCTGCCTGCCTGCTTGTTTACAAGCTCTGCTCTGCTGGGCTGTTTTATAATAAACTGCTTTTCGGCTGTACTTCTGCCTGCCATGTTGCGCTATTTGGGCCCTCTCTCCTGCTGATCCGTGACAAAAAGGAAGATAGTGAAATAGTTTGTAGAATAATTCTCATTAGCAATAACAAAATAGCCAATGCACTGTATCCTGGTGTTTTCTATTGTATCGTGTTCATTTGGACAACTCGTTTCCGAGTGCATCCCTAGTTTTTCTGCAGCTGTGAGACAAATGAGGAGAAGCTACCGGGAAGACAACTCATCACTACAGATACTCATTCCCTGGCCTGGCAGACATTTTTCTCGCTGTCTGGTTGCCACAACAAACTCAGTTTTCTTCGGCACATTTTTGCCAAGGGTTTGGAGTTTGGAGCTACTGAGGTAAGAACCACCCTGACCCCTCCTCTCTCCTGGGCCTTTCCAGAGTTGTGGCAAATTGGATTAACTAACCAGGGTTAATCAGGTCTTCCTTCTCCTTAAATCTGCAGGTTTATTGACACACATGTGCGGCCACATTCATACAAACACACGAGAGTCTGGCAAGAACCCTGAACAATGATTAGGAAAACATTCTCCATTACACCTGATTGGACACATCATAACACGTTTCCAGATCTAATGGGACTCCAACTACGTACATTAGTTACAGCACAAAAGTGGATGCAGTCAAGATAAACATCAGATTCCAGGAAGACTGTTTGGTCTGGTACCTGTCTGCAGGCTACAGGCAGCATTAGTCTTTATCATTAAAATCCCTCCTTGCCCACAGGGCATACAAGAGCACATCAATACAGATGCAATGCGAGATATAAGCTTGAACATAAAGATGGTTGGCTTATGGAGAAATTTAAACAGCGGTCCCCGTCCACAACCCCATTTGGCAACACTATGTACACACAGCTTATTACATCGTAACAATACCATCAAGTCCCATTAAGAACAGTGTTACACACTAACTTTTGACTGGTTTCGGTTTTACCCCTTTAATCCCTCACCCTAGTTTAGATTAGTTGTAATTCTAAAGCAATGGGCTGTTGTTGTTTATTATTCTGTGTAATATACTGCACTTAATGGCATTGGAATGTATTTTAGTTCAGCAGTGCATACAGTCACTTCCTACATTATATCATCATTTAACGCACAGTAAATAACACTTGTACAATATGTGTTTTATTGTGTCCAAAAACATCATAGCTATGGCAATCAATAATTTCACAATACTAGAAACAATTACATAATCATCATGCGTGATTTACCAATAATGTCCTAGTACATCTCAACGTTTTGCATTTTTTTTATGGATAAGAAGTCACAATTTGATTACCACACCCTCCTCTGTATAGTCTATGCCAGCCTAACCATGCATGCCCAGTACTTTGTGTCTTGAGGTGGCACTTTTCATTTCATTCCATCTAATTGAGCCACAGGCTCATGGACTTCTTTTTCTCTTCTGTAATTGTATGGCTGCCAAAACACACACACACACACTCACAAACAAACACACACACACACACACATACTCACATACACACACACACACACACACACACACACACACACACACACACACACACACACACACACACATACACACACACACACACACACACCCATACACACACACACACACACACACACACACACACACACACACACACACACACACACACACACACACACACACACACACACACACACACACACACACACTTCTTCTTCTTTTTCTCTTCTGTAATTGTATGGCTGCCAAAACACACACACACACTCACACATTCATTATAAAGAAATATCAGAGATGTGATAAATTGGATACATGTTATGCTTATTGAGTGTGAGGGGGCTCAATTCCCCTCAAGGACCTCTTTAACATGTCTGTGCTCTGACACATACGCATGCACGAACGCACGCACGCACGCACGACGATTTCACTGATAAATGAACAAAAACTCACATAATGTGTCATGTTTTTTAAACCATCTTTACATAAGTTTGAACAATTTTAAAATATTCTTAATTCAGAAATAGTTTTTGCATTGTGCGCCAGCAATCCCATGTTTGTGTGTGTGTTTGCAGCAGGGCCAATGAGCCACCTCATTTCCCTGTTTTCTTTCTCTGTTCTGTCATTCTCCTGTGTTTCTCATGTGCCCTTTGTCTCTTGCACTTCTCTCTCATGCAGTCATCTATTTTTTCTCCTACTCTGAAACCTCTTTGCAGATATAGCAGTCACCAAGGCTCATAGTCTCTGGTGGGACAGGTCATAATGGCTTGTTGTGTAAGAAGGTGTGTGTGTGTGTGCGTGTGTGACTGAGGACTGAGTTTGACTTAAAGGGAAGAAAGAGAGGGAAGTTATAGTGAATTGTGTTATATGAGTGGGCCATTTGGTGTGTGTGTGCACGGGTGTGTGTGTGTATGTGTGTGTATGTTAGTGTGTGCGTGCGTGCGTGCGTATGTATGTGATTCGCTCAGGCGTGCATGTTCCCATGCAGATGGAGTGTGTCACAGCAGATGTGGGAGTGCTGTCACCAGCTTTCCACTCCAACGGTAATATCCCTCAAGATGACCTGGATCCAGGGTGCAGAAATTGATGAATGAATAATTTATGAGGAACATATATGGAACAGCCAGTATATAATCGCAGTTTTGGCAATGAAAACACATCCAGCACTGTTCCAGAAATGTAACATGGGGTGTTCCAACACACCTTGTGATATCTTAAAAAAAAAAAAATTTGATACGGGAGTATAAAAGTCAGTGTGTATTTACGGTTACAACAAGGCAAACCAACACGACTCAGCAACCCTCTTGCAGTAGGTATTAATGTGGCCCTGCGCTCCTCATCTGATCTCAGGGAGGTCCTCAGGGAAGCTGAACACACACCAGTAGTTTTGGGGCCTATCAGCTGTGGGAAATCACATTTCAAATTGAATCAGAGTGAGGTCTCTTTGTTAATATCCAGGGCGTGCACCTGTATGTGTGTGTGTGTGTGTGTCTGTGTTCGCACATGTATGTGTGTGTGTGTGTGTGTGTGCGTGCATGGCTGAGACGTGTGCGTTGACGGATATGCATAGTAATCAAATCTCTGCATCCATGCATTAATGCATTCTTGGCAAATGCGAGCTTTTGGAACCAGCTTCTCCCATCAGCAACCCTCAACCCCAGCATCCCCCCCCCAATGCTCCCTCAACCCCAGCCCCCGCCCCCCCGATGCTCCCAGACCAAATGTGATTCCCAAACCAGACCGCATGCAAAGCATACAAAGCACACCAGTGGGTAGTCATCACCAGGGAGAAGCCAGATGAGAGGAGGAGAATAAAGAAGTGGAAAACGACAATAAGACAGATGAGATGAGGAAGGGGAGAGAGAGAGAGAGAGAGAGAGAGAGGGAAAGAAAAGGAAGAGACAGACAGACAGAGACAGAGGGAGGGGAAAAAAGTGGAAATGTAGAAACTGTTCTCATCGTACGGTATAATTATACGCTCTCAAGAAAAGAAATGGCTCTGTGCTTCTGGACCCTTGAATGGAGCTGGTATCTGTGTGTGTATGTGTGTGTGTGTGTGTGTGTGTGTGTGTGTGTGTGTGTGTGTGTGTGTGTGTGTGTGTGTGTGTGTGTGTGTGTGTGTGTATGTGTGTGAGTGTTTTTGTGGTTTCCCACACACTGAATGCACATGCACGCAGCTGTGTGTAAGGAGCCAAATCATTGGTTTTTCCTCTCATAGTCATCAAATAAAAAAAAACAAAAAGCAAAATGCGACTACGGGCAGCCGTGACATTCAGCATCAGACAGCCACTTCTGTCGCATCCAGCCTTCACAGCAGCTCCAGCTGGCTCTCAGCATGACGCTCTCTGCACCTAATATCATAGATCACACAGAACAAACAAGAGATCAGCCTCTCGTGTTGTTTCAGAGGTTGCCTGAGAATTGCAGTGGGAAAGGGGTAAAATGCCATGCAGAAAGACTGGCCGTGTTTCTCTCGCGAACAGATAGGTATAGGCGAGCTATGCGTGAGCAGCTGGGAATAAAGCTACGAGAGGGAATTTTGTGCTGGGCTTTGTGGAAGCAGGTTCCACGAATCAATCATATTTGTGACAGGTGAAGAGGAGGTGGTAGCACACCCACGCATGTGGACGTTATATCTGTTAGAAGGGGCTTCTTCCATAGTCGAGTTACTGTAGAAGAAAGAGCGACTTCGCTCAGAGTACACAGAAAAGCTTTATTATTTATTGCAGTTTAAGCCATTCTCTTTGAATGTCTGGCTCTTCACTCTTTTGTGAAGAGTATGTGTGTGTGCATGTGTGTGTGTGTGTGTGTGTGTGTGTGTGTGTGTGTGTGTGTGTGTGTGTGTGTGTGTGTGTGTGTGTGTGTGTGTGTGTGTGTGTGTGTGTGTGTGTGTGTGTGTGTGTGTGTGTGTGTGTGTGTGTCCTTCAATTGCATTCACTTTGAGTCTAAGGCTGGTATTTCAATGGTATGTAAGGATGTAAAACTTAATAAAGTATGAAGCTGCCTTGGACACTCTGTGATCTCCTCCCAGGTGCTCAGACACACAGTAAATCTATTTTCTCTTTTTTTTTTTACTCTCTCTTACACTCTCCGCCTCTCTCTTCTCCCAAGTGCATATTCTCTTATTCACTATTCTAACTCCCTTTTCTATGTATTTCAATAAAACACACACACACACACGTATATATCTATATGTCCTTGTGAACTGCGCTGCGGTAGAGTGCTAGAACTGTAGCGCTCCGCAGTGGATGCAGACTGGGGGAGAAATCAAAGGGCTGCCACTCACACAGCTTAGAGGGTGAGAGGTTCACGGTCCCACACGTCAGCGAGCTGATGAAACTCAGACGCTCTCCTTTCTGCCTGCAGGAGTCTCCTTTGGTGCATTTTTATGTGCCTCTGAGACATCTTTGATTCAAACGCATCCACACAAACACACACACACACACACACACACACACAGAGAGAGAGTGAGCGTGAGTAAACACAGTCTTCTGCTGGTTCAGTGATAAGGAACCACGCTTTTTGGCCCCAAGTTGGGTTAGGCCTTGTGGTGCCGGCGGTGGTGGTGGACTCCCCTGAGTGGCCATTGTGCGGCCGAGCTGAAGTGGCCATTGAAAACTGGAAGCGATACTGTCAGCTCATTTCTCTCTCTCTCTCTCTCTCTCTCTCTCTCTCTCTCTCTCTCTCTTTCTCTCTCCTCTGGTCGTGCTTGCGTATATGATCTGTGCGGCGGTGCCGTGGAGCCCTGGAAAAGGGCCGCTGGTTTTTATGGCATTCCCCGGCGCTCTACGAGGTTTGCTTTGGCTGAGGCCCTCGGCGCGAGAGGAGAGGAGAGGAGAGGAGAACCCAGCTATCAAATACCCACAAACCCCTCGGGGTGGCTGTTTGGAATACAATGCATTTGTGTTCTGTCTCCCTCCTCTCTGCTTTTCACATTCCTCTTATCTGTGTATTTCTGTTCTCTCTCTCTCTCTCTCTCTCTCTCTCTTTCTCTCTCTGCAAACCCAGACAGTCTATAATCTGCACCATCATTCAGAAACTATGCAAAAAAATCTCATGATACACACCCTCAATAATTACACATTTTATCCTGTTCCATTTCCAAAATGGATTTCAGTTTTATTTGTTTAGAATAGTCACATCACAATGTGCAGTTATATTTGTATAGCCATGCTTGCTTTAGCTGCAATCAAATAGTCAGTAAAATCACAGGCAATTGCTTCGCAAAACATTATATTAAGACTTGATTATAATGAGAGCAATCATTAGATGCTAATGACCATTTATTGGCAGTGCGGGCATGCATTAACACATGCCTTAGAGGTACACTTCTGAGAGGGTATTGTTCTGGTTGCTGGTTCTTAGTCAGTGAAACACAGTATGCCGATAGTTCCACTGTTGAACAAACTGTGGTCTGCAGTTGGCCTATATCTAATTTGCAAATAATGGAAAAATAAGACATATTTTCCTGCCTCTGCTATCATTTTCATGGCACAATGTACAATTTGCCTGTTCCGAGAACAGAAAAGCAAGGAAACGATTATGTTTAATCTGTCTGTGCATGGTGAAAGATTTGACTCTGAGGAGAAATTCAAACTGTGACAATTCAGTCCTATATAATTATGTCTGTGTACAAGTTAGTGTACCAGAGTCACACCCATACTACAACAAGTAAAGACATGCATGACAAGACACTAAGATTTTGAAAAAAACCTGCCATGATTTGATCGTGTGGTTTTTTCATGGTTTCACAGGCAGAGTCATCCCCCGTCCAACATATTTGCCTTTTTCAAATCAGCAATACAAATAGTAGCAAGTGTTTGTATTTGGTTAACATGCAGTTTTATGACTTGATTGAGTTGGGAAATGCACGTCCCTCCAGTGTAACTGAACAGGCTGGAAGGAGTGAGAAGTCAAGACTGCCAAATGTCAGCTGGGGTAAGAGCTGTCAAACGAGGAATTTTGGAAAATAAATACAAACTGAATGAATGCACTTCAGACCTCGGCACACACGTGAGACGCTTACCAAAGCATTGCCGATATCAAATGCGCCCGGCCATAATTAATAACATCCATCCCCCGATGACTGATTTACGTTTATATCAGCTAATTAAAACATTACAGCTCCATCCCCTGGTGACCTGGCATGGGTTGGAAGGTGGGAGGAAGAAAAAAAAGACACCCTGACCCTCCCTGGCCCTCTAAAACCAGATCCAGAGCCGCCGCGGAGCAGGACGGCAGGACTGCCGGGCAGCCACATGTGTTAGCAATAAGCTCGCCGCAGCACAAACACAGTAAATCCCAGGCATTATGGGCCATGAAGTCCCAGCAGGAGGCAGGGGAGGCCAGGGAGGAGAGGAGGGGAGGGGAGAGAGGGAGGGTAACAGGGCCAACAGAGGCAGAGAGAGAGAGAGAGAGAGTGAGGGAGGGAGGCAGGGAGTAGAGAGAGACTCAGAGGGCCAGGCCTCTTTCAGTGATCCAAGCCACTGCGCTTTGATGGCCACCCCCGCATGAAACACGGCCCGCAGGGAGCCAGTCGCACTGCACATCCATCAAAAGCCATTCTATCCCAGGGAGCTGTCGGCGGCCGAGCCAAGATGGCGGCGTGTGGCACATACTTTTTTGTGTGTGTTGAGAGAGGGTTGGGGTGAGCGAGGCATGCCACAGGGTGGAGGACTCTCGAGTGAACAGCCCTTCACACACACATGCCTGGGTAACCTTTTAATGTTTTTTTCTTTTTTTTGCAGAGCCATATTGGACATCTTCAGAAGGGGATTAGAGTATTGTTGTCTGCTGCCTTGCTTACATAAACAAACCCCATCTGCTGCCACAAAAACAAGGGCCCTATTCCAGGCCTTTAAACATAAAACAGAGGAACTTTACCGTGAGGAGTCAATGACATCCTTTTGCTGTTATGGTTTTTTATAACTAGTTATAAACTACACCGTCCTTATCACACACAGCGGAAAAAATCCACAAGTGGACCAAGTTTATGAGAAAACTATAAATTGAATTATCTTCCAGCCAGGGTAGTTTTTTTTTTTCTATTTCTGCTGAGCATCAGTATCATGTTGACTGCAGGGGATTCTACCGGCCGTGACATTTTTACAGTCAGTCAGTGTGATACACTTGTTAAAAAAAAGGAGAGGAAAGTAAAATGGAAGCTTTAGATGTTTTTCAGAGAACGTTAAAATGGCCATACGCTTACAGGGAGTGAGGGGGTTGGTTCCGAGGCTCGTCGTGGACAAAGCCCTCTTATTGGGCCTGACAGTGTGGGAAGGAGAGACAACATCAGAGCCCGGGCTGACACGTGGTGATTAAGGGGGTGACACACACACCCCAATGTACACAACCCGCTAAATACATCATGTGATGAGTTAAACGATGTGCCACACATCTGTGTACCATGTTTTGAGCTCACGCTTTGTGTGTGTGTGTGTGTGTGGTGGGGGGTGGGGGGTGCTGGGGGGGGGGGTGTGCTACCAATATTTTTCTTGCAGCTTGTAGCTGAATGACAACCCGGTGGAAAGGTTTGGTCTAGCTCTGGGAGTATTCATGGCCATAACATTTAGTAACCATGATACACTAGTGTGGAAAACAAGCTAATTCCAACGGGGCACATTTGAAAATATTCACCCAAGGGGCGGAGAGTTTTTGCCAGAGGCAGTGTTGAGCTATTCAATCAAACATTAACCATACCCAGATCCAGAATGGCTTGATTATCATATCAGAAATGAGCTGAATATTTCATAGCTTGCTAATGAAGCAATGATCTCCTGAAATTGGACCTTCTCCAAGGTAAGTATTTGTGAGTGGGTATGTGTGTGTGTGTGCATGTGGGTGTGTGTGTGTGTGTGTGTGTGTGCGTGTGTGTGTGCGTGTGTGTGTGTGTGTTTATGCTAATTCCTAGGATGGGAATATTTCCAGGATAATAGTGCGTTTGATCCTGTGAGGCTGAGTTGATGCTCTATGAAGGCCAGTAAAGAGCTGAATGTCATTATTCTGAGAGGAGGAGAAATGCATCTGAACAGGATTCAACAGCCAATAAACATTAAACTAGTTTAGCAGGGCCAGGCCTGATGTCCAGCTTCAGAGTGACGGGCTTCTCTGCCGAAGTAAACTTGATCCTCTGTCAGACACATATATACACACATACAGACCTAAATTGAGAAAGCAAACCACTTGATGGTGCTTTGTTTATTAGATCAAGAGCAGTTTAACAGTTCCAAAGAATCATTGCAGTCAAGGTAACAGAGACTATTGTAAGGAATTTAGCACAAACCAGGCATCTCCTACTTTTCATTCAAACAGCTGCTGTGTTTCTTTCCCCCAAAAAGGCCTCATTTGCTTCTGATGCAGCTGTTGAGGCCTCCGCCTTCACACAGACTTCGATCTCCCGGCAGCCTCTTTAAACAGAGCCGTCACCAAACCACCAGCAGAACGCATCTGCTTCTTCTGCAGGAGTCTAGGTGGGCTCTCTCCTGTTTTATCCCTCTCACAATCTCTTCTCACCTGTTTGTCCTACACGGATCAACACAGCGCACCGGAGTCTTTAAAACACACTTCAATCCCTCTGCAAGCCTTGCATGTACACAGTCCCGCGTCCTTCCGATCCCTCCTCCCTCCCTAACCCTCACTCTTACAGTCAGTATCAAAAACAATCTGCTGTCGCGTATCAGCCATACATCCCTTTAATGAGAAAAAGGAGAGAGAGGAATAAAAATCTGGGCCCCAGAAATTACCCAGCATCTGATAGTGCCATAGTAATCCCCCGGGACGGAATGTATCAGGGATATATGAAAGCCATTTCTGTAGGATTAGCACCAGGCCAAATTTTTAAAGGGGGGGTGGGGGGTTCCCTCCTTCCCTCCTTCTGTCAGGGCTGTTTTCTTTCATTTAAAATATGCATGTGGGGAGAGGGTAGGTAATCACAGAAATCTTATGGCCTGGGGTGCAGAGAGAGGACTGGACAGAGGAAAGGAAACAAGAGGAGAGGAGGAAAGAGTGCAGAAAAGAGAAGAAGAGAGGACAGAATGAGGATGAAGCTCGCTAGCAAAGAGGAGAAGACAAAGGGTGACGAGATGAAAAGTGAAAGAGCGAAGAGAAGTTGCGATGGCGAGCTTCTAATACGATTATCTCGTTTCTAGAGCTTTCTACATAGTGGTCAATAAGCATGCAGTCCATGCACACAATGCGTCTCTAACCCACGTATAACTCCCAATCGGTATGGAAGCATTAGTAGATGTCAACAATCCACTGATTCCCTTCGGGCAGAGGCTATTCCGCAATTGTGATTGAAAAATATTTTTCCTCACAGTTGATTCAAGTCAGGAAAAGCTCAGGTGGCTTTAATCAATAACACATGAAGGGGGGGAAAAATGAAAAATCATTTCTCCGTGTAAACAAGACTTTCCATACTGATAAAGGAATCCATACATCCTTGTAGTTATTTCTCATTGGCTTATCCCTTGGAGTCCTCATGTTGAATAATTCTGAGAAATACTAAGACAGATAGATACAAAAACACGGAGAGGAGGAGAACCAATATGGAGAGAATGGGAACAACGAGCAATAAATGGGGTGAGACAAAATGAAATGGAAAGAGAGGACAGGAAAAGAGAGGGAGAGAGAGAGAGAGAGAGAGAGAGCGAGAGAGCAGACAAGGAGTCTTGAGGAAAGGGAGGGAGAGAGAGAGCGAAAGCATTGTTCCATTTAGGACAGAATGGTGCTGCACGGTGGTCAGCCATAATTGATGTTTCAAACACGCCCATGCGGCGGGGCAGGCCTGAGGGCTTTTTCTGTTTTCTTTTTTTTTTTCCTTTTACAGGAAGTGGAGGATGTGGTCTAACAAAGAGAAAACCAGTTGCCAGCACGGAAGATAGAACAGTACAAAATCATAAAAGACGTTTGTTGTTTTTTTTCACAGCGCCAACGTTTTTTGCAGAAGGGCCCCCATCGTCCCTGGGAGTTACATCAACCCACCCCCCCCCCCCTTCCCCCGTTTGAGAGGAACTTAGCAAGAAGCCCCACATTCCTCTCTGGCTCCCACAAGCCCCTGGGAGAGCTTCCTCCGCGGCGTCATGGCCACTTCAGCCCTTTACGAGCTTCTGGCGTGGGTGACAAGTCCGCAGCAGGACCTCTTCCTTATAGGGGCCTTCAGAAAAGGGGACAAGCACCTCCACACTGCTGGGGCCGAGAGACAACACTGTGCTGTTATAATGTCAGTGAACTCATGGAGAGGGAGAAGAGGATAAGGTGAATAGAGAGGAAGAAGAAGAAGAAGAAGAAGAAGAAGAAGAAGACGAAGAAGAAGAAGAAGAAGAAGGAGATGAAGAAGAAGAAGAAGAAGAAGAAGAAGGAGATGAAGAAGAAGAAGAAGAAGAAAAAGAAAAAGAAGAAAAACACTGTCTGGTGAGATGCCTTCTCCAAACAGTTCCTCTGACATGTGCCCAAAAGACTTAAGACTGGTTTGGAACAAATTGAAGTGATATAATTTCATTCATGTGGAATGTCTCTTTCCTTTCCTCTCTCTCTCTCTCTCTCTCTTTATCTCTCCATTTCACTCTCTTTCCCCCTCCAGTGAGTACTATACAAACAAAAGTATCCCAGATTGAATGTGCAAAGCCGTAGCGCATTTGGGCTTTTCCGAAACCAACACATGAGAATCATCGCGGCAAATAGCTGCGGCGCTTCGCCACAGAGGTCTGTTTATGTGTTTCATGCGTGCGGCAAACTTAAAAGGCCTCCGCAATTGTTCATTTACGAACAGCGTGTCGTTGGAGCCACGGGTCGGCAGTGAAGCATGTCCCCCCCACCCACTTCCTGCTTGGGGAGACGTTGTTGCCATACTGTAGTTGAAGCAGGGGGAAGTGTGTACTCTCCGCGCTCCCCGAGCCAAATGGAAGTGGATGTGTGTTGTTTTTGGAGCGAGGTCGCAACATTAATTTACTATGTGCAAACAATGCGATCATCTAACTACTGTTTTCCAGCACTGCAATGGGATCCATATGTCAAAATTGGATAATGCAGTACTACCCCACCCCCTCCCCACCCAAACCCACCACCACCACCTACCGTTAAGTACACTCTCAATCTCTCCTTCAATGCCCATTTTCCCTTCTTTCCTCTCATTTCTTTTTGTCTTTTAAAGTAAATGTAAAACATGCCTAATCCCAGGCATTATTCTTAGAAAAAGTGGAAAGTGGAGTGGTCCTGGACTTCTTCCCATCCCCTCTCCCATCGCACATTCATCCTACCATCATTAAAATTCCAATGGTCTCTGTTGGTGCCACCTCTCCACTGCATCATCCCTGAAGCAAAAAGCAATTTACACAAGGCAGGAATAATTTGTCAACCAAATTTGGTCAGCCCCCCCCCCCCCCCCCCCCCCTTCCTGTGGTGGATAGATGAAAGTCTGAGGATGGGTCTCAGGCGGTGATGCTCCAGAGCCAGACCTCTCCCCTCTAAACGCTCTTTTCCTGTGTGTGTAGGTGTGTGTGTGTGTGTGTGTGTGTGTGTGTGTGTGTTCTGTCGTCCCTCTGGTCTTTGCTCCTATCCCAGAGCATGACGTGTCTGCTGACCAAATGAACAGATAATGAGATTGGGCCCCCTGATACAGACAGATACATTACTCTACACTCATCATGCCTCCTTCACTTCCCGTCTTTCTTTCTTTCTTTCTTTCTTTCTTTCATTCGTATTCCTTCATATTCTTTTTTTTCTTCTTTTTTGCAGTATTTCTTGGCCTTATAGAGAGCACACACACACACAGACGCACACACAAATACGCCCTCACTCATATTCCTATGTACACGCACATGCACACCTACACTTGCTCACACCTTAGCTTGCGGGCGAAACAACTGGAGGCTCCGCTGAAATGGTTTAAACACCCACGTGAAGTTCTGAGGAGGACAAAATGGAGTTGGAGAAGGAAAAACAGTGTTCCATTTGTTCTCTCTTCCAGAAGCCTGAAGCGAGGTATCAACCCAGGACAGCTCAAATATCTCTCTGTCTTGTTTGAGACAGCCCGTCCTACAGAGGCCGACAGTCAAAATCGCTCCAATCACCCAAGGTGATTTCTGATTGTATTGACTCAGCTTGTTAGGTGCTTGAAACATGTCTGTGCTATTGCAAAAGAAGTACTGCACTTAACAAAAAGACACGTCTTCCGTCAAAATTCACAGATCTACTAGCACGCACACATGCAGTGCCGCTGCTAGCCATTTTGGTGCACTAAGCATAACTCCTTCATGATGGGTCAGGGGGGGGGCGCTATTAATCTCTTTTCAATACAGATCCTATGTTATATTAGTTATCTAGCTAATAGTCCATTGTTACTTTTTGTTGAGCATTATGGATATCTCTTGTTCTGCCTGTTTTGTGATAAACATGCCTAAACGGTGCCTTATATTTCTATACTGAAATAATATCGGCATTATAATTATAATAACAATGATGTTTTTTCAAATGCCTATTATTTGGTGCCCCCTCAGGACGTGGTGCCCTACGCACAGCGCGTAGTGCGGGTTATGGGAGCGGCGGCACTGACTGCACACATGCACACACACGCGCACAGAAGCACACACACACATACACACACACACACACACACACATACACACACACACACACACACACACATGCAGACACACACCCATAGCCTACAAACAAATGCTCACACTTGCACAGAAGCGCACAAACACCTGGGAGAGATGATGAGGTGTTGACAGAACACTGAAGGAGATTACATCACACCCCCCATTAGTGAACCTATACACAATATCCGTCAACGGAGCAATGGATTAACGTCAGGTAGCGTCATCCCTCTTTCTCTCTCTGTGTGTGTGTGTGTGTCTGTGTGTCTGTGTGTGTGTGTGCGGTGTGTGTGTGTGTGCGGTGTGTGTGTGTGTGTGTGTGTGTGTGTGTGTGTGTGTGTGTGTGTGTATGTGTGTGTCTGTCATTCAATTTGTCTGTCTCTCCTTCTCATACCTTCTGTGGGGATACGTCCTGCTTGACCTCTTGCATGCCAGTGTCCATTTGGCCTGTAACTGATTGACTTGCTGTTTAAATATCAATGGAAAGGTCATGTTAAGGAGGTCAGGTGACTGCTAAATAGACTCGACAGCAGCAGAGGCTTGCTTTTGGGTTCACAATAGCTCACAGGGTTTAGTGTGTTCATGAGAGAGACTGAGAGAGACAGAAAATGTGGGAGTGTTAAAGAATAATTTTGCTATTTTCAGTTACTGATATTAAGCGCTTT
>NC_137920.1:64869239-64876739 GCF_963457725.1 Sprattus sprattus
AAAAAAAGGAAAATTGTTCTGGTGCAAGATTGAGAGAGAGAGAGAGAGAGATGAGGGGGCGGGAGGAAACTAATGTTTCATTTCAACATCAAGAAATGATTGAAGTCGGCTTCAACCCAGAAATGCGTATTATTGTATTTTTATGTAACACCGGTGTGTTCTTTGTAATCTTTAATTATAAACATGCTCCGTTGCTTTTGCAGTTCTGCTCTCCTGCGGTGTTATTTTTGGGGTGGAAAAACAGGTCGGCGCTTCTGCAGTGTCAGCGTCCAGGTGTGGCTCCAGGAGTCGGGTGTGGTGGGGCTCCAGACTGGGGGGAGGAGGGGGGGGGGGGGGGGTCAGCCAGAGACAAATGGCTGGTGTAGCATGGAGCCAGTCAGGGAGTTTTACTGGCCCTGCTAGCATGAGTTGAAAAATACAGTATGTGTGGCAGACTAGGGTTGCACGGTATTACTAACGATGTTGCCCAATCTCATGCGATGCAAACAGGGTTTTATCCGTGGTGTTCAGGCACTGTGTTCTCACATGTTGGTGAAATGCATCTAGTGCAGACAGACAGAAATCCAATTGCGTTTGCATGAAATAATATACACATTTAGAATGTCTGCTCACCAGTCACAGCTGAGTTCACGCCAAAGCTATAAGGCCTGACATGACAGGTTTGACATGTTTATACTACGCCCATGACAGGCCTTTCAAAATATATCCAGAAGAGGGTTGAACAGATAGACTTGAAATGACACTTGGGTGTGTTTATTTGTTGATATCTATGTGGCAACAGCTTCTTCTTCTTTTCGTTTCTCTGAAGCGTGATGGTTATATGATAGTTTCCCATTTCTTTACACAGTCCCTTGCGTTTTTATTGAACACTGCAAGGTCTTTTGAGCTGCAAGGGTTGGGAAGTGGAGGGCAGATAAGGCATTGCTACATAGTATGGTCTGCTTCTCCGCATTCACAGGTGGTTGGGCCAGTCCTGTATCCCCATCTGACCAGAGCATCTTTGGATCGTCCCGTTCTTGTTCTGAGGCGGTGTGTTTTCCATTGAGGCCAAGGTGTTTCTGGGCCAGGGGAAAGGATTTCACTAGGGGGTATTCTGAAAACCTTGCCCTTGGCCCAAAAACACCATGGGCTCAATGGAAAACACTCAACCGCCTCAGAACGAGAACAGGACGGGCAACAGCTACAAGTTACTGATTGTGTTCCTATTTTGCTGCAAACCTTACAATATGTATTTTCAGGTGTACGATTAGCACTATGTAATCAGCCAAACTCACTAAACTAAAGTGAAGAGTGACTGTGAACTTAAAGGCACCCAGTGCAACTTTATATAAACATTTAATGAAAAATAAACATTCAATTTCTAGTCTTTTTTACACATAGTAAGTTTCAATAACTCCATTCCATTACATATCGACATTCAAGGAGCAAAGATGAGACGTCGTTGTGTGGTGAGAACTGATAGAAAATCATAAACAACAACAATCGCCGGTGGGGAGAGGCCATTTTTCCATTGACTGGAATCCTGCTTTATTTATTGTAGGTTACAAAAAATAAAGAAAATGGCGGCGATTGTTGTTGTTATCGATTTTCTATCAGTTCTCACCACACAACGACGTCTTATCTTTGCTCCTTGAATGTCGATATGTAATTGTATGGAGTTATTGAAACTAACTACGTGTAAAAAAGACTAGAAATTGAATGTTTATTTTTAAGCCTCGAAAGTTGCACTGGGTGCCTTTAAAATTACTAATTACTAATACTAGCCAAGCTTCATTGCCACTAATGTTATGCTATCACATGATATTCAGTTGAATTGCCAAGACATCGCATTTAATATACACGCATTTTGATACACTACTGTAAAAGTGAAATATACTCCTGTAACACAGTGACGTAGAGAGATTGTGTGACGTCCCCTATCCACTCGCATGATGAATTTAATATCTTGACCTGTATGTATAAAATTACAGTACTGATATGAAGCAGGTAATTGCAGGTATATTGATGCTGGGAGCTCCAGGACCAGAGGAATGTTCAGGGTCTCTCTCCCCCATCCCCACTGAGTCTGGCCCAGCATATGTCAGATCCATCTCCTATCTCACGCTCCAGCAGAGTCTGCACTGGAACTGCAGCAGGACAAGAGCCAAAGGTAGTTCAAAACAGCTCACCGACAGAGAGAGAGAGAGAGAGAGAGAGAGAGAGAGAGAGAGAGAGAAAGAGAGAGAGGAATAGAGAGAGAGGGAGAGAAGGAGGGGTAGAGAGCGTAACTGTGGAGTCCTGATCCCTGGATGGTCATTCAGGAAATGGTGTGTTTAAATCAACTGTTAATGCCCCATTGCACACGCAAACACACACACACGCGCACAACACCCACACAATCACACACTCACACGCACACACACACACTCATTCACAAACGGACCGTACATCAATCATCACATCTTAAGATGCGGTGTTGAAACTCTATAAACACTCAGGATTAATTAGTCCTCGTTGGTAGTGCTGGGAGAGATGAGTTTGGCGAGTACTCCTCACACGCGCACATGTGTGTGTGTGTGTGTGTGTGTGTGTGTGTGTGTGTGTGTGTGTGTGTTCTCTCTGCGTGAAGCCGGGGCCTGCCACCTCTTTTGAGCTGCTATTACTTCAGATGGGGAATGGCGAGGTCTATCTTAGTCATTCATCTTCATTAAAAAGGACACACACATAGAAACCAGACACACACACACACACACAAACACACACACACACACACATACACACACACACACACACACACTTACTCAGATACAAACCACCATACACTCTCCACACACAACTGCATGTGGACACACACACAAACACACATACCCACAGAGACTGTCAAAGAAAGGCTGGAGCATGACAGCCCAACTGCGATGAACTCCCACTCCCACTCTCACAAATACACACACACACACACACACACTCACACACACACACACACACACACACACTCACACACACACACACACACACACACACACACACACACACACACACACACACACACACACATACACACACACACACACAAACAAACACATACACACACACACACACATATATATATATATATATACACCCACACTCACACAGACAATGTGACACATCTACAATATTTGCGCATGCACATGCCACAGGATATAGTCATTCGGAGACTAATGGAGTCGGTTACACTGTTATTTCTTTATCTGCTTCTCTCCTTTCTCCCCCTTTCGCTTTCTCTCTCTCTTCCTCTCCCTCTCGTTCTGCGTCTCACCTCTCTTTCTCTAAAATTCCTGGTGCTTGAGTACCATCAGGCTGGTCCTTTCTGCAGCATGTGGGCCCTTCTAGCTCACCGTGCTATTAATCTGAGCGTGGGTGGCTGGTGGGCCAGCTTTGATTAGCCAAATATGTCTTAGAATAATAATCAAGACTGAGCAGGGAGGAAACAGACCACAGCAAGAGAGAGAGAGAGAAAGAGAGAGAGAGAGAAAGAGAGAGAGAGAGAGGAACAGAAGTGGATGGGGTCGTGATTATGGCCTCTCTGCTGTCATCCATCATGGCCTCCATTAGAAGATTTCATGTTCCATGCACTCACGCAGATATGTACGCACACAGACACACACACACACACACACACACACACACACACACGTAGACACGAACACTTGCACAGACACACAAGTACAGACATAAAAATGTACACTGGGAAACAAACATACAAACACACACACAGAAAGACACATTGAAATGTAGAAATGCACACACACACACACACACACACACACACACACACACACACACACACAAGCAGAGAAAATGACGCGCACACCTAACCATCCAGCCACTCACCTACCCCACCCCTACCACACACACACACACACACACACACACACACACACACACACACACACACACACACACACAAACACACACACACTGAAACACAGACAGATGTACAATGCACATGCACACAGGTCTGTCTCTCTGACCACATGTCTAAGAGAATGTTGATAGTCATAAATCAGCAGCACTCCCTTCGTTCAGTCGGGCAGGGGTTGGGGGGGTAGAAAGAGCGCTTTAATAGACTTATAACGACATTCCCTATCCAGGGGAAACCAGAGGAGGATCTGCAAAAAGCAACACAGAGAAAATGTGGCTTTTTTAAATAAGATGTTGAGGGGAGAATATGGGAAAGGTACTATATATCAGCCATATAACTCTATTTCAACAGATTTGCAACATGTACTAGTTTGGAAAGTGAAGTATTTGGAATATTATTAAACCTGACTCTGTTATTCAGGTTCCACAGAATTGTGTAACTACAGAGAGGAAAGCCAGAGGGAGCTTCTGAATACTCAATACTAGTGAGACCCTGACCACACAGAGGACAGGGCATTAAGAGTGTATACGGAAGTATAAGAGAGGGTCTTATGGCCATTTGAATAGAATTTTGTTTCACTTCAAATGTAAAATACATGTGCCAATGAAAATATCTCACAAGACACTTGTCAACTATTCGACAACATACCAAGACAAAGGTCAATCTATTTCAGCTTCTGGCTGTTCGATACACTGTGTTGAGCTGGCAGGTTCCATGTGGAGTGTGTCATTAGCATTTTCTCTTCTCTTTTGCTAAATGCTTCTCGTCATTCACACCAGTTCTTGTCTATGCCTGTGCCTGTGCCTGTGCCTCTGTCCTAGTTTTTTACACGCTAAACCAGAGAAGCAAAACATGGCATCTGGCAAAGTTGTAGGAAACTAGGCACTTCTTTTTTCCTCTTGCAGCTCTGGGGGAAAAAAAACAGAGTTCTGAAATCAATTTTCTCACCCACCTTGCTTCTAAACTGCTAAATGTTATTGTCTACTTGAACTGATGTCAGGCCCACAGATTTGCTGTTTTTCCTTGAACTGACTGAGCTCCTGCCAAATGGATTCTCATGGAAGAAGCCACTCTCTACAGGTGCACCAACGATGAAGCCAACAAAGAAGAAGTAGAAAACAAGAGGAAAAGGAAGTTCCCTCAATTGTTTAGTTGTAAACAGTGTCACCCCGGTATAAGAGACAGTCACCTGAAGAGAACTAAAATGTTGGTCAGATTATGGAACCAGATGGGTCACCAACACCCCAGCTGGCTCTTCTCTTGAGCTGCCTAGAGATTTGTTGTTAAATGCATTGCTGAACTCACCGTGGAAGTGAATATGTCATACTCAAGCCTTGCTTGTGTGCAGAGATAATTTGTCTATGATGGAATGGAGGCGTTCAAAGCAACCTGAACAAATAAAGTCTGTGTGTTCATCCCTCACCCTATCTTTCACTACGATCCAGACACTAATAAAGGCCCACCATTGCTACATCCTCCATATATAAAAGCAATTTCCGCAGGCCCCCGCTTTTTTAATTACTGTCTCAGACATCTCAATGAGCCATAGTATGGACAGTGCTAATGCTACTGAGAGCAATTTGAGAAATATTGCTTTCTTATTGGGATATCTCAATGGAGACCATTAAACTGCTCAATACAGTTTCGCTCACCGCAGGGCGCCCAGAAAACATTACAGACAAACAGGCTATCCATCAAGCTGCCATACTCCAGTCCTGCCAGGGGACTCCAGGGAAGAGCGATTTGATTACACTGAACGATGGCTACCACTTCCATAATGGCACTTTATATCTTTTTTCAACAGCACTTGATACAGGCTTAACGCTGTGAATGCATACAATAAGGCTGTGCCATCCGTCTTTTCCTTGATTTGTACTCTCCAATCTCTCTTTAATTCAAATTTCTCTCTCTCTCTCTCTCTCTCTCTCTCTCTCTCTCTCTCCTTCCCACATACTCTGCTTCTCTCCCTCCCTTATTCCCTCTCTTCCTCCCTAATTCTCTTTCTCTCTCTTTCCCCCTCCCTCTCTCTCTCTCTCTCTCTCTCTCTCTCTCTTTATCTCTCTCTCTCCCTTTTCTGTCTGCTTAGCAAGCACAAATGATACAACAAATCTAGACAGTAACTGTCAGTCATGACAGCTCCAATTAAAGGTCGGGGGGGGGCTCAGTCATTGTTTTTGTGCTCCGATTAGGTAATCTCTTTCGGCCAGAGCAGTACTCAGTGACTGCAACTGTAGTGCAGATGAGAAACATCATCTCCGTCTCTCACTAGGCCCTGCCTCTGCATCCACTGAATCAGTTAGTCATGAGTTACACACGTGACACTAGCCTTTGGTTTGTTTTTTTGCGGAGGGGCGGACGGGGCGGACGGACGGAGGCTGGAGCTGCGTTCAGGGCGGGGGTAAATAAGTTGTCCGTTTCACTTTGTGCGTTTGGGGCTGACATCGCCCGCCGGGCCCCCCGGGTACGGTCATTATGCGTCCTCACAGAGAACAGTCAGAAAAGCTGACCTTGGGAGAGAGCTGTGAATATATTAGGAAGAGAGAGTGTGTGGGTATGTGTGGTGCCTTTCTGCATGAATGTGTGTGTGTGTGTGTGTGTGTGTGTGTGTGTGTGTGTGTGTGTGTGTGTGTGTGTGTGTGTGCAAGTTGGTGTTTTTGTGTGGGTGTGTGGGTGTGTGGGTATGTTGCGTTTATCTTTTCGTCTGTGTTTGTGTGTTTTTGTTTACATTCAGTGTTTGTGTTTGCATCAGTGCTTGTGTCTTTGTTTATCTCTCCAATTACGCCCATGACTCATGGTCTGGGACACAATTGCAAACAAAACAAAGAGGGGGGGAGAAAAAGAAACAAAGCCAATGTCCCTCTTCGTTAGACTGCCCAGAGGGCATGCGGGCATGCCTGCAGTTGTGCCACACTCATGCAGAGGCAATATCCTCCACACTGGGATCCTAATAATCCTCTCTGTGAGGCTGAAACCTGTAGGTCCTTCCTGCAGGGGAAGGGCCCCGAGGGGGGCCTGGTCCCGTTTTCATCCCAGCCTCCAGGCCACTGCTTGGGGAGTCCCCCTCGGCTCCGCCTGGCGCCGGGACTGTACTGCTGTACGGGGGGGGGGGGGGGGGGGGGCTTTGGGGGGCTAACGGAAGCATTGGGGACGACAATAATCCATTGCCTTCAGACTAATAATGGGAATTTGCCAAACTTTTCATCGTATTAACAAACCCCCCCCCGACCCCCGCCTCACACACACACACACACACACACACACACACACACACACACACGCACACACACACACACACTTCGCCAGCACCTGGTTGGCGTTTAATGTGGAGTGCAGGATGAGTGAGAGGGGCCTGCGTCTGTGGCCCACGCTCCCCTCTCTCCCCGTCGGGCCCTGTGAGTGATGAGGTCTGTGTCTGTAATGGCCGCTGCCCTATTATTTCCCTTTGTAATAGCCTCACCTCTCCGCCTCGCGCTCAATCTTCCTGTCCGCTGCTTTAATTAGTCCGAGGCAACAATAACACCCAAATTAGGCGTGCCCCGAAATTGCTTTCAGATTTGGCCCCGGCTACTCCTCCTCCTCCTCCTCCTCTTCCTCTTCATTCTGCTATCCTCTTAACC
>NC_137920.1:64889239-64896739 GCF_963457725.1 Sprattus sprattus
TCTGTCTTTATTAGGGGCCCCCAAATCTGACCCCCCCAGCCATTACTTATGTAAAAAAAAAAAAAGAAAAAAAATTCTAGTAGAAAAAAATAACAAAAATATCAACATAACGCCGAACTAATGCCTAAATAATAATTTTCCAGCACACATGCTCCCCTCCATTGTGCATTGGACTAGTCCAGAATATGATCACGTAGTAACCCATGCAGCGCGAAATAACGTTACTTCAAACCAAAGCAGAGGGATCCCTAGAAAGGTTGCCCCTGTTGCAAAGCAATAAACCTCCAGAACAATAGGTAATTTGCTTGGCAGATAGAAAACAGTTTCCCTAACAGAAAGTCTGAAGCTTGAAGTTATTTTCAAACCTTTACTTGGGTAGCACTGTAAAACTGAGCAGACATGCAGAATACATTTTAGTAATCTCATCTCGTAACATTCGTTTCACATAGCATTGCGTGTTTAAACTGTGATAGAAAATACGTTAGCTTAATACTAACGTATAGGGGAAATTACAGAGACTGCGCTAGGTATTAGCATCAATTAATTCAAGTTAATGTTTTTGTATATGAGCCTGACATTTGCTCGGCAGATAGATAACAGGTTCTGTAACAGATACACTGCCGAAATTGACGGCACGAACGACTGGAAAAATGTATCAGCCTTCCTAAAAGAACACGAGAAGTCTGCTGATCACCTCGCAAATATGGCTGTTTGGCGAACGCTTCAGCAACGTCTCCAAACAGGTAAAGCCATAGATCATGTAAATCAAGAGCTGTTTGTGAACGAAGTAAACAAATGGAGAGAGATCTTGAAACGTCTGATCGCCATTATTATACACTTGGCCAAGCGCAACTTAGCTTGTCACTCACTCACTCACACTGAACCACTGCTTTGCCTGTCTCTCACTCACACACACAGCCACTGTTATTCCTGTCCACACACAAAATCTTTTCATTGGTCCTGTTTAAATGTAAATGGTGGTTTTCATAGACTCATATCCATTTTGTATTTTAGTGCAAGATCATTTTGTATCTCTGGCAGAGAATGGAAATTCTAATCTCTCTCTCTTTCTCGTTTGATCTGAGTAATAAACATGTAATTTTGGCAAAGGCTGGAGAAATCTGAAACTGATTTTACTGTGGAGAGTTGAGTGGCATTGCACTATGGGTTTATTGCGATTCTAAGAGTATTGGGATGGTTATTTGTTTTGTGTACGTGTTTCAAAAATGAGGGCCCCATGTCTATATTTTGCCTAGGGCCCCAAAATGGCTAGATCCGCCCCTGACTTTGACGATATATTACCAGGGGTGTGTGTATATGGGAGAAATCTGATCCTGGGACAGTTATTCACCCACGTCTGAGGCAGGCTGGTCCTTACGCTTTCACCGGCACGTCTCGGAATTCAGCTTCCTCTTTGATTACACCCTCCCTTTCTCCAGAGGTCTGCTATTGTAACGTTTCTCATTCACGAAAAAAGAATCCGTTTTCATTGGCCCATCCGAGGAAGGAGAAATGTGACCTAATTGGCAGCTGGCAAGTTTTGTCACAACTTACTTTAGTACGGACAGCATCCTCATGAATATGTTGGGAACTGAAATGAATTATTTAATGAGTGGATTCATCTTGAGAGCCACTGAAGCGTGCCAGAGAGTCATTCATATTAAATGAGATGTGCACTCGCCTAAAAAGGAGCCAGCTAAACACTGTTTATGGCCATGCGAGTAAACAGACTGCACCGTACACATGCATCAGTGTGCTACCAAACACACACACACACACACTCACACACATGCACGCATATGCACACGCACACACACTCACATACACACATACAAATGCATGTACATTAACCTGGAAAAAAACCACACCCGTACATAAATGCCAACAAATACACACGCATGAACATTCACACACACATACACACAATCACACACAGTTTTGTGTATACCTGAACCTGTTTGTGAAGACACCCCACAATTAAGTGATAATTAATTGCTCCCTTAAGAATTCTGCATCCGTAGAGAAATATTGAGAACAGGAGCCATATTGCTGCAGGGTGAAACTGAATCACTATCCTCTCAGGAGGGAGCAGCTCCACAAAAACTGTATCATCAACACAATTATTGCACTTGCACCTGCAAATAGAGATTGAACATCACTTAAAAGCTTGGTGTCATAAGGTGCTGAGCTGTTAAATATCCATTTAGCCTTTTCTATTTCGCTAAACAAGCCTATTGACTTCTTTGTCTCATGACAGCTTTTTTGTAGGCCTCAGGGTCCAAATAAGGCATTGTTAGACTCATCCAGAGGAGAAGAAACCGCCAAGCACAGCAGATATAACTGCCTGAGGCCCAGAGAGATGAGGCAACTAAGTACTAGTTGCATATGGACAAAGCATGTATGTCTCTATGTTTAGTGCTGGGCAATAATCCTGCTATGATCTAAATACTGACCAGAATTTGAACTGATTTCACCCCTGTCCTTAATCCATGTTCACATTTGGATTTGTGGATTTAGCTTGACAACTGCTCAATAGTAATGATAATAACAATAATGACCAGCTGGAGCCAGAGAGTTAGTGAAGACTCAGAGAGTCATGAGAGCAAGCGAATGCTATAGGAAGCCAGCATGGAGAGTGGAGTAAGCCAGCAGCCTTAGGGTCAGGGGACCATCCCTTCCCTTCCTCCCTCCCTCAACAGACAAATCCGTGTCGGTCTGGGACCTGGCCGGCTCTCCCGGGCTCAGCTCTGCCCCTGCCACTGCTTTCACACAGGAGTGAAACGTGTCTAGTCGACCGCAGAGCAGACTGGCTCTCTGCTCCCAGGCTTCAGTAATTATATGGATTTTTTTTTTGGGTTCTCGTCTACTCCTGGCAGAGCTGGAGAGCAGCAACACTGGCGGTTCGATTTATTTTTTGCAGCAGAGTGGCTCTGAGATGGCAGGGCTTGCCCGCCTTCCTGCCCGCCTGCCCGCCTGCCCGCCTGCCCGCCTGCCCACCTGCCTGCTCGCTCGCTCATCTGCCATCGCCGCTGAGAAGTCTGTGCAGCTTTTCTCCTGAAATTCCCCTCGGTGAAATTTCTTTCTGTGCCACATTACTGCCTGTCTGAGAAGATAAAAAAAAAACACAGCAGAATAAAATTGAGAATATAGTATTTATATATATTTCATTTTCTTAAAACACATTAAACTTGCATACCCCATGAACATTTGTAGAACAATGTCTTAGAGAGTTTTCACGGTTGAAACTTTAATAGCTAGTTCACTTTTCCCTGAGTGGTTCTTTAGATGGCAGGAAACATTCTAGAAAGATAAAAGTTTAATGCGTTGTACATTATGAGAAATGGGACATGAGATGTTATTAAAAGATGTGCGCATTTTAAAATACAGGGTCATTAAACTGTTTACCTTCCAACATCTCAATCACTTTACTTAAGACGTATCTGACCTCTTGCAGTCATTCTCTCTAAAGAAGTATTTATTCCATATTGAGCTATTTCTTCAGTGTGTCATTATTTGTTGTTTCATAAGTATTATACATGAGCTAAGTGAACCATGTTCATGTCTTTTGAAGCTGAAAATCCATGTGCCACAACAGAAATACATAATTACCATTGTTGTTATTGTTTTTTTTGTTGTTGTTATTGGTGACCCTGCCATACAAACATATGCTGGGCTGTGGATATAAATAAATTCCTCCGGCGTTGTGCTGTGACATAGCCTGGCATAGGCACAGGCTTGAATGCCTTTGCTGCCAAATGAGTGTGTCAGTCAGCTCGAGCACACGTTCAGCCGAGGGCTAGCTCCGGGAGAACACGGATTAGAGGTCGTCTAATGGATTTGTTGCTTCAGAAAAATGAGTCTGAATTGTTGATTCAGCAGGAGCACAGCACCACTCCACAGAGAAACACACAGATACAGACACACACACACACACACACAGTCACACAAACACACTCTCTCTCACACACACACACACACACACACACACACACACCTGCCCCTAAGAGGACGTCTCTCCTCTGCTCCGCTCTCATTTAGTGTGACATTTTATTGCAACGCAAAAGTAGAGCCAATCATCAAGAATTGCTACTGATACAGAAGTGATTGACAGCTCAATACAAAAAAAGAATTCGTGAGTCCCTGAAGTGTAGAAAGTCAGTATTATGATAAACATATTTTGCTCGACTTTCAAAATTTAGTTAAATCATTGTACCATTTCGCATTTCTATATATCCTCTGTCTCGCTATCTCACTCCAACTCTCTCTCTCTCTCTCTCTCTCTCTCTCTCTCTCTCTCTCTCTCTCTCTCTCTCTCGCGCGCTCTCTCTCTCACTCTTTCTTGCCGAGTCCCTCCCTCCTACTCAAGGCACCGGTGCTATCAGGGAGTTTTATCTGGAAAGATGGTGAGCAGTTATGTGGTGGGAAAGAACGGGGCGGACATAAATTCACCGGGGTCGCCATGCGTCCCAGTGTGTGTATGTGTGTGTGTGTGTGTGTGTGTGTGTGTGTACCCGACCTGCCTCAGATGGTTTTCCTCAGCGGTGAGGGGGCGGAAGGCCAGGCGCTCACAGGCACCTGCACACGAGTGCGATGAATCGAAGCTCTGGAGAACAAAGTGGAAAATGTGCGCTTTGATTTGTGAACCCCAGAGGGTGACAGCCGTGATCAGACTTGAAGTGCTCTTTCTGAAGATTTGTCATTTCCGACTGATAAGTGTTTTTCCAGCGGTCTAATAGTTCTTAAACAGGGCCAGGCTTTGCCCTTGGCATTGAATGTGCAATTCAAGAGGCATTTTGAACTTCGACACATCCAAGAGGCATTGCAATGCCAATGTTTACTTTTGAAAAGCGCAGCTAATACATTTTTCAAAGCCGACTGATGTTTCAATGAGGTAAAATATTCACTTTCATGTAGGCCTAGTAAGATAGTTAACTCTGTAAAAAGTTGTACTTCAATTTTGATAATGAACAGGGTTTATAGATGTAATCTCTATGTGCAAAATGAATTGCAAAACTGTTTTCACTGAAAGTTAATCAGAGTTTTCTTTAACACACCCCTTTATAAGTTAAGTTTTAACACAATACATTTTTTCATTTTCTTTTTTACAGCTTAAGTCATAACATCATTTCTGTGCAACTTGCTTTATACATGTTTATCCTTATTCCTTTATAAAAAAAATCTTGAAGTATATTAATTCTTCACACACAACTGGGAGTGTTCATTAACGCTGTTCGAGTAGTGTGTGATAGCAGCACTTCAGTGGTCGGGCACTTCTGGGAGGCTGGCTGGCAAACTAATGACTAACTTATGTAGATCCACTTTCCACACTGGATATGTATTCTACAGATGAGACTTAACTGACTCCCTTCGGAAGTCTGTATGGATTCTGTAGACCTCAGAGCCTGGGAATCACATACCCACGTTTGCACAGTTATACACACTCCCTCAGTCATGGAAAGTCCCAAAATACACACACACACACACACACCTACACACACACACACACACACACACAACCACACAACCACACACACACACACACACACTCACACAACCACACAACCACACACACACACACACACACACACACACACACACACACACACACACACACACACACACACATACAATACACAGAGGGAGAGAGATAGAGCAGATGTATTTGCGCAGCACGTATACACAAATGTACCTGTCTACACATACCCATATGCAGCCAAGCACACAAAGTATTAATACAAGCACCTGTGGATTTCAACACCCCCTGAACACATGCACACACTCAAAAGCAAACATAAACACACACACTAAGACACATTCACGCTAATACACAGACACACACACTAACACACAACCAAGCTAATACACAGACACAACTCTTGACGGGGTTAAACTTTCATTAGCCTGCCATGTCAGAAGGGGGTTCTCCTTGTCTCTGAGCCGTAATGCTCCCTGACATGTGTCTCTTGCGCTTTGATTTACGGACTGGCACACGGGGCTAGCACACATCAAACGGCCGAGGTGCAGGCCCCGTGAACCCCACAGCATGCCCACCGAGAGCCTGGAGGCGTGTGGACGCCAGGAGGCCACGGCAGGCCCTGGAACATTCCCTGCCCCCCACTGAGAGCGAAGATGCAAAACACACATGGACACGTACACATTGCACTGGCTCTAAACAATCTTCCTACACTGGCAGAAGAGAGACAGCAACAGAGAGAGAAAGAGAGGGAGAGAGAGACAAAGAGAAGGACAGAGAGGAGTTAAGTAACTGTTTTTCTAGCACCCCATCTGTCAATCTTAAATAAACAGCAACCCGCAAGGAAGCGTGGACAGACTCCCAGTGTTCAACTCAATTTGTATTAACAAATATCTTGCCATCTGGCGAGAAAAAATATTGTGTCTCTTCTTTTGAACTGGTTTGCTCAGTTATTTTATAGTCTACACCCTTTCATGATGCCACTCACTCAGTCCAATCCAGTTTCCAGACTACTGTGAACATTGTGAAATGTTTCAGGACAGCATCATCATGCAGAGGGCAGATTGCACAAAAGATGCATGTGCACTGTGCTGCTGATCCCATGGAAACTACGTGGGAAAATAAAGAATGACCACCGTCACTTTTAAGGCTAGTGTGCTAATTAGCGAGCTAGATCTTATTAGCTTTTCTCGCTGGTGGCCTTGAGACTCACAGACTCTCTTCTCAGCGTCTGCCTTTAAACTCTTTACATTTTACAAATGCTGCCTGTTGTGCCTTTCATGTATGTGTTAAAGATCCTTAATTACAGCGCACACTTATTAGTCTTTATATTAAAAAGTGCGTGATCTTTTAATAGCTTGTATCCGTCATCTGGCCACCCAAGGTTTCTACTAAACTGTGAATATTAAGTGTCTTCATTGTCAGGGTCCCTAGGAATCTCACAGCAGGGTTCCAGTGATAGTGTTAAAGGATCACAGCTCTTTCCAGTGTCACACTCAGCCATATGCTTAATTATGTGCATGTATTTATGAACTGCATATGCACACACCCACTACACACCCATCCACATGTATTTATGCACACACACACACACACACACACACACACACACACACACACACACACACACACACACACACACACACACACACACTGCAATGATGGCCTCGGTTGGGTCAAGGTGAATTGTGGCAATCACTAATGAGCTACCCAGTGATGCCAAATAAGTAGCATAAGTAGGCCAGTGAGATGACACAACTTGAACGCTTTCTGGATATTCTTACCCACTGTCCACAGGGGGCCATTTTAGTTTTTTTTTTGACTTGTCAGTCAAAGGACAGACGTCACCTCTGTTTACAATTAGAGTCAACATATCATGGCTATTTTTATCCACTGGATTGTCACTGGCTGGTTTCTGGGCGCCTGCACCAGTCCTAATACATAAGGGACACTGATACACGTTAGCATAGAAACTGGCTGTCTTAAGGCAGTGCACCTGGTTCTACCCATTTAAATCTTGTTATTCA
>NC_137920.1:64901739-64909239 GCF_963457725.1 Sprattus sprattus
ACTTGGACTGGGTACAGTGTGTGTCTGCATGTTGGAGAGTATGCGTGTCTGTGTGTGTGTGAGTGTGTGTGTGTGTGTGTGTGTGTGTGTGTTTCTGTCTGCCTGTCTGTGAGTGTGTCAAAGCAAACACATTAGTAACGCTCCAGGCATGAATGTGCTGACCAGTAGAAGCGACTTCCAGCATTCCATCCTGCTCTCAGGACCGCGGTGGTCTGTTCAGCTTTCGATTAAAACTCCACAAGGCTTCGCCAGAGCATGTCGGAGGGAGGGGTGGGGATGAAGGGAAAGAAATACAAGAGGGGGAAAAAAATCAACCATGTTTGTTTTTCTAAACAGTGCCCATCTGATGACGCACGTGAAAAATGCTACAATGTACTGCACTAAAAAAATATTTCTGGTTGCTTATCTTGGTCGAGAAATGGTGGGGACGAAAATACTGCCGTCTTCGGTAATGTCGACGACTCGGCCCGTTTGGAAAGTTTATGGCCGGTGCCCATTTTGGATGAATGATGCAATGTTTCTCTGTCGGGCGAGAGGAAGGCTGACTTGCTCAGTTCTCGTTCATTCGGCCCTTTTTTGGTCTCCCTACAATGACCTCCAGTCTTCACTGCGTGCCACACAAAATGCCACTGCGTTTTAAGGGGGCGAGGGCAGACGCTGAAGTGAGCGTGAAGGCGATGATGTCAATTGATGGTACGGAAATCAACATAGGGCCTAATTGCCTGCCTGTTGGGCTGAGGGGAAATGGCTCGATAGTTGATCTCTGTATTGAGTGACAGGACATTCTTTCACATTTCTGCGTGCCCTCATAATGATTTCCTTGCTCATAAGAGGGCCTGAGAATAGATAGTCCCCCTCCTCATGTCTCACTCACTCTCTGGCTGTCTCCCTGTCTCACTCACTCTCTGGCTGTCTCCATGTCTCACTCACTCTCTGGCTGTCTCCCTGTCTAACTCACTCTCTGTCTGTCTCCATGTCTCACTCACTGTCTTGCTGTCTCCCTCTCTCACTCACTGTCTGGCTGTCTCCCTGTCTCACTCACTCTCTGGCTGTCTCGTTGTCTCACTCACTCTCTGGCTGTCTCGTTGTCTCACTCACTCTCTTGCTATCTCCATGTCTCACTCACTCTCTGGCTGTCTCCGTGTCTCACTAACTCTCTGGCTGTCTCCCTGTCTCACTCACTCTCTGGCTGTCTGCATGTCTTTTTCACTGTTTGTCTTTCTTACTCTTTCAGTTCTCTCAGTCTACTCTCTTCCTCTCTCTAACCCTTGTTCTCTTTTTTCTCTCTCTCTCTCTCTCTCTGTCTCTCCCTCCGTCTCTGAGCCACTCTGTGAAAAGGACGTTTTATTATAATGTGATGCAAATGATATGCAAGGCTTGCACATTAAGGTGCGGCCTTTTGGCTCGCCGTGTCTCCTTGGAGTCTGAGGTGGGGTGGGCAGAGGTTAAGCCATAGAACCCCCCCACACACACACACACACACACACACACACACACACACACTCACACACAGACACACACACACACACACACACCAGCCCTTACCACCACCCACCAACCCCCGCCCACAAAGCCTGGAGAGCAAGTGGGGGTTTCTTGCACATTTCAAACCGCAAGGGTAAACAATACTGAATTTGGGTGCGATACTATACTGGACATCACTGGCTTACTCTGTTTATGAGACTGCATCTCCTGAAACACAGCTGGAAGCAGAGAATCACAATTTTGTCGGGTGGGGAAATACTCATTTCTGCCGTCTGAGCTTGTGTGCCTTAATGTAGGCTGCCGTGTTTGTTTGCTCATTTCAAAAGAGCAAGATGAATGCATTTGCTTCAGAAAAAAAAAAAAACATGTCTCAAAACAACGCTTCCAGCTTTGGTAATCCTTGCCGAGAGAAGGAGAGAAATGTATTGTTCCGTGAGGGCCTCTCTAAAAGATCACAGCCCTTTTGTGAGCGTGGTGAATATCAGAGGAGAGAGGTGCGGGGAAAGAGCTCAGGGTTGTTGGTGCATTAATCTCTCAGTGAGTCATACAAGCTGCCTCTTCAAAGCAGCAAATGGCAGCATTGCACTTGCCTGTACAAATAATTTCCCAGATGTATCATTGTTTGGTTGCATCCTTCTTTCCCTAACACCCCCCCCACCACCACCACCACCCCCCCTCTCTCTTTCTTTTTCTCCTTCTCTTTTAGTCTTCTCAAGCTAAAAAAAAATTACAAAATGAGGCGAAAATAATAAGCAAGCAAGCTCCCTGAAAGTCAAATCCCTGAGCAGCAATTCAACCAGCATCGCAAATTACACTATTTTCCACCCAAAAGGCAGGCATGGCTGGAACTCACACTGCTACAAAAAATCCTAACACGGTACAGCACATGCACCATGGCACATTTGAGTAAAAACCTGAAAATCGAACCAGCGCTTTAATCTGCCACTGTGTGCTAGCTCGGGTCCACCTACGCGATCATGACTTCTTACTGTGTGCGTGCCAGCTTATGCCAGGCAGGCTGCCAGGGAGTAGTCAGGGCATGAAATAGGTAGGACTCGGGGCTGTCGCGCCTGCCAGCTTTCGACCGTGCCGCCCGCAGACAGGGGCCATGCCGAGGCAGAGCCAGGGACGAGGCCTGGCACAGTTGGCCCCCGAGGCAGATGCCCACGTCGCCAAAGCTGAAGGCCTGAAACTGAGAGCAGCCAAATCAACCTGGTGCCCAGAATGCAGCCGTCTACCAACACACACCAAACACACACACACACACACACACACACACACACACACACACACACACACACACACACACACACACACACACACACACACACACACACACACACACACACACACACACACTCCTTATCACTAGTTAGGAAGTCCAGACACACACACACACACACACACACACTCCCACAAACACCTCAATACAAATCAACAGCAGTAATGGAAAACACCCGTAGCCTTCAGCAACGATTATGTGCAAAAGAAAATCGTGTGCGTGTGTGTTTGTGTGTTCTTCCACCAGTTGATCTTCCTTGTCTAAGTGTAAACTGAGGCTGAGCCCATCAGATTACTGGAGAAAAAGGCCAGCTTTGTACTTTACAGGAACAGAACGGGAACAGATTATTATATATATTTTTAAAGTAGGCCACACAAACAAACTTCATTAACGCTTAAATCAGATTATTCCCTTCATACAGGCCCATTTATTTAAGCGATCGGCATGCGATACTGAAGCGGTGGTGGTCATGGTGGGGGGGTATGGGGGGGTGGGGTGGCCTCCACAGTCCCTACACCAGGGTGGAGTTACTTTGTCCTGTCGGGCATTTCCCCCTATAAAGATTAAATGTTTAATAAGTGACCTTGTGAACCTGAGGGAAAGTCGACTCCTCACAGCAGAACAAATCAATTGGTTCTAATTACTGAGATTTCATGTGTTCAGCCATGGATGAAGTAATCAGATGCTGCTAATATTCCAGCGATGTGCTTTTTTCTTTTTTGTTAATCATTATTTTTCTTCTCCCTGACTGAAACTCTATTTCTCTGGAGATGACACGCAAAACCCTTGGACAAACGCAAGCAGACAACGAGTTTTTATCTACTGCACTGGTATGCCTGTAAAATTCCTCCCTGTTGAGAAGTAGTTTGCGCCCGAAGGACTGTGTACCCGTTCTCCTCCTGCACGCCCCCCCCCCCCCCAGCCCCCCGCCTCATCCGTTAAGAATTCCCTTATGCACTGCGAATCGTCTTGAATTTCTACATTGGCTCGCTCGCTCGCTTGCTCTGTCTCTCTCTCTCTGTCCGAAGCTCAAGGCTTCTCTCCAGCGGGCTCTTCTCCTTTGAGCGAGCCTGCATGCAAGGCTGGCGTGCGGAGGATGTGGGTGCTTAAAGACATTCTTCCGACGGCGCCTGGTGCACTGTGAGCCACAGCTGCGTGCTCAGGTGTTCTGCGGCGCTGTGCGGTTCTCACACCGAGGAACTCCCACGAGTGGCCAATCAAAGAGCGGGTTTTAAGGAAAACAGCGCAATTAAAGTTCCCCTGGAGTTTCTGTATCTGCAGCGGTGTGCATGTATGTGTGTGTGTGTGTGTGTGTGTGTGTGTGTGTGTGTGTGTGTGTGTGTGTGCACTAGTGTGCGGTTAGAGTGCCTGCAGGAGTTAGCTGATGAAATGATAGTTTTGCCAGAGAGATGCTGAGAGGCCTAAATAGTTCCCACTGTAAAGAAGAAAAATCACTTTCTCTCTCTCTGTCTCGCTCATCTTCAGACTCCCCTCCCCCTCTCTCCCTTGTGTCCCTCTCTTTCACGGGTGAGACCCTCCTGAAGGGCCCTGCTGGTCAGATGACAGCGTTACAGATGACTGATTTCCTGCCACTTCTATCCCCCTTAATCCCGCTCTGTCATTCTCTGGTGCAGCGCAGGAGGATTCAGAGGCTTTTGTCTTCGGATATCCTGACCTTTTACCCCCGTACAACTAACACAATGAGTGTAGGATAACTGTGAGTGGCTCCCGGTGTAGTGTGTGTGTGTGTGTGTGTGTGTGTGTGTGTGTGTGTGTGTGTGTGTGTGTGTGTGCTTGACTAAGTAAGTGCGCCACCAGAAGGGAAAGTTATTATGACCTGTTTCTCCACTGTTTCTCTCTCCACTCCCGGCTGTTAGTGCGGAATGGAGCGCAGCGGTGGCGGCAGTGCAGGCAGCTGGGATAGTCGTTAGGCCCAGCCCACGCCTGCGAAGAGCTTCTCTCTCTCTCTCTCTCTCTCTTTCTCCATCTCTCTCCCTTTCTCTCTCTCTCCCTCTTTCTCTATCTCTCTCTCTCTCTCTGCTCCTCTACCCTTGTGATGAAGCCCACACGTCCACTGCTGTGCTGCTACGTGCCTCTCCGCCGGACTCGGCCCATTGGCTGAGCTCTGAATGCTTCCATATGGCTTCTGGCATACACACTCTCTATCCGTCTCACTCTCACTCACGCACACACACACACACCACGCACACACACACACACACACACACAATCACACTCTCACACTCCCACACACTATAGCGTCTCACACAGACACTAGAATCGCAATGATATTCTGTTTTGCACACTCTTAGGCACATACCTGCAACCATACATTCCCACACTGCTACACATACACAACCTTGACACTAATGCCTCCAAATACAGCAATCTTTTAAATGCTCACAAACTACACACCTCTGTTGTATACAGTATATAAGGTATAGACTACACTGGTCATACATGTGCTTATACTGTAAATATATACAGCAAAGAGGACACATGCAACTTCTCTACTGGTCACCCATTGGCTCCCTCACTGTAAACCTGAACAAGTTCAGAGTACTTAAAACGTTTGATGTAACCGATTACATAATACAATTTGAGTACATATATTTTTTTTAAGTAAACTTAACTTTAAAATTATACATCGGCTATACTGATTTATTTTGTTATCATTTTCATAATTTTTGAGTTCTCTGAACTCATTTGATTCCAAATTCGTACTGGATTTTGCGTCGTTGGATATTTGTGTTTCTCTGGGTCTTTCACAAACTAGTAATTACACCCTTACAAGTTTTTGAAAGGGTATCTTCCTTACGTTCCAACTTCTTGCGCAAGCTCTTACCACCTTCCCAGTGTAGACATTGCATTTACATTTACTGTGATTTAGCAGACGCTTTATCCAAAGCGATTTACAAGTTGGGTCAACAAAATACCAGGTTTTAAGTACTGAATACATAATGTTAATGAGTTAGTAGAACTGTCTGGGTTTACAGTGCTGTAGCTGCTAGAATTAACTCACTCTTGCCTTCAGGACAGCCACTGGATCGGCACTCGCTTCTTTAAATGCCATAATTGAACACCATTCCCCCTCCGCACTCCTCTAATGAGCATTTTTTGTCTTTGCCTTCTCCATGCAGCAAGGAGTCACGGTCAAGACTCTTTTTTGGTCTTTTTTGAGGTGCCTCAGTGGTGGATTGTATTACCAAGAACTGTCTGTTCAAGAGCCTTGGTGCATTTAAAAAATCGCTCTATTTAGTTATTTTGTTTAAGGTATACTTTGTAAATTCAATAATAGTTTTGATATTTAGAATCATTGGGCCTCATTCTCGACAGCAGTTGGGAAGACTTTCCGAAGGATTTCAGAAGGAACTCCACTTCGGAAACATTTATGAAAACATTTGCATTCTCCATAGTTTTTTCTTCTGTGCTTTCTTCTGAACTTCAGACAACTTTCAGAACTCGAAATAGCAGTCGTAACTCTGCCGAAATCTTCTCAAATGTGATTCCACGGGCCATCTTGTGGTTATTTGAGGAATCGCGCTGAGGAATGACAATTGAAAAAACTCCGTATTACAGTAAAAGGGTTAACGGTTGAATTTGTGAGAACCCGTTGGTGATTGCCATTGTCAACTCTACAGACATCCTCGGATTACAATAATAAATACGAGAATATTTGTATCATTAACAATTACGTTTCACATTTATAGTCTTAATTCTACAAGGTAGTATTTATTGTTACACTAGGTCTATATGGCTGGTAGCTTGACTGTTCTCTCCCTTGTACGTCAATTTGGACAAAGGCCGCGTCTGCTAAGTGACTGAATGTGAATAACATGAACACTGCAAATGGAAGTGAATAAATAATTAAACACTAAACCCAATCTCTAGGAACTAAGGCATGAATTTATTGCATTTTATACTACCACTCGTGGCCAGTCTTCACCCCTATGGTGGCCATTTTGAATGACAGGACTGACTGCAATATATACTCCTACTCGGAACCGGTCTTCACACCTATGGTGACTATTTTTCGATAAAAAAAAAAAAAAGTGACTACTTAAATGTGTTTTACGGACTTCGGACGTTCAACGTAATACAATATCTCCACCTTATTAATGAACATCTGTTACGAGGTGGATTCCGGAGATTGCGACAGCACACGTTTCTAAAATTGCGTCTCCTAATAAGGAGCTGGGAGGGCGTGTATGTATGCAAATCCACTTTCACGAGAACGCGTATCAATCTAAGAAACGAATCGGAAGGAACCCAGCTGAGAAGACTTCGGCTGCTTATGAACACATTTTCAAGCGTGCGGGAATGCAGCGGAAGCGATTCTCTTACGTTGTTTTTGCGAAGTCGTGTAAGAAACATTTCTGAAGAATTACAGAAAAAGGTCGAGAATGAGGCCCATTATTATTATCATTTATCGATTAAAAGAAATATTATCTCGCTATCACTCGGTAGATTCGTTACAACCTATGTCTACTATTTCCCTGCATGACCTCACTCTCGGTTAGTAAGTAGCTAGTATTTTTGTTGCGTTTCTTTTTCTTTGCTGTGTTTCTTGTTCTAATGTTTTGTAAGTCAAACCTCAAAGCGTCAAAGGGTCTACCATAACCATAACCATTTACAGTAAATTTTTATATTGACTTATAAAGCAGTAATTCTATATGTATTTAAGAAGTAAGTATCCAAGCTTATTGATCAGTCATAGCATCAGTCATTGAAAG
>NC_137920.1:64916739-64919239 GCF_963457725.1 Sprattus sprattus
TCGCGGCCCTTCTAGACGTTCCCAGGACAAAGATATACTAACAGCTTAAAACACTGAGCTCAGACAGCTTTAGCTTTGGCTCTACAAAGCTACTCAACATTTCCATAAATGGACCCAATGACAGGTTGTGAAAGAAATAAACAGTGTGTGAGAACATTATATAAAACACCACATCTGTAGCATAAGCTGGATTTCCAGAGAGTGGGTTGCTCCCCCGCCAGCGATGCTATGGCTACCGAGCCTTGGAGGCATTCGGTGGTGACGTGGTTGATTGTTGGATGAAAGCTATGGGCAAGGCTTGTTGAGACGAGCCGCTGTGGAACAGGGCATCTCCGTCCGTGGTGATGTGTCTCAGAGAGGCTGTGAGACGAGTCTGTTCACAGTTACTTGCAAAGAGCGGTGGATGTCGAGAGCATATTTTTTTTTAAATGTTGAGTCCTAAACACGGTGGATTTAAATAGACTGCACGTGCTTGAATTATAAATTTGATGCATTAAATAGAGCTCTTTCTGTCTTCAAAGTCAATCGATCCTCTCTCGCTCTCTCCATCACTCTTCTCTTCCAGTTTCGCTCGCTCGTTCTCTCTCTCTCTCACTGATAGGGCCACACACTGTGCTTTACTGAGCTTCTTCAGAGGGGCTGTTCTATTTACCTCACACAGCCCTGCCAGGGAGATTATGACGAGATGAACTCATTTTCTACAGAAGGCTCCAACTCACTCCCATTCCGCTCACACAATCTCCCCCTCGCTCTCTCTCTCCCACCCTCTCTTCCCTCTCTTCCGCCCCCCCGCTCTCCCTTTCTCTTCCCCCCTCCCTCCATCTCTGCCTCTCTCCCTCCATCTCTGCTTCTCTCTTCCTCCTTGCTCTCTCTCCCTCGGTCTCTCTCTCACTCTCTCCCTCGGTCTCTCTCTCACTAAGCTGATCTCATCAAATCATACTCCGCATGCAGAATGACGGTGCAAATTCTTAAGACCATCACCAAGGAAAATCTGTCAAATGTCCTTGAAGCCTAATGCAGAGAATGAGAGTGTGTGTGAGTGTGTGTGTGTGCGAGAGAAAGAGAGAGAGAGAGAGAGAGAGAGAGAGAGAGAGAGAGAGAAACCTGGGAAACCCCATGCCTGCTTCCTCACAGATGCCGTTTGCTGTTGGCGGAGCACCTCCAGTAGCAACCATGAATAATCCGAGCACACACCTAAAAAATCCCGGCTCAGGGAGGATGTGCTACGTGGCGCATTGTCAGGGTCATTTCCCCCGCTAACGTGGGCAAGGCGCTCTTTTGATGTGCAAGGAATGCTCTCTGGCAGAGGGGGGAATTGATTGAAATGGTGGAGGAGGATTGAGCTGTTAGCCACGGGGCATGGGAAAGACAGGGGTCAAAGCTAATGCTGGACAGATGTGGGCCTCCCCGTGCTCGGGCCTGCCTGCATATGGAGGGCAAATATGTCCCATGGATTATCCCCACAGCCTCGAGAAGATTTCTGAAGCCTAAGACTAGCTGTTTCCCACATTTTCACTCTTAGGGGGAGTGAACGCTGTCTGTTTAAAATTCAGAGTATATATTAAACAGGACCTCAGATTCAGTGCTTTCAGCTTTGTGGTGTTCAAAGTCTGTCCATCTGCGTCTGAAGGTTAATAAATCTGAGAGAATCCTCGAAGAATCCAGTCCCCACCCTGAGACTAAAACAGCACGTTATTACGTCAGCTTTCCATCCATCACTCTGTTATTACTGCTGTTTGAAAAGTTCGTGTCAAATATTTACACAGTCCAGAATTGCAAAGCCAATCCAAGCTACTCCGATCTATATTAGCCAAAAGCTCTCCTCATCTCTCCCCTGCTGCGCTCCAAGTGTCCCCACCCCCCTGGGTTCTGTCCGTGTATTCCCCCAACACTTCAGCCAAAGTGTTCCAGTGCTAGAGGCCACCGCTGAGTAAGAGCAGGTTTGTCTATACTGGATGAGCCTGTAAGTGTGTGTGTGGTTGCCCAGTGTTTAGGACAGTTGCCAGTGTGTCTGAGCCCTGGCTTAATCACACACACACACATACACACACACGAACACACACACACACACACACACCACACGGACACATCCACATCCATAGTCATACAGTGCCAGACTCATTATTGAGGTCCCTGTCTGGATTAGTTGTTAGTTTGTTTTATGTGGCACCCCACTTCTAACTAGATTTCAATGAAACCAATTTGCCAAACGAACAAATGTGAGAGAAACGAAACATCTACAAGACATGTCTGGTTGGAGCCCAAATGATAGGTGACATAGCACTGTGGTAGCACTGGCCTGACTCTGTAATGATCTATTGAACTGACCTCAGAACAGTTTGGATATTCTCCTCAGGTGGCCTCGCTGATAAATAACTCCAGGTTTATAACAGAGCTCATTATAATGGAGCTCAGAGATCCAGGTGAAGGCCAGACTGCTCATACATCACAAACTCGTCTAGCTGAATGGAGTGTGAGGGCTTTCGCTGACCGATGTGTG
>NC_137920.1:64924239-64936739 GCF_963457725.1 Sprattus sprattus
TTTACTGCTGGAAATGTGCGGTGGAGACTGACTGGAGTCACAGACATATTTAACCTTGTCCTTTCTCGAGTGTCACATGAACGCATCGGAGGAGGTGGAGGGTTGGGGCGAGCCTACTGTAACTAACCACTGCAGCTGAGTCAGGAGAGCTGCACTCAAGTGGTCCAGTTTGTGTCCTTATCAGACAGACCGGTGCATAATACGGCCCCATTGCAATCAGGACCCATTGCGTTCAGATCACGTTATGCCATGGAATGACACGTTATAATGTGTTTCATGGCAGGGTGATGCATGCCTAACATGTGAGCCCTGCTATAAATACACAAGAGCCGGCCTGCTAACGTCTCACTGGTTACCTGCTTCCGTGTTTATCTCTAATTTACGCGCCTTCGAAGCGGAGGTGGTATCCATTTACTGCATGGCTCAGCCTCTGCTCTTGTAGGGGAAAGTATGTGGGAAAGTTTCTCGCTGAGGTTGAGGAAGTGCATAGCACAAGTATGAGGAGAGAGAAAGAAGAACTGGTTCTGTGTCTGAGAAGGTTCTGTTTCAATGATCTCCTCTTTCATACATCGGCTCTGCTCATCAGGGATGATCCCAGTACAGCCAGCGGGGACAGGTTATAATTATTATTATTGTTATTATTAATAAGAGTCATTACATTGTCTCTGCGGCGCACACCTCTGCCTATGCTCCAGCGTCAGAGGCAACTATCAGCCTCGAAATGAGATGCATGTAATGCGCTGACGGACTGTGCTTCATTTTGCCGTGCTGACAGAGACGGATGAGACGCAGCTCCATGAAGGCACCCCGCGGCTGTGGCTGCGGCTCCCTACCCCGCCCTGCTCCGAGAGAGAGACAGGGAGAGAGAGAGAGTGAGAGAGAGGGAGAGAGAGAGAGAGAGAGAGAGAGACAGGGAGAGAGAGAGAGAGAGAGAGAGAGAGAAAGAGAGAGAGAAGTAGCGAGTCAAAAGAGCTGGGGAGAGAAAGAGAACACCTACCTTCATTGTCCTTCATGAGAAGGAGAGGTAGAGGGAGATAAAAAGAATGAATAGAGAGAGAGAGGTCACTTTAGGAGAAGAGTGAAGAAAAGGACATTAGAGTTGGGGGTTGAGGGTGAGCCCAGTAGCTACACACAGTCCGGGTGTACCAGAGGGTCACAGGGTTCAGTCCCACAAGGACCTATCAGCAGGGATAAAAGGGTAGCGGCCTACAAACAGCTACTACCGTTGGGTCCCTGAGCAGAGTCCTGAACCCAAAAGTGACTCTAGGGGCTTTGCCTCTCTGCCCCTTCCCTTCCTCTCTCATTCAAGGGCATCGCTGGAGGAGACCATTCAGTTCTCAGTTGTCCTACCCTGGTTAAATAAAAGTCAAATGTGGCGTTTACGTGACTAACCACTTTAAGTCTCGCTAAAGTTCAGACTCGAATAAGAGTTATCGGTGCTATGTGTGAGAATTTTAGCTTAAAACTTTCAAAAATGTACTGGAAAATGCAACAGAATGAGAAGAGATAACCATTTTGATATAATGTCAAATATACCTATGCACTCCCCTGTGTTGTCTTTAGTTATTATACGGCTCTTCAGAACGTTCCAAAAAGCCCCGTTGATTTGAATGGGCCATCCCCAACGTTCGCAGGTACTTATTTTCATATAATGACCTGCATATAATGACCGCTGTGCTGTCAATGGCAACGGGTTTTGTGCTTCTGATATAGGTCTTTCGTATCATTCCGAAAGTATTGAGTCCGGTAACTTATCAATGGAGTTTCAGCGGACGGTTGAGCAGCTGTGTTCTAAAGAATGTTCAACGTCTTTGAAGTTCAACGTCTTTGGCGAACTATTTCTCTGCTTTTTAACACTACATATAGTAACAAATACATTGTAAAAAGACACACTGTGTTAAGTTATTTTTTTGTTTTGGTAAGTTGCCGTATAATAAGCGGGATAATGTATAGAACGCAGGTCCTTATCGGAAAATAAGTCCCTTCAGGGCGAAGCAAGACACCTCCGCTTCGCGTCGGTGTCCGGTTCACCCTGTCGGGACTTATTTTCCGATAAGGACCTGCGTTCTATACATTATCCCTTACATATTTACTAAAGTTAGCATGCAAACCAGCAGGAGCCGCTTCGTCATCTCTCATAGTACCATTCTGTACCTCAAGAGGTGCTAGTGAGTCATTGTGGCGAAAACAGCAAGGCCAAGCAATGGTGCCATCCACATTGTCACAGGAATGGTGTTTTGAATCATAAAAAATTCCAATTCAGACGCTTAAACAATGGATGAAGTGTTTGTTAATTGGCGGAGACGTGGAATGCTCAATTTTAAAATACAGAGCCTCACGGACCAAACAGACCAAGAGGACCAGGGTTATCCTGTAGTTAGTATCAAAAAGTTTCTCAGTAGCAAGCCTATCGGTTACATTACAATGGTAGGGCAGCTAGTTCAAAAGCGCTTTAGTTAAAACGTACTGGGGTCTGTTTGCCTGAATTATGTTAATATAACATATATCAATTGATGTTGATGGAGACAGTTATGGTAGCCTACACATCTTTTTAATCCTACAAATGTTTTCACACTGAAGTTTTCACACAAAGTTCTCTCTGTCTCTTTTACAATCTTTCCTACCTTCTTCTACCCCACCCCACCCTCCTTCTCTCCCTAAGAGGCATGAGGCAGGAATTTCATTTCCCTCAGAGACATTTGAAAACAGGTGAATACCAGCACAAAGCGGCAAGGGGAGAGGCTACACTTTAATATTTATGGCCTTAAATTCGCTGACAGGGTCTCTTTTTAGACAGCCCTCTCAACCCGACAAATGGAACTTTTTTCAACGCAAAGAGCAGTAGAAATATGTGCTGATTTCTCCCAAAACTGAATGTGCAGGGAAAGCGTTTGATAAGGAGTGTGAGGAGCAGCCTACACTGGCGAGTGTTCTACGCCACAAGCAAACTGTCAAGTCTTTTCACTTCAAAACAATCCCTTGAGTGTGTGTCTGCCAAAAAAGATGAACACAGGTTCCTAGCAGTTGTTGGCTGTCCCCGAATGCTCTAGAACATTCTTGACACGTTGCACTGCAGAAGTGCCCAGAGGGAAAGAGAAAAATTCGGAAAATTCAGAGAGAAAAATGCATGTCAGTATGTATCATGAGGACATTGTTCCTTAATACACTAGCTTAATGCAAAAAGGCAAATCCCCACCAGTGAATTCATGGAAGGGGACAGTCATTATTTCTGGGCACATACTGCACCTCCTAATCTTTCCACACCAATGGTTTCTGACTGACTGTTATTTGACTGAAGTTACATATCATCTTATTTTGTGTCAAATTCAGTAGTAGTGTGTGTGTGTGTGTGTGTGTGTGTGTGTGTGTGTGTGTGTGTGTGTGTGTCTGTCTGTGTGTGTTACCTCTTTGTGTGTCATTGTCAGTCTATCTGTGTGCATTTATCCAATGGTCTGGAAAACACCCTCTTTTCTTTCTCTTTTTGCCCTCTCTCTGGTCTTGCTCTATTTCTCTTTCTGAATGACTCCCTCCATGTCCAACACATACCCCCTCACTTCACTCAGCTTCAACTCCCCCTCAACCCCTGTCTCCCTCCCTTCATCTGTCTCTCTTCCTCCTCTCTCTCTCTCTCTCTCTCTCTCTCTCTCAGAGGGGCTTAATAGTGACTAAAGGCCTGAGCAGATCCACTGGTGCCTGTGGCTGTTACCCATATTGCTTTGCAGTGAGATGGATGTGGGAAATCTCATTTGGCCACTGCGGCTCTCCCTGCCTCCCCAGGATCCCCCGGTGTTTCAGTGCGGTCGCATCATCAGTTACCCCGCGCCCCCCAGCAGAGAGGAAAGCACTCGTTTCAGCATGCTACACAGCCTTCAATGCATTGTGTGTGTGTGTGTGTGTGTGTGTGTGTGTGAGAGAGTAAGTAACTGTGTGCTTGTTTGTGTAAGTGCATGCACACACTATGTGTGTGTATATCCATTAGGGTGTGTGCTTGTGTGCATGCAAAATGTTGTGTGTGTGTGTGTGTATGTGTGTGTGTGTGTGTGAGAATGTGTCTTCTTCATGGGTTATGGGTTGTGCTTATTGTCCAGGCTTTGTTCTCTGGGCGACTGGCATTCGGTCAGCCGTTTGTGCGGCAGCCACCAGCCACTGGGCCCCCGTTCCTCCCCGGGCTTAATGAATCTGGCACTAGACTTCCCTCTGAGGCTCAACAGCACAGCTCCCCTAATGAGACTGTATCACCAGTGAATATATCCTGGAAATGGCCACTAATGCAGTTTGATGTGGAGAGAGGAGGAGGGGAATTGCTCAGATCAAAAACGCCCTTCCCAGGGCTTGGAAGCACAGGGCTTTTCTGGGGGGGGGCAAAGAGAAGTTATATAAAGCTATAAAAAGTGAAAGCTCTTAAATGTTTGAATTCAGTGAGCCAGTCAAGCACAAATACAGAAACACGGGCTGGCGATATTCATGCTTATCTAAAATACTAAGACCCAATATAGATCACTACATGGTTGACTTTGAGTTTGACTGTCCTGTAAATTGGGTATTGGAGAACGCAACACAAGGAGCCGAGGTTCATGTGTGAGTGTGCACATATGTGTATGTACCCGTATGTGTGTGTGTTGAGTGTAAAATGTATCACTCATATTTGTCTTCACCCTAGCCTTGGTGTTGTATTCCTTCCTAAACAGTTTGGCCAGCGTAACACTGTGGCTAGCTCAAGGGAGAGAGAGGAGGGCCGGAAAGAGAGAAAAAGCAAGAGAGAGAGAGAGAGAGAGAGAGAGAGAGAGAGAGAGAGAGAGAGAGAGAGGGAGCGCAGGGCGGTGACCGTTCCTGGCTGCTCTGCGGGCCAGTGAGCTGTGCTGAGACTGGAGCGGTGAGCGCCGGGGATCAGACGGCCAGCTGCGCCGCTGTCTGTCACTGTTCCGGCCGCTGGGAGAAAACCTCAAATGGAGCCTTCGTCAAAACATGTGCTGCCGCAACTGTCCACTAATCCCTCCTAAATGCCACTAAGTCACTTATTATTACCCCACTGTGAGGTGATATTAAAGGCCCTTATTTGTGTTACTATATCTGTGTTGCTCTTGGCTTCGCTGTCGGTCTAATTCCTGGTTTGTTTAATGTAGGTCAACATCTCAGATTCCACATTTCTTATTTGGGCGTGTTTTTTTTATCCTTAAAAGGATAGACAATCGTATAAGGTTTAACAAGCTTTGCAGATTTGAGTACAGTGATTTTCAAAATGGAAGAGGCACACAAAACATTTCCATAGGAAAAAAATTATTTATCAATATGCAATATCAGGGTCTCAAACTTGGCTCATGGAACTCCCATAGAGTTCCATAGTAACTGGTTATGAACGAATGTGGTAAAAGCTATGTATGTATAGGTATGAATATGCATGGGTGTGTACTTATAGGGGAGTGTGAGGGTGTGCGTGTGTGTGCGTTTGTGTGTGAGTGTCTGCATGTGTATGTGTGTGGTCTTTTTAGTGAGAATGTAATAATCGGTCATGGAGTAGTTTCTACAAAACACAAATGCACTGGGATCATGGCATACATGTACATTGAAAATAAAAATAATTATAATACTGAAATCATAAAACAGAAATAAAAATTTAGAAGAAGGATAATAATCATGTTTTCACAGAGGCCAGGGGAGAGTGAAATACCAGTGGCACGGCAAAGAGTGGGACACAGTGAACCAGAGACACCTACAGAGAGAGAGGGGGAGAGAGGGAGGAAGCGGAGGAGAAGAAAGAGGGGTACCTGCACACGAATCTTGCTCTTCATCATTTAAAACATTACGTGTGTCAGCATTCTCAAAACACTTGTGCTAGCATTTACTTTGATGTTGTATGTGTGTGTGTGTGTGTGTGTGTGTGTGTATGTGTAGTATATACTGTGTGTGTGTGTCTATACTTTAGAAGTGTTGAGTGAGTTAGGTGAGCACTTGCTAGCGTAGCATTAGCGTTCCAAGGCTAACCCCCGCGGGCATGTTTCCTCTCTGGGAGCTGACTGACCCCAGTCAGACATGGGGCTGCTGGCCACCAGCGCTCCCGCCTCCAGCTTCCAAGGGAGACTTTCTCATTAGACAGTGGACCTGGATAATATTGTGACAATCTATGCAGGTCAAAAGCAAGGCTTCGCTTTTCCCCACCGGCATTCTAGATTGCTTGTTTGTTTGTTGGAGAATTTGTAACTGACTCGCTCTCTATCCTGTGTGTGTGTGTGTGTGTGTGTGTGTGGGGGGGGGGGGTGTGAGTGCATAAGAGGCTGCCTGCTCAGTTCTTATTTGAATCGCCATTTTGATTTCCTCTGAACCTAACTGCCCCTCTCCCCTCTATGCTCTGATGCATTCATCAGGCTCCAGGTTCTCCAACCCTTAGCTGGTTTAGGGGCAGCCCCCCTTGCCATCAGGCCAGCCGAGGCCTTCTCTCCACCCTACACAACTCAGCTGGAGCATTTCACGCCGGTGCCGTTAGCGGTAAGGCTAATGCACAAATGGGGTCTGGGTGACTACTTGTTGCACTGCAGTCACCGTACAGCAGACGCACTGGCGTTTAATTTCACTTCACCCACCAATAGAGGCCTTCACGGCAACAGTGCCGGGTGATTTCAAAAGTGCTACCCAGCTGCAGAGAAAATGGATTAAATGTGTAGCAGAGTGTGTGCTGTGTCTCTCTCCCTGTATAAATCCCCATTACTGTTTCTCCCCTCTCACCCCCACCCACCCTTACACACACAACCTCCAAATTGACACGAGAGAATGAGAGAGAACAGAAAAGAAATATCTGCAATGTTATGTGAACTGAACCATGTATTGTTTTTTTTTTTACTTCGTCGTCTTCTCCCTCTAGTGTTTTCCATTGGGTCCACAAGTGATCCAATGTGATAGCTGGCATTTCAGACCCCCATCCTACAGAATCTTTCTTTTAAGGAACCTAGTCTGTCCTACTCAAGCCAAAAAAAAAAAAAAAAAAAACGTTGACATATACAAAATGTCTTCTTCAAAAAAGACACCTATTTACAAAATTTCTGCATTAAAAAAACCTAATTATATTTTCATAAATGGGGCTCTAATAAATGTAACTTCTTTTAAATTTAACCTTTTCACATACATTATTTACATTATTTTAGGCCTTGCCAACTAAAACATCAGAACAACAAAGAAAGAAAACAACAACAAAACAACAATTAAAAAAAAAAAAAAAACTAAAAACAAGGAGAAAATGCCAGAAGCAAATGAGGTGCATCACAAATGTGTGTGACCTCATATGTTAATGTGCAGAGGGGGTGCATCTGCAGCCTACGCTGTTCATTAACGGGGCACTAACTGTGGGGCACACACACACACACACACACACACACACAGTCACACATCACACATGTACACCACTAAAAATCCTGCTTGCAGTCAAGTAGAAAAATAACTTTACAGGTGTACACGCACACGTACACAAACAGCTGACTGCCAGGAGCAGAAATAGTCGTAGCTGTCAGTGTTTTCTTAACGCCAGGACACTTCAGAAATGTGAACGCACTGAGTCTGGGAGTGTTGCAGCTGGGATCGTCGAGTTTTTCCAACTGTTCCGACAGGATAAAAACCAAAGGAGATACAATAGATGACAAGGACCACTGGGAGATTATTACATGGTAGAATAAAGACAATGGGCCCCAGTGCTTTGAATGTGCCTGTAAACTCTACAATTGCACCGCGTCAGGCTTCTGTGGAGGTGTGTGTAAGTAAGCGGGAATAACAATGGTATTTGAAGATACAAAAAAAAAAAAAAAAAAAACTACCGCCATGTATAAATAGTTGACAAGCACAACCAACAGTTTCCAGATGTGGTCATATATCATAGAATACAGTATAAATTGCACAGATAGTCTATAATATGTGACACTACAGAGAGATAATGTGTTCAGACGCTTTTTTTAAACCAGCACCTGGAAGTAGAGCACAACCGGGGTGGGTTTAACCATAGTGGGGCTGAGCGTTGTGGAGTAACATTTTCTAAATTCCTAAAGATAAAAATAAGCCCAAAAACAACAACAACACTTGCTGGTGCTTTTTTTTTTTTGCCAGATGCTTAAACACCAGAAATGTTCCACCATCTACCCTGACACCCTGACCTGACAGCTAAAGCACCATTTCTTTTTCTCCTTACTTCAAAATTCCTTTTTATGGCGTGGCTGTTCACATACATAATTTAATAACTTAATTGAAAACCATCACCCCCATTAGAGAGAGGGGAGCCAGAGTAAAAACACTCAAGGAGCTCCCATCTCCTGTAAAACATGGTGTCTGAATGGGGTGGGCCACTTCTACAACCTACACAGAGCAGGGTGACTGACTTGAAATAGGTAATCTGAACAAGCAAGACCACACTTGGTGATGGAGAACGTCAGAGAGAGAGAGAGACAGAAAGCGAGAGAGAGATAAGTGAGTCGGCTGAACTGATGTCTTCTCTTTTGAATTGAGACACAGAGACGCAGACCAGAACAAAAGCGGTGTGTGTGTGTGAGTGTGTGTGTGAGTGTGTGTGTGTGTGTGTGTGTGTGTGTGTCCATGTGCGTGTGCGTGTTCCTCTGCATAGTACCAGATGGCCCAGCCTGTGCAAGGATGGGTGCAAAAAAAAGTGCCAGAGAAGAGAAGTTCATTGGAGGATAACATCGGGAAGAGAAGGGAGAAACTGGTATGTGTGATGTGTGTGAAGTGTATGTGAATGTGTGTGTGTGTGCGTGTTGGCAAATGAAGGGGGTGGGGGGGTTGTGCGGGACTTAAGAAGAGGATGAAGAGCGTGTTTATAATAAAAACAAAACCCCCACGGTGAGAAAAAGAAGTAGAGTTACTAGCGTTTGATAAAAGCCTTTTGTTTGATAACAAATGAGTTATTTATACTAAAGAAAAGGATGTGTGCTTTTAGCCTCTCATTTCAGCGTGCGACTAGTGAGCCTTTGAAAGCAGCCCCAGGTAAACAGTCATTAGCAGCAGAAATTATTCAGACGCCATTGCCTGTGCTCATTACCTCCTCTTATATGCTTTCATATTCATGTCTCTCTCTCTCTCTCTCTCTCTATGCTTGCTATCCTGTGGGTGAAATTATTATTTCTTTGCTTCGATGTCTCTCTCTCGTTTTCTATTGCTTTTTTCGTTCTTTCTCGCTCGTTTTTTTGCCTTTTGTTCGTTTTTTCCAGTCCTCGGGAAGCTGCGGCAGAGGGAGGTTGGGGTGGGGGGGGGAAGCTGGCTCCCACTTTTTTTCCATTCGCATCCCTCTCTCCTGAAACTCGTTTATTTTATGGAGATGGACAGAACATATGTTGGATTTTCCCCCCTACAGCAAACCCCCCCCCCCCCCCCCCCCCCCCGCCCCACCCTCTACCCTTGCTACCCCCAACCCACCTCTTCCGGCCCGACAAACGTTTGTCCCCCTCAAAACCTCTCCTGTCCTCTCTCTTCCGCTGGGTCTCTATTTTTCGACAAGAGTACCGTCCTACTCCATCTATCCATTCCTATACAGAGGGCGAGTGGAGTGGAGTGACTCTTATGCCTCTCCCCCAGAATCTGCCCATTTCTACCCCCACCCTCCATCAACCTCATGAGTGTGTCAGTGAGGAGGGGTCAAAGGTGAGTGCACCCTAGATAGCATCTAAATTGCTTCCACACATTTGATTCTGCTGCGACAAATTTGATCTTGTTATTCTTGCTCACCGTGGGGAAAAAGCCAAGGCTAATTTAGGACACACACACGCACACACACACACACACACACACACACACTTACACACACACACACACACACACACACACACACACACACACACACACACACACACACTTTCCCTCTCTGTTTATCGTCATACCTTTTCAGTCATCATGATCTTTCAGCACTAATATAAAGTGACCTGTTTCTCTTTCATTAACTCTCTCACACACACAGACACACACAGACACACACACACACACACACACACACACACACACACACACACACACACACACACACACACACACACACACACAGACTCTCTCTGTATTTCTCTCTCTCTCTGTCTTTCCACTTCAGAGTGCATACCTTCCTAAGCATGTGAAAACAGGAATGGTGTGGTGGGCAGTGGGTGTGTTCTTGTGCAGGTATGCAGGCTTGGCCTGATAAAAGTGTTACTTGCTAATGATATACCGTGGGGGCAGTGTGGAACAAGGAGACCAACATCACCACCAACTGTCCCAATACGCAGTCTAGAGAAGAACAGCACAGCACCATAAGACACAAGCGAGTAACAAAAGTGAGGGACTAGGTGAGCGGTAAACAAAAAAAATCATAAACAATAACAACAAAGAAAGAAAAATAAGAAAAAAAAAGCAGAGAGCAATTCTAGAACGTGTCAGTGTGGGAGACGAGATGGGTGAGGGTGGGGGTTGGGGTGGTTGTGGGCACGTGTGTGCTTCCGCCATCAAAAAACGATGCCCTTCCAAGAGTCTGTGGTGAAAAACCTATTTTGTTTTGTTTCCTTCTTCCTGGAGAAGTCTGTGTGAACAAAGGCTTTTTTCCCCCCAGTCACATGGGCTTTCAACATCCCCTGAAGCATTAGGTGTTAGCGCACAGGCTAACACACACACTCACACACATACTGATCCACGGAGAGAGAGAGAGAGAGAGAGCGAGAGAGGAATAGAGAAGGGGGGGGGAGTGAGTGAGAGGACTTGGGTCAGCTCCTTTCCCAATATCCACAGAGAGGTCAGAAACAGGTGTGAGAGCGTTCATTTTGGAGAGGTGACAGGACAGAGCTAGAGCCAGTGGCCAAAGTGGAAGTAAGCCCCGGCTTTGGCCCCAGTCTCAAACTACTTTTCCTTCTTTTTCTTCTTCGTCTTCTTCTTCCTTTGCAGTTTTAGTCCGTGTTTTGGCCTCTCTTATTCCTGTCTGTGCCGCTACCCCTTACACCCAGACATGAATCGAGTCTTTCATCAAACATCACACAGACTAGGTAGTTGAAAAAAAAAATACAGGAAAAAGGTCAGGACTGGGAACTCTCCTCTTCTCGTCTCTCTGTTTCGCAGAGTCCTTTCCTGTCTCATCCATTCTTCCCACCCACCCCCCCCCCCCCCCCTCTACCCCTCTTTCACTCTCTATCACCTCTATCCCTCGCTCTTTCACTCTTTCTCTCTATCTCTCTCTTTTGCACGCTCAGACTTTGTAGTAGATGTTGGCCGGGCTCTGCGGGGGCATCTCCTGCACGATGTAGACCGGGTGGCCGTAGTCGCCGCTCACTTTCTCGTAGTGCGGGCAGTAGTTGTTCTCCGTCGTCCGCAGTGGGATGATGATGTCGCTGGGCTCCGAGCCGGCGCCGCCCGACCCCTTGGGCGTGCCCAGGGTGCTGAGGGAGAGGGCGGTGCCACGGGGCTGGGTGTGCTTGTGGCTCCTCTTCCTCAGCTTGATGAGCAAGACGATGAGGATGATGATGATCAGGAGGAAGATGACGCAGCCGGCCCCGATGGCGGCGAAGAGAGCCGGCTTGGAGCTGAAGATCCCTTCAGAGTTAGAGTTGTTGTTGTCCTGGTTCATCGTGTCTGCGCAGAATGAGGGACAGAGAGAAGAGAGAGAGAGAAGCATGAGATACAAGCTTGTACACATCACCCCAAGCCTGTATTAAGTGGATACACACAAATGCATTCATGAATATGCACATATATTTTTTCTTTCAATGCCACAGTCCACAATTCGAGATAAAGAATCATAAGCACTAGAATATTTACAGTTGCATTGGCTATCCAGCCAAGCATAAAACAAGTGACTGCATCAGCATTAGTTGAACAGCAGTACAAAAAGGTTTTATGGGTTGACATTGTGCATCCAATTACACTGACAACGGCACTTACGAGGCCTGTGTGTGTTAGTTTAGCAAAGCAAAGCACACACACGCTATGATTGTGGGAATTTGACTTATCTGGTTTCTTTCAGTAGCAAAACTCCGGCTGACAGCAGCTGATTCAGTGTGTGTGTGTGTGTGTGTGTGTGTGTGTGTGTGTGTGTGTGTCTGTGTGTGTGAGAGAGAGAGAAAGTGTATGTGTGTGTGAGACAGTGTGTGTGTGTGTGTGTCTCCCTAGTAAGAGATAAATCAGGATTTCTGTGTCTGTGAGTTTAGCCATATGTTAACTCTCCAGTCGTGGAGAGACAAACTGTTTAGGGGAATATTAGCAGCTGGTGAGGAAGAGAAAACACCAGCACTATGCACACCAGCACAAGCCCACACACACACAGACACACACACAGACAGACACACACACACACACACACACACATACACACACACACACACACAAACACACACGACAGCCCAATTATAGACCCATTCTTTTTCCCTGTGTGGTCTTTTCTTTTCTGGCCAACTGTTCCATCCCTCCTTCCCTCTTCATTCCACCTCACAAAGCACACACACACACACACACACACACCCCTCTCCTCCTCTATTGTCTTTTATCCTTTGTTAAGTCTTCTTCTT